>NC_086285.1:121923166-122255666 GCF_963924245.1 Chroicocephalus ridibundus | reverse complement strand
CAGTAAAGCCTGTAGGTGTAAGAATAAGCCCCATCTGTTGTTACGTGCCGAGTGAAATGGGAGAGGCTTTCTAGCAATGCAGCAACATACCTACATAGATACGTCGTATTTAAAACAGCGCACAATTTGCTGTAGGAACAATGTGTGGGTTTGTTAGGGCCTCATGCTCAGGTATGAAAACTGAACTTAGGAGGAGATGATAGTGTTCCAGAGGAAAATATAATTTTACTTCTTCTGTACCTGTATTTTGAAATTCCCTGTGAATATTTCTCACACTTTCTTTTTGAATTTTACTTTCCATTTATTTCTGCTGCACAGCAGAAAACAGAATGGTCTTGTCGTGTACTGAACAGAAAGGTTTTCTGTGTGACAGAGGGCCAACTGTTGCGTATATCAACCTGAGTAATGAATCCATTTAGCAAAAAGAATAAGTAAGAATCATAACTGACTGGCTGATTCAATAGACATTGAAGTTAACTCCTTTTGCTGTCAATAGTCAGTGGATCATGACTATGATCCTGCACATTTCCATTTCCAAATGCGTGGTTTTACCTTCAATGAAATAATTTAGATTACATCTTACTAATAATCCATTATATAAATGTTAACAATGTTAGGAATTCATTTCATGTATGTACACGTATGTGTGCTATAACTTCCAATGAATTGTATTGAAACTTCATCAATTAATGACTTTTTTTTTAATTTCCCATTTAATATTAAACATTTTGGTCTCATTTTTGAAAGAGTCATCAGAATTTTAAAGCATCAAACTATTACTTTGTGGTCTTACGTCTGTGGATGCTCCTCTACCATATTTTGGTTTGATGTTTTTTTAAATGTTCTTGGTATTTTGCGATACATTCTAATGACATTTTTTACACTGAAAGGGTTATTAAGCATTGGAACAGGCTGCCCAGGGAAGTGGTTGAGGTGCCGTCCCTGGAGGTATTTAAAAGACGGGTAGACATAGTGCGTAGAGATATGGGTTAGTGATGGTTTTTGTCAGAGTTAGGTTGATGGTTGGACTCCATGATCTGAAAGGTCCCTTCCAACCCAGGCAATTCTATGATTCTATGATTCTATAATATTCTGGAAAAAAGGCTCTCTAACTTCTGAAAATATATGATAACTGCAATTCTTCAGAGATGAGATATGTGCATAAAAATACTTTTCTGGTGAAATATTGAAAGAAGTACCTAAAATGTTCTAGTTTTTATTCCATATACATCCTTTCTGATGAACATTTAACATACACTTAAATCTCTTGCAGAATTTATTTTGACTAAGTATGTGGAATAGTTGTCAAAAGAAGATACTAATCATAATTTATCTGAGAGGGGAAGAAAAGTGGGAGGCAGGCAAATGAGGCTTTTTTAGAGTGTGAGTTAACAGCTAACACATTTGGGGGCTTTGTCACTGGAGATGGCTGAAAATCAGGAAAGCAGCATCAGGAGATGATGACTGCTTTCTCTCACCACACTGGCTTTTCCTAATGCCCCATCGTGGTTAGAAAGTGCATTCAACCTTCAGTGTTTCCCACTATAGCCTGTGGTCACGCACTCATGTTCCCTCCTTCGAAAGGAGGCAAGGACAGCACTGTGTTTCATACACTGAGGAGCTGGGCACTACCTCGGCACTCGTGAGGATGTAGAGAATGTTAAGAAGCTGCGCTGTAAGAAATAAAATCTGAGAAGACCAGGAGTCATTGCCAGGGGTGAAAGAACCACAGGATAAAGCAGTACAAGTGGGAATCAGGAGCAGCGACTTGTGTAGGCAGATTCCTAGCAAATGTTTTATGAGATTATGAGGACCCATCAGAGGAGCTACAGCTCCATCCTCCAGTCTCCTGCTCATTCTGGCTACAAAGATTACTAATACAAATAACCACATTCATGATAGCAAACTGACAACAAAGACTAAAAAAATAAGCAAGAGCTTTGAAAATGCAGGGCGTTTCTTCCTTTGATACATAACCTCATCAACGCAAGACTAATGGTTGTCATTCTGAGCTAAAGTTTCCAGTCTGTATTAGGTAAAGACCAAAGTAAAATGGACACAGCTTACTCCAAAAGACAGATTCTCAAATAGAATCACAGAATGGTTTGGGTTGGAAGGGACCTTAAAGATCATCCAGTTCCAACCCCGCTGCCATGCGCAGGGACACCTCCCACTAGACCAGGCTGCTCAAAGCCCCATCCAGCCTGGCCTTGGACACTTCCAGGGATGGGGCATCCACAGCTTCCCTGGGCAACCTGTTCCAGTGCCTCACCACCCTCACAGTAAAGAATTTCTTCCTGATATCCAATCTAAATCTACCCTCCTTCAGTTTGAAAGTGTTACCCCTCATCTTGTCACTACACTCCCTGATAAATTGTCCCTCCCCATCCTTCCTTTAGGCCCCCAATGCAGAAAAGATGTCTGAATTTTCCGTGGATTTCTGAGAAGATCATGACAGAACTTTCAAAGGAGTCATTTTGTGGTTGAAGTTACCAAGACCATAGGTATTTTCAGATGATGATTATTAATTTAAATGAACCTGGATCAGGCCCCACAGTGAACTTTAGGAAATACAGTAAGCTCCCTTTATTACATTAAGTGATTACTTAATTATTTAGGAAAGGACATAATTGTCATGAGATGGAAGAAACACTTAGATAACGGTTTGACTCCCTGTTACAGTCCTTTGGATCTAACCAGCGTTACACAGGAATTTTTGACAGAGAAGAGAAGAAGGTAAGAGAAGAACCATTGTGATTTATAGAAAAGAAAACAGGTTCACCCATTTCCTGGCTACGGTCATTAACAATGTATAATTGTGCATAATCATTGGTCCCGTTCCTAGTGTACATTCCTAGAGGCTGACTAAACTTTGCATCTGCATAGAAATTAAGATGCAAATATGAGTTGTGTTCATTGGTATGACTAGTGTACAGTAAACAAAGGGTATTTCTATTCTATATTTAAGGTTGAGAAACCTATTTTGTGAACAGCATGCTATCAGCGAAGACTTCACAGTTATTAAGTAACTGCAGAAGGACATGGTCAGGTCAATGATGGGTAAGGAAAAAGGCATATATAAAGAGCACAGCAGTGTTGGGATACTGATAGGCACTTGTGGTTGTCTCCATCTGGAAAAGCTGCAATCGTTCTCTCGGTATCACGACTCCCGTGTTTTAAAACAAAACAAAAAGTGTTGTGTGCGGGGGAAAAAGGGGCTGAATGCCAAGCAGTAATTTTAGGATGAAGAATACAGAAAAGTCAGAGCAAAATGGATGATTTAATTTCTCATCATTATTCTACTGAAGAATTAAATTTGCAAGGTCATGTTGTGGCTTATTCAGTCAGAGGCATATCAGTGAAGGTAACTGGATTCAGATGAGTTCCCATCCGGCAGATATTTAAAGAAGCGACTGTTCTCTAAATATATGTACAAAACAGTGTTGTCTACACTCACGTTGCATATTAAATCAAAGCTTGGAGTTCAAGGACCTTATTTTAGGCTCTTAACAAAAAACTGACCCAAGTTCTGAGATGCACCTTTCCAGATTTACTTTATGAGATAACACTGTATTTCATTTGCTATGGCTTCCATGTACTTTAGTCCTTTGTTTCTTTTAAAAATTCTCTATTAATACCTGTAACAGCAGAAATGTGCTTCCCACGCCTCACTAATACATAGTCATGGTAGAACAGACATGAAAAATACTGGTTACCTGTAACCAGGCCTATGCATTTACTGAACATAATAGATGAGTACTTTCTCTAATTCATGTATTTAGCTGTATTTCGGATGTGTTTGCAGTCGAACTTGGGAAGGAAAATTCAAAATATCGAAGAAAGGAAAGAAGGGGAGTGGAATTACCGTAGGAAAATTGTTATAGGATAATTTTTGAAAAACCTAATACTGTAGATTATTTTCAGGTGCTAAGAAATTTTCCCTATTAACATTCACCTTTTAATTTTATTGGTTTTCTTGACCCCTTAATTGAATTGCAGAAAAAGATACCATGTTAGACTTTTTGAACTACCTGAGAAATGTCTGTCATCTAGGTTTGATTGAATTCGTTATTAACAGCTGACAGCCTTAGCTTTAGGAATCCAACTGTGATATGTAAAAATGATATCTCAGGTTCTTCTTTTAGCCAAACCCCTAATTTGCAGAGTCTTAAATGATTCAGTTCTTCCTTTTTTCTTTTTCCTTTTTTTTTTTTTTTTCCAAGATGTATCCAGAGCTGCTGGAAGAAGAGCAGTCTGGGCACTAGCAATATGTAGACAACCCCCAGATTTTTATCTTCTTTCACAAGGAGAAGCATTTCAAAACCAAAGTCAGACTAGCCTCCGAACGAAAAGCAGAATCCATGTAACATTGAAATAGGTAGGAGGAAAAGTACCCATAAACTTTATTCCTCTGTAACATCTCCTGCTACACCCTCCTATGCTTAAAAAAATGTAGAGCTTTAGGATATTTTGTGGAAAATGGTGGGAAAAATATGGTTACTTCTGTCATGAGGCAGAAAATATCCCACCTTTTCTTACCTAACACACCTGTGATTCAGCAATCCAAATGTTCATAAACCTCAGGACTGATCATTCAGGAAACATCTGGGAAAGAACTGCAGTCTACAGCACAAAATTTTTCACATCCTATAACCTTCAAGAGCCTCTTAAATTTTTATCTAGAATAGGTAAACTTCTGCCCTGTCCCTCACATAGCCCCTTTCCCCCAAAATTTGTGTCACTACATCAATGTACAGGAAAAGTTTGCTGCTTTTGGAAAGTGGTGTTTGATCAGACAATTGGTTTGATCAGACAATTTGAAATATTTACAGAAAACACATTGGGCAATAAATCCAGTTTTTCAAATCTCATGCTGGTCTGTGAAGCCATCATATGAAATTTCCCAGCCTTTTCTCTTAAACCCACTCCTTAAATCCCATGTGCCTTAATTCTAAGGATCTTTCATGACTCGGCTGGTCCATGTGTGCACTGTATTTCATCTACTGCATCCCCATGGGCTAATCTCTTTAGGACAGGGCTTCAGCCCTTTGCCATATGTCTCTTTTTGGATATTGTAGCACATGTGAAGGACATACTGTGAATTAAAAATTGTAAGAAGCATACTGGACAAAATTAAGACCCTGTGAAAGCCATAAACCATTGCAGTGGCTTATTAGAAGCCAGCTCAGTACCCAAAATGCAATTTTAGTACAAAAGCTTAAACACCACCCTAGCACTGCTTTTATCAACTGGATTCTATTATTCTAAAAATAGCACTTTTAGAAAATAATGAGAAAACAGATGGGAAAGTGGAATTCTCTTTTGGTACATAAGTTGGACTCCAAGCATCAAAGAAATATTTATGACCCTAAAATGGGGTCAAGAAGTCTTTTTGTCTGTGAGAAAAGGCTGTCTGACAGCAGCGTCCTGACTTGATGGGGTTTGAGGCTTTCCTTTTTCAAGGTCAGGTAAACATTTAGCAAACAGCTTTGAAAAATAAGCAGTTGTGAAGGACACACAAACCAGAATTATCCCACTTCTTCAGCCACCACATGTATTGTGAAATTTAGCTTGCCAATGATGAGGCATCAATTTTGCTGAACCTTTTACACCAAGATTACTTGGTGTAAAAATTTTAATCTTAAAAATGTTACACCCATTTGGTCTTGTACATACAACAATCTGGCTTTTTATTTCTTTTAAAGAAAAATGAAAACATTGAAGTGGGGCTATAACAGCTTCTTTAATATTTTTTTTCTGTATTCTAAATTATGCTTATTCACCCATACATTCCCTCTCTGAGTATTCATTTAGAAGGAAGGTTTTGCAATAGTCACATTTAATTTATCAGGGTGCAATAATTTGTGTTTCCCAATCATCTTGCAGACTTTGGTTCATTATACTATTGTTTCACATGAGTAAGTTAGCAAAGTTTGGATTGATTGACTCTAATTAACTAAAACTGGTTCCAGGCTGTGCATCTATTGTCATGGTAGCTAGCCACAAAGCCCCAAACTGTTCAGTAATGGCAATGTAACGTACTATCGATATGAAAACTCCAGCAAATGTTTAATGTTGGGCTTGTCAGCAAATGAAAAAAGCAATAGTGGAGGAGGGAGAAAAGGACATTAGGACAAGCATGTCTCAGAAGGCTTGGGGGAAATGCAGCCTTCCAAAGCTGCTGGTGCCCTAATCTCACTTATTTTCATCCAGGCCTCCAGCATGGAAAGAATTGCAAGCCAAGCTGGACATGTGCACGCTGTTCTGTAAAAGAAAAATCCACTTTTTTTTGTTTGTTTAAAAAAACCTCCAAATGGAGCTAAAACTCTAGGCTAAACTAAGACATTCTGGAGTAATGTATGTGCACTTCTCCCTCTGTGTATTTTAAAGGCAGAAGTCTTTTTTCTTGGCTTTGTTAGTCCACTTGCATGATGTCTGAGTCTATTTTCTGTTTACTGCCAACAAGAGAATCTCACCACTGTTAAATGCATTGGAGAAATGCACTGTTAAATGCACTGGAGAACCAGCTGCACTGAAAGCTTAGGATAGCAAGCAAATATTCCTCTCTTGACTTGTTCTTCAGCCTTTCTGAAATTAAGCAAAAGCAATGAGGACCTCAGAGGATGAGCTGCCTCTGCTGGCAGTACTGTGCGGCACTGCCGCACAGTGCGGCATGTCCAAAATGTGCAAGTCTGAAAGTGTAAGGGCTTCATACTTTCTTTATACCATAGGCTGGCTGCGCTCCAGAGATGCATCACCTCAAATATCAGCCTCTGTATATCACTGCATGGAAAATTATAGTTAGGAGAACACTGGCTGAAGTGCCAGTGTCAAGTACAAAAGCTCGGAAGTGCCAGGATTGGTTTCCTTTGCTTGACCTACCTGTGTGATTGCATTGCTGCAGCCTCCAATGTCCTGCGTGGGAGCTATTTCTAAGACGAGACCTGTGGCAGTCGGTGTTTACTGCTCCCGAGGAGCAATTCCTTACTGTGATGTTTAGCCCTTGCTGTGCAACACGGGGCTGTCTTCCCTATTTTTAAAGCATGTGATTCAAACCATGATTCAAGTACAGCTATGCCGTTCAATTCTCATTTTTTCTATGTCCTCTGACTGCAGGACGTGTCGTAACTCCACTCTTCATCGTGGGGAGCGCAGTTTCTCTTTTACAGACACCCTTTGTCCCAGCCTCGTGCCATTTGCAGCACTAGGGGAGACGGTTTCACCCTGTGGTACCCGGCTGCCCTGGGCGCCATGAGGGAGGATCACCCCATCGCCCGCTGTCTGCCAGCCCCTCCGCAGACAGCAGTAGTGAGAGATGAGCTCCCCCTGCACCGGCAACCCGGCTGCCTCTCGTCCCCAGTCTTTATTCAGGCAAATATCTTCTGCATTCCCGTTTACCAAAATGAGGACTTGGATTTTTATGGTACGACCGGTCTCAACCTTTAACACAAATAGGCAGCAGGGCGAGCGGCGCCTGTAATTTTTCTGAAGCGGCACAACTCGTCACGGGCCGTTTCCAAGCAGCTCTTTGTAGTTTCATTTCTTCCCCAGCCTGGACGGAGGGATTGAGAGCAAGGCTGGCAGGTAGGAACGGCGGGGGGCCCTCCAGTCCCGTCGGGCGCAGGCACGCAGCTCCCATCGACTTCGGTGCAATTTACATCCCTGGGAGTGATGGAATTGGGTCCCGGAGCCTGGTGCCGGCCCCGCTCTGACTCGCTGTGCGCCTCCGGGCGAGTCATTTAACACCAGGCTGTGATACCTCTCATTGAACTACACATTACACCAAAAAGGGTCTCAAGGAAGTCAATGGAGCTACTTGTGGAGCGCTTGTACTTAGTAAGTGTGTCACAATCTGGCCTTCGCTTAAGTTTCCCCTTTTATAGGAAATTACAGACTCATTTCCAAGGTTGTGGGGCTTAATTAGTTTATGTTTGCAAAACACATCTTATTGCTGGTGAAAGGGAATAACCATTATTATGATGATGATGTGTTCAGTGCATGGCAAGGTCTTGGGTCTGTCTAGGCTTTGCTTCATTTATTCTGTATAAAATAAAAAAAAAAAAATCCTTCCTTTGCAATCATTTGAAAACCTATTTCTAGGAATGGTGCACTCATACTTCTGTCAGTAGTGTTAGGGGAAAAAAAAAACAAACCACAAAACAGACCCTTCTTGGGCAAATTTCCCCGGAGACTGAGCCCAGGACACAAACCCAGTCGCCACCGCAGGGTGATGGGGACTGACCAGCCGTAGCAAAGCTGTGATACCAGCGCGGTTTGGATCGACTTGTTGGGTGACGCTTTCCCAAACATAAACACCATTCCCTTTCCCCAACTCAGGATATATTCTTTTTCTTTAACCCTAACATGTATCATACCTTTAAAACCTGGCGTGAGCAAACGGTTTGTTTTTTCGCCAGCTGTAATTGGGTTTTTTGAATTCTGTTTTTTGTTGGGGTTTTTTGTTTTTTTAATCCAAGTATGGTTCTCATGGTGTAGTAAATGACATTAGGCTTTTGTAAATTCTTGCAGAATATAACAGATCATTGGTTTTATAACACAGTCACTGCTTTTGCATTCTGATGAGATTATTAGTAGCAGCCTAGAATACAACATCCCTGCATACTGTTAGTTAAAAAAAATAAAAGTTTACTAAATGGTCTCTTGTCAACTGTATCTGAAAATCATTATAGTTTCTCTGGTTTCCTTTACATGGAGGGCTTCTTCTGTGAGCTGGTGGGTTACATCAGTATGAAGTTACAGACTTATTGTAGAGATGCTGTTTATTTCTCTATAGCTCTGTTTGTTTTTCTACAGAAAACCAGTTTTTTAAGTATTTATAAATTGGTTGTGAAAATTGTTCACGTGCCCAGACATGCAATATGGTATCCGAGCTCAGTAAATATATTTTCCCTTTCATATTTTAACGGCAATTACATTAGACATTTTTATCTCCTGTCAAAGCAAATACAAATCAAGCCGTTTTCTGATCTTTTCACACATCCTGTCTTGCAGCCCTAAGGCAGTTTCATTTGCCAATGAAGACACGAACCATCTGATCTTTTCAGGCCAAATTCCCTCTCTCCCACCCGGCATTGCAGCTCCCCGTTGCAGGTCCGGCGTGTGCCTCCCCCCGATTGTGAGCACCCACCCGGGGCCACGCTTCAGACCCTGCTCACCGGGCAGAAGGGAAGGGACAATTTTAACCTCGAATATGTTTTTAAAAGGCTAGAAATGCTGGGATTAAAAGCTGGCTATTGATACGCAGCATTTTCTCTGCTTCCATACTGTTATTAACATACATCTGTATTAACACCATGACAGTCCACCCTACAAATTGATACAATACCAAATAAAGAGCCTGCACTGTGCACTGTAATGACTCTACAGGAGCCATTACGTCTGATATAGTCAATATTATACATTTTTTAAAAATGTATGAATGCATATTTAACTGAGAGATCTGATCTGCTCCAGCAGTTCTGGTCTATCAGAAACATAATATGCATTTTAAAAAACTGCTTGCATACGTTTTACATTTTTACCTGAGAAGCTGAACACGAGGTCACATATAAACATTTTATTTTCTATGCCTGCCCTTCTATGACTTGTTTGCTTCAAAACAAAACAAAAAATAAGTGGGAAAGCTGATGAAGTCCCGGCTCCATTGCCTGGCCCTGCCACCACCAGTTTTCCCATCCCTTTTGCACCTCCCTCCAGCAGCTTTTTCTCCATGTCCCTAGCATGGTTTTAAACTGAAAGAAGGGAGATTTAGATTGGATATCAGGAAGAAATTCTTACCTGTGAGGGTGGTGAGGCACTGGAACAGGTTGCCCAGGGAAGCTGTGGATGCCCCATCCCTGGAAGTGTTCAAGGCCAGGCTGGATGGGGCTTTGAGCAGCCTGGTCTAGTGGGAGGTGTCCCTGCCCATGGCAGGGGGTTGGAACTAGGGGATCTTGAAGGTCCCTTAAAGCCCCCCTTTAAGTCCCCCCGAACTATTCTGTGATTCTAGGGTGCATGGGTACATTTGCATTTCATACAGCTGGGAGGAGTGACTGACCTGTGTCTCAGCAGAAGGAGTGTCACTCGGTCTCTGCTGATTTACACCGCTGCACCTGATGGCCATGCCACCAGCAGCACAGAAAGTGGGGCTGTGGGATGCCACCAGCGCCCACAGGTTACCTGAGCTGCGCAGGGACGGGATGAGAGAGAGGGGAACGCAGCTGTGAGATCCTGGAGGATGCGCTTCTCTCTTGCATGAGACCATACCCTGTGGCTTTGCAGACAGAGCAAACGGCGCCCTGGCCACGTACTCCTGGGGACACATTGGAGTGGGAGCAGCTGATCTGGGGAGATGATTTTGGGATGCCACGAACAGCATCCCCCTAGGCTGGAGTCTGGACTTGAGCATGGGACCACTGGAGGTTTCCCCTCAGTTTTGCGGACATCGCTGGTGGGAGGTGTTCCCAGGCACAGTTCCAGGCCCCCCCACCTCTTCGGAACATGCTGCTGTTCCCCCCTGTGGCTGATGGTCTGCCCGACCTATTTTGAGTGTTGTGAGCAGAGGACATACACGTTCAGCCATCCTCATCATGAGAGGCAGAATAAAAGAAGGGGTACAGAGAAAAGGCACCTACACATTCATATTTTTGAAAAGCAACCTTTGCTTTTATTGCTACCATGCAAATGTTTGCATATGCAAGCAGTCTCATTCCAGGGGGACAGCACTGGAACAGGCTGCCCAGAGAGGTTGTAGAGCCTCCTTCTCTGGAGACTTTTGAAACCCACCTGGACGCATTCCTGTGCAACCTGCTCTAGGTGACCCTGCTCCGGCAGGGGGGTTGGCTGGAGTAGATGATCTCCCAAGGTCCCTTCCAACCCCTGACATTCTGCGATTCTGTGACTCCCTTTCCCATCCGTAACTGCATGCAGAAGTGTCCCCATACTCTCACCGGCCTAATGCAGAACATGGATTAACCCTGCAACTCCCTGGGGACTTACAGCCACTCCTTGTACTCAGGAAGCATTCCTCATTCTCGCCCATTACAGCCCTCTTCGCCTTCCTCCTTTATATCTTTCTGGAGCTTTTACATTCTCACACGTGTGCAGAAGGACTAAATAGTGCAATCGGTAGAAGAGCATACATAAACATTTTTATTATTAATTACTCCTATACATCCATGGATGTGCATGGTAGTTTTGAGGCTAAATGTAGCTTGCCCACATAAGGAGGATTTGGACTGCAACGCCACCAATGTTGCCAGTTCCGTAGCAAATCTTACCCATGGATTTGCCCTTAAAGCACTCGTTCCTGGAGTCTGGGTGATTATGTGTGAGCAGCTTGGGTTTCTAAACAAAAGCTGGTTTCTGTGAAAACATGTAGCTGAAAGGCTCTAGCGTCACAATATGGAGAGTCAGATATGCTTAGTTGTGTCTATACTCATGGTTCTTTTGTCAGGCATCGTGTGGGGAGGTGCACACACACACTTTAGGGGGTGTGTGGGGGCCACGCGCGCACTGTGGGCAAAGCAGGCTGGTGTAAGGCACACCACACCAGCTCTTCAAACATCTACAAAGGCATATTTCAGAACAGCCTGGTTGGTGACGGCAGCTGTAGCTGTTTCAGGGACTGTGGGTAAATGTGGATTTCAGAGAAGCAGTTGGTGACAGTCGGGCGTTTGGGGCCAGTTTTGAGTGGAGCTGCAGTTTCTTGACCCTGCGCTTCCTCTGCTTCCTGGGGGAGAGGATCTGGGTGTGGGTGCATGTGCTACCGGGGTACGTCCTACTTTAACACTATAACGAAAAAGCTACTAATTCAAGTGCTGAGTCTTTGTTTAGTCCCGTGTTAAGACTGAAAGATGACTGTCCTTCACTGGTAGAGCTTCAACTCAGAGACAGTCACCAGCTTAAACCAGTGAACAACTTGGGACAGCACAGAAGAAAAATGTTTCACAAACAGTCCCTGATCTTACAGTTATCTCCCATTCTCTTATCAGAAGAGTAATTCAGTGTGCAAATATTATTAAAGAAGAAATGTATGAAATAATGAGAAATCATTTCTGTCAAATGGATATAAGATGCTAATTGGTGATGTACTGAATCCCAGAGATGCTTGACATTCAAAAAGTGAGTGAAGTACGGCAGAGCATTTGTATAGGCCATCTGGAGATGTACACCATACTCTACACTTGATGAGAAAGTGGCATTAAACTGAAATTTCTGATTCCAAGACCTAAATATGCATCACTCCAGGCTTCAAATTTCATAGATTGCTGGGAAGATCACAGATAAACAGCAATCTGGCACATATCCGACTAGAGGGAGAGAAATGCTTTGTGCTCTATTCCTTACAAAATTATTAATGATTTGAAGAACTTCCATAAACTTAAGAAGCAAAAACTTCAGAGCTAACATTTCTGTTTATGCACTGTTCTGGCTCCTGGGGTAATTTGACTGTGAAATCTCTATGCAGACATGGATATCCAAAATACCGTATCAGCAAACTATGGTACCATTACAGAGGGAACAGCATGCAAATCGCAGCCGGAAACATCATACGAACCTGCATGGTGATGCCCTCCGTTCCTTCATGGCATCAGGGTTTCTCTGGTAAGAGAACAAAAATGTTGTAAGAGCAGGTAGTAGCAGTAGTTGTTCAACATCTCCCTTTTCAATTTTCCAGAAATCCATAACTTACGTCACTAAACAATTTTTGTTCTTGCTAAAAGTTGCTCTTACAAAGCACTTACACAGCATATTAAACTTTAAGATGATCCAGATGGTAGTGTCGACGACATTACATTGCAAATGTGTACACTGATACTTTCTTCAGACATTGCCGACAATTCTTTGCGGTGCTGTCAGCCCTACAGGCTACGTATGTCCCGAATCCACTGTTAGATGCTGTACCAACACAGACCTAGGAGTGAATTGCAGCCCAGATAGCCCGCAAGGTGAGAGGGGCAGCACATGGCTGGAGGGTGCATAGTGGGGGACTTTCAGGCAGGGGCAAGGCAGACCTCTCAGCAGAGCAGCCACAGAGTTGGTATCTGAGGGGGGAAAAAAAATTAATCTGCTGATGTTTGCATAACGCTCTTCCCAAGCTTGAAGAACAATAATGGAGAAAGTGAGGAAGTGCTTGCTAGATGTGGCAGCTGGATGATGGGAGCTGCTCGCGTGGGTCAGGGAGCAGTCAACATCTCAGCAGGGTCAAGGGCATGTAGGACATCGTGGTTTGGTTTGGAAGGTGGAAATTTTGAGAAATTACATAGATAGAGGTTTAGATATGGCATTGGCACATCTACAATGAGCAAGCTCAAAGCTGAACCCAGGCCACAGTGACCAACAGAATGATGATGGTGTACATAAAAAACAGCAAAAGCAGAGAGACTTTTGAAGGGAAAAACAAGATTACTGCTTTTGACACCTCAGCCTTGAACTGGTGGTCTAGTGATCCTTAAGGAGATCAGAAAAACAGACAACATGAAGGATCTGGTGTAAAGATCCCCTGCAGGGTTGGAAGACAAATTGTTCTGGTCAGGAAAGATGAAGAAGATATGATCTGAAGGAGAGAAGAAGCAGGGAAGGAGGCACCCTTAGAGGATATCTGAAAGAGGACATGAGAGAGTAAAGGCAAAGGAAGGGGCGATGGGGGCAGAGGAGCTACAGAAGATTTCAGGAAAGGGTAGTTAAAACTATTGCCATTGATGAACCCAGAACATGGGCCCACAAGCTGGTTACTCCTTAGCCAAAATACTCTTTTCTCTCCTCACATCCAGAACTTTATGCTGGCTGGGAAACACTGAGAGCTTTTACCCCTCGTGAATGCCTGCTGCCTTCACCATGCCACCAGGGTGACCCCAATTCACTAAGGTGAGGTGCAGGGTTATAGAATAAGGGAGGGGGGAAAGATCTGACCCTGAGCATCTTAATCAAATTATCTCTTCTCTCAGTTTCTGTTACTATAAGCAAAAGAGTATAGTTGTCAGTAAAACTAGATTGCACAAGACAATCTAGTGACCCCAGAGTAAGAAATATAAACAAAGAGTGGACTGAAGGTGCCATTTTCAGGTTTGTCTGGAGCTGCTCTTATGTGTCCCTGCTTAGCCAACTACTCTTTCACTGTCCTCTCTCTTTGTATTGCAAGCTTCCTGACCAAGGGTCATATCTTAAATGTGTTCTGAAGCCTGCCTTGCAAAGTGGCTTTGTGTGGGACAGAGAGATATATTTAAAAAAAATTACACCATCTTCACTGATTCCCAGGGACAGAAATCCTGCAATTCTTAAACAAAATCATGGCATGAGACCTTTTCTACTCCATGCATGTCTTCAGAAGAAATGAATGCAGAAAGGACAAAGTCTATTTCTTTTCTTAAAGGATAGTCCAAGGCCCAGGACAAAGTGCACTAGTGTTGGCTGTAGGCAAGTTGGGGCTCTCTGCCTCACAGGTTAGAAGTACCTGTCTGGTAAAAGCCTCTGGCAAATATCTGGATATATACTGGATAAATACCACAACAGAAGCAAAAGGCTGCACAGCCCCTCTCATTCACCCTACACTTGTAGAAAAGGTGTACTCACAGGTACCCTCCTGCTTGAGCTCTCAAGGAGAAAGCAAAGGTGAGGCCATTCCAGCTCTGTGTGAGTACCATGCATGACAAAGGTGAGTAAATATGACTGAAGTGCATCCTTGTGGCCCCGGGGAGATGTCCGTCAACCCTTTAGCACTGCTGGGCAACTCGTCCTCATCCCACGCTGCCTGCTGGGGTCAGCAGTCAAGAGACACAATTGCTGCAGTGTGCCTGCGCTCATTGAGAAGCTTCTCCTCTTCCTCATGTGCCTGACCTGCATAGTTGCATTATATCAATCCTCTCCAGAGTACATCTGCTCTGTGGGATGTCAATGGAGGCTCTGCTGTCATCCATGTATTAATGACGTCCAGCTCCCCACTCCGCCAGGTCAAGGTCTAATTATCTTCTACCCACAAATGCTGAGTGAACCCAAAAAGCAGCTCTGAGAAAGCTGAATTCATGTAAGAACTAGCTATACTGTAAACAAAGCAACAATTTCCAAGAAGCTAGTCATAACGGTGATCCTATATTTTATGAGGCAGCTACCAGCAGTATGTGAGGCATGTGGTCTCCGAGTTATACTCAGTTCCTCATCCCTCTTGAGCATCCAGGTGGTACAAGGTTTCCAGCCAAGTGGCCCATGCTTGCCCGAGGCAGACCCATGACCATGACTGATGCAGTCCAAATACCCCACCACAGCCCGCAACCTACACATTATGCAGAGCCTCTCCTCTTGCTCAAGGCCTGCCCTCAAGGTTATTCTGCATGACTTCCAATCAGTTTGACCTTTCTGCTTGAAAATATTTGCATGGTTTGAAGTAGCAGTGTATCCATAATTAACTTCTTGTCCTACCTTTACCACCAACTCCTTTTTGCAACAGCCATGTCTCTTGGTGGGACTCAGGATAGAGTTGGCAGCATTTGGAGGCAGGTATTCTCAATGGAAAGTTTGTCATTCTGGCAGTGGTATTGTTGTAAAGAGAAAGATTCAAAGAAATTAGCAGATAAGGTAGATCTTAGACCAGCTGACATGTTCAGAGTAAATAGTCTCCAAGGTATAGAAACCATTCTGTAGCTCATTCTCAGTAGCCCTTCTTGGGACAAAATATGGTGCCAAGTAGCTTCTCATGCAGCCCCTGGCATGTTGTAAGGAATCATTGTCAAAAAACTGAGAGATATTTCAACTCTCCAACATGTTATCATGTCTGTTTATCCTGAAGATGCAGTTTCATATCTGGTTCCAAAGCATATGGAACTGCCTTGCACTCACCATGATACAAAGCACTGAGCCAGCACAAGCTCATTCAGTTGCTTCAAATTGTTCACAAGCTCGACATAATCTAGATCCTGATGGATCAGGCGCTTTCATACTGCTCTAATTTTATACTGGCTCAGACTTTGTCTGTCCTCCTGCACAAAGCTGGTATGAACATTGTGTTGTGCTTTCAGACCAGGTCTACAGGAGTGGACCTGTGTCCTTTGCCTACTTGACATCTGACCTTGACAATCTGGGGATCTGCTCCTAAACTGATCCAGGAATAACTAATGTAAAAATGTGCTCTGGCAGCAAGGACGCCATACTAATAACTCACCAGCATTCCAGGTGAACGAGCTCCAGAGATCACCTTGTCTGCCACAAGACAGAGGAGTGAAATGAGAAAAAAAGCTGGAAAATTTGCATGACTTCTTTTTTACAATTCCCCAGTGCTGGCAACACCATAATTTCCCTGAACAATTTGTGACTACGCTTCACTGCTCTTCTTTCCAGAAAGGTTTTCCCAATGTCTAAATGTAGTCTTCATTAATGCCTATTGAATTTATCACATCCTCTCCTACCAATTAGGCTATACTCTTAGCATTAGGCTTTGATCATTTATTGTTAACACAAATTTCAATGGATTTATAGAGTTGTCAGACACACTATTTGTGAACAACTTTCAATTGGGTAATTAATCATTGCATCTGTTTTCTGTTATTGTGATTCCAATTCTGCATGTGTATACGTGATTGATTTTTAGGCACACAAACGGTCCCATTAAAGACAATGACACTTGTGGATTTACAGCTGAGCACATACTTACAGGTTTGCAGAGTCAGGATTAGGGTAGAAATCATGTTGTTGCATAAAAATCCTCTAATTTCAGTCCTGGACTTCAGTTATCTCAGGTCATAGGTAGCCCTTCAAACCAGAAGCGCTGAAAAATCATTACTGACATTCAGTAACTTTAAAAGTCAGTAACTGGTTTATGGCTACACCAAAACGATCATGGTACTGATACTACCACAGACCAAGGGTGCTTTGAAAGACCAGATCGACATTAGCAGGACAGTATATGTAAGAATAAATCACAAAGTGTTTTCACCCTTAAAATAATTTTTATAAAAATCATCTATTGCAGATACTCAATATTCCTCCAAAATAATTGCAGATGGCTTTCAAAAATTTGGAAAATAAATATATTATTAAAGATTGATTTAACTAAGACACAAAAAAATATTAGGTTATGACCTCAAATAAACACTTTTAAGTAGGTGACTTCAGGGAATGGTTTTGGAATATGTGTTATTTTGCCCATTCCATGGATCTTGATTAAAAAGCGTTCAGACTAGGAAAGTTGCTGAGAGAAATTATTAAAAACCATTTTCTTGCGATTTGAATGAAGAATACAGTTCTATAATAAAATTGCACTAACTGAACTGTCTATGCATTATGCTTTTTTAAAGTCTGATCATAAATTTTGAATTTTTGAGAATCCTGGGTTCTTAATGCTGGTGAAATTTGTACAGTTTATAGCAGATGCTACAAATAGTTACAAGGTTAGACAAGATACAGATCCCTTGCTCTCAACATAAGGATGTAAGGGTCAAATCACAGAATCACAGAATGGCAGGGGTTGGAAGGGACCTCTGGAGATCATCTAGTCCAACCCCCCTGCCAGAGCAGGGTCACCTACAGCAGGTTGCACAGGAACGCGTCCAGGCGGGTTTGAATGTCTCCAGAGATGGAGACTCCACCACCTCTTTGGGCAGCCTGTTCCAGTGCTCTGCCACCCTCAAAGCAAAGAAGTTCCTTCTCATGTTGAGATGGAACTTCCAGTATTCAAGTTTGTGCCTTGTCCTGTCCCTGGGCACCACTGAAAAGAGCCTGGCCCCATCCTCCTGACACCCACCCTTTACATATTTATAAGCATTGATAAAATCCCCTCTCAGTCTTCTTTATTCCAGACTAAAAAGACCCAAGTCCCTCAGCCTTTCTTCATAAGAGAGATGTTCTAATTCCCTAATCATCTTTGTAGCCCTGGGGATGCCACCGGGAAAAATAAAATCCTGGAGAATAGAAGGGATGCACCTTGGAGCAATCCTGATTATCCTTGGAGCGGGCTCAGTGACTCCTCAGAAAATGCTCACACTTGGGCTGGAAAATCACTGGAAAGGCCAAAGAACAGTCAGTCTACAGGCTGAGTTATTCAGGACTTAGGATCTAACTCAGAGGTTCAACGCATTGGAGGTATCTGCCGGCACACACAAGAGAAGCTACAAGAACTTGTGTTTCTGCTGCTTTTCGCTTCTCCTGTTTCAAACGCAGGCTGAACCCTTGCCAACAGGGAGGGACAACGCCACAGTACACAGCAAGGAGCCAAGTCTCTCCTAACCTCCCCCAGTGAAGAATTTGGGAGGGGAGAGCACGTGGTCAGTGTTGTTTTCTCCCCATTAAGGACAGGCAGCTGCAGGGGTTCTTTCACTGGGGCGCTGCCTCCCTCTCCCCGATCCCCTCTCCCAGCCAGCCAAGGGCACCAAGCAAAAGATAATGTGCGTTTTCCTGAGTTTCAGGACACGTCCCTGTCTGTGCACCGAGATGTGTGTGCTTGTGCCAGCAGTGAGCTTCAGAGAGCACGTGAACAGCCGATGCTATTTGTCCCTTGGCACCCCCGCGCGCAGCAGCAGCATGTCACAAAAGCACCTTGCTCTTCTCCTGTAGCTCCAGGACATTCCCACCTGGCACCAATGCCACAGCCCCTTTGCTATGAACGGGGTGAAGGATATCACTGAGGCTAAGGTATTAGTAGGACTAGCTACTGCCTTCTTCTTTGGGCAGCACTGATGGTGGCAGCAGGACCTGGTGTAGTGGAGCTTGGGCTGAGCTTTTTGCTTTCCTGACAATTAGCCTGGAAACCATCCTATGTTGATCATCTGCTACCCTTATTAACTCACTGCAGGGAAAAAGCTGAGGGGAGAAGGAGAAAAGAACAAACTCCCATTTCTCTGTGGCTCTTCCCTGCCCCACAGGAACCCAGGGAATTTTCTTTTCCCCGGGGAAAGCCAAGCTGAGCTGGCAGACGAGGGAAACACTGACATGCCAAGTTGACCCACCATGTAAAATACCAAAAAAACATCATGTTTGCTTGTGTACCATCTCAGCAGCAAATGCTCTCATTCTGGTCATGCATGATGTGGCTCTCATAAGTCTCAGGTGCTACTTGGAGGCTGCAGCTCCTTGCGTTTCTCTCTGGGCTCAGCAAAACCACGGGCAAGGGCCCTTCATGCGCTTACAAGGCTGAAAGAGGAAAATAACTCGTGTTGCGTGGGGCTTGGGAGGGCCCATGTCCTTCCATGGGCTGGCTGCCTGACTCTTCCTGCAAGTCACAGCACACAGCTGGAGTCTCTGCGGGACCCACTGCTGGGAGACACTCACACATAGCCGGAAGCAACACAGGGCACGTCCTGACTCTTCACCTCCTGGTGGAGACCTTGCAGCTCACCAGGTGGTCTGCAGGGCTCTGCATTCCCAACACAATCAGTGCACAAGACCCACAGGAGGGACAAATGCCATGGGGGCCACCAAGTGCAACAGCAGCCCCGCTGCTGTCCTCCTCCAGGAAACCACTGCCCCCAGCAGCACTGACGGTGCCAGCCCTTGCGATGGTCTGCCCGTCCAGCCAATCTGCTCAGCAGCAATGCCAACCCCATGGGCATGTCCCTTCCCCAGCTGGCTGAGATGATGTCCTATCCCCTCTTGACACTTACTATCTTGCTTTTATCCACGTCTTTCAATGCTGAGACGGATATGACTGCTGCTTCCAGCTCCCTCAGCAGCGTGCCACCTTGGCTTTCCAACTGAGATGCTCAGATGCTCCTGAGCTTCCAGTTCAGATGCTGCTGAGCTAACATCTCCCCATGAGAAAGGGGAGAAGTTTGAGAAAAGAGGGATGAAATGGAGAAAGAAAACTGGCATTCCCTATTACAACATACAAAACTATATGAATGTGACACTGAAGGTGTGAATGCAAAAGGCCAGGTATTATAGAAGGTAGGCCCCTCACTTTTAAACAAGCAATAAATAATATATTAAATTGAGAAGTGACAATGCAAAATACTCTGTCTGTCTGACAAGACATCTGTTCGTGGATTACTTTGGTATATGTAATTGAGGCCAGGAGGAGAATCTCTTGGTGATTTCTCTTAACATTTCTTCTTCTCTCACCATCACTCTTTCTGCTTTTATTTTGATTTCTTTTACACTTGCCATTTTCTTGGCAATAGCATACAGGATGCAAAAGCAAGCAGTCTGACAGCTTTAGATATCCGAGTTCACTAACAAACATCTACCTTTTTTTGGCGAGTTGCACGGTGCTATGTGCTTCATTTGGATACGTTGGATTCAACCTTGCTTTGGCTAAAGAGGTGTTTAATTAAAAGGACAAAATGTTAGGAATTCAGTACATATCACATTAGTTTCAAAGACTGTAATCACTAAACATGGGTTAGTAAAAGAATCATAAATGCTACTCATAGTTGATACTTTAAAAATTGCTTAGCTCTTAAGAATGCTTATACACTGGTCACAGTTTGCCTTGTTACAGACGTATTTCAAGCATTTTACAGTGGGTTCCCTGTTGATCACCAGCCACAGCCACCACATTGCAGCATCTGGGGTACAGCTGTCCCTCCACTCCAGTTGCCATTTAAACCTCTGCCATAACGAACGCTACCGTGATGCCTGCAGCATTCCCCGGGCTGCCTGCCCGCCCGCAGGGACCCTTCCCAGCGCGTCAGACACGCTCCCAGCCCTGCCAGCAGCGCAGCATGGAGTGGTGGTGTGAGGACAGGACCATGAAGGTGTTAACAGTGGCATCATCATGAGTGTGAGAGAGTAATCTATGGGTTTCTTAATGCTGCTCTTCTGGAAAAAAACTGACATAGTGATGCCTCTTTCCACGGGGCGTTTACATCACCCTATGTCATACTAGAAGAAGTGCGCGATATAAATGCTGCTTGGTTCAATAGGTTAGCTTTTCACTTCCCCACAATTTAAATAATTCTCTAGTAAATCCCATCTGTTATTCAGAGTAATTTCCATTGAATCCCATTGGTTTCACCCGTATTACCTGCTCCAGGTTCCACTGCTCATGGTGAGTCAGCACGGTCTAAAAGGCTGAGTGCGAAGAGCCAGAAATGAGACATTTTTCCAGGAGGAAAAGTACATAAGCAGGATGTCCTTTCCAGATGCTGAGTTAGGGAATTTCATTTCGCTTAGCTAAATTCCCCTTGCAGTTTCTGGTAGGTGCAAATTTTTTCTTTATGTTCTGTCATAAACTCCTCTTCTGTTGTGTGCTGCTGAATACTTACCGCCGGCTCCAGGTTGCATTTCAATGGTAAGCGGAGTCATATTTGTTTCTGTTTCTTTATGTTTGTAAATGCTTTGGAGTCCTTCTCCATAAATGGTGCTGCACATAAAGTGAAAACTATATTTTAGTATTATGTGCCCCATCACTTGCAGGGGAAGTTCTAAATATATTTCACTCTCGTTGTAGTCTATCAAATTAATGTAATTATGAACACTAAGGCTTTTTATAAATCAGCTGAAGGATGCAAAATTTTTTTTCTCCAAATCATATAGAATTGAATAAACCTTAATGCAGAGACAGTCCACAAAGCCTCCTCTTACTCTCTCTAAGACTTTTGTTGCTCTTGTTCATTTTCTTACAAAAGTACAAAAAGACAGGTAGCGGTAGTAGGTTTATAGCGTGGCCGGGTAGATGGCGGAAAAAGTCACCTCTGGAATTCTCCAGTACAATCCTCAAGGGTGAAGATGTGGGGTTGGGTGTTTGGGTGGGGTTTTTTGTTTATTTTTGGTTTGGTTTTTGTGTTGTTGTTTTTTTTTTTTGTAAATTGGGTATATTCAATTCTATATGATTTGGAGGAAAAACGCTCGTCACCCATGGCCAGCTCATCACCTCATCACTCAGGCCAGCTGAAGATGCAGGAGCGTGTCTTTGTGCTCCAGCAATTTTCCTATTCTGCCAAATCTGTAGGCAAGTGGGAGTGTCCCTCTCACTAGAGATTGTGTGCGACTGTAGCGATCTTAGAGATGGCACAGATTAGGCTTGAGGTGGTGAATGACCCCAGAGTCTTTGAGAGTGCCATGTAATAGCTACCATGTTCACCTGAAGCTCAACTCTACATTATTTGCTCTGGTCACATTTTTTACAGCTGAACGTGATGCAAGTAAGGGATAGGGTTGGTTTGTGACTGTAAGAGGCTGAAGAATGCTTGTGTGGGACAACATGAAGGCGGCTGCTAAAACTCATGACAAATGCAAAATCTGTACTCTGAATAAAACAGGCCATGGGCCGTTCTCCAGTCTCACAGCCACCTAGCATGGCACAGTTTGCACCCGCACACCTGGGCACTCTCCTCTCTCTTGTCCATCCAGGACAGCATGGCTGTACCCAGGAACGGCCTCTGGCTCATGACATGACTTCAGCCACCCTGGGGGACTGCCTGGGAGAGCACTCGCTGGCATTGCCCTCATGCCAGAGAGCAATGAAACAGTGTGGACAGGAGTGGGTAGTGTTGAGCCAACACCCTGGCTCTGATTTAATTACCAGTACAGACACGGCTGAAGCAGCACTGTGGAGATCTCCTTGGGCTCTGTACAGTGGCAATGGATGCTTTAGATTAGTGAAACTAATGGTATCTGTGGGTAAAATGGCCAGAGCTCCTGGTAATGGGGTAGACTATGGAAGCAGCAAACCTCTGCCGAGACAAGGAAAATGTGATCATGGCATCATAGTGTACTGCTGCCCTTCTCCCTCCTGGCCCAAAGCAGTAAAACAGCAGCTGCCCAGCTGTGCAGCAGGTCACTGTGCTACACAAGTGCTTGTCATCCTTGAAATTTGTCAGCTTTACCATGTGCTGGTGAAAACATCCACCCTACGCGTGCCTGTTCCCTAATACCGGGCCCCCCAGTACAGAAAAGACAGCATCAAACTGGAGCAAGTTCAGTGGAGGCCACCAGCATAGCTGGGCCTGGAGCATTTGCCGTATGAGGAGAGGCTGTGGGACCAGGTCTTGTTCAGCCTGGAGATGAGACTGCTTCAGGGGCACCTAACAGCAGCCCTCCAGTACCTATGGGGAAGTCATCAAGAAGATGGAGCTGGTCTCTTTATAATGCTGCATGGTGAGAAAACGAGAGACAACAGGCACAAGTAGAAAGTAAGACACACTGATATAAGGAGAAAAATTTCCCCGGGAACACAGTGAGGCAGTGGCACAAGCGAGCTTTACAAGACCTGACCAGAGAAATCCATAAGCACCTGATCTGAGCTCGGGGCTGGGCCTGGCTGGAGAAGGTTAGGCTACAGACCTACTGGTGTCCCTTCTGACCTGAATTATCCTGCAAACCTATAGAAAACTTCTTCCCAGTAAAGGCGGTAATGCAACTGCAGCAATAATTATGGCTAAGCAGACTGCCACATCATGTTTACAAAAAGCATTTTCCAGGATCGAGAAGGTTTCAGAAAAATCTTCTTTCTAAAATCACTTTTTGTGACTTGTCCAAACTTTCTGGGGAAAAAAAAAAAAAAAGTTCTAAGGGATGAAATGGAAACTGTTAGGAAATTGGTTTGCGTAGAAAGAGGGGGGCAGTTAGACGAAAATCAAGCATCGGGTGCTCAGCAGGTACTAATTGGGTGGTTAGTTGTGAAGAAACTGCTTCCCCCAGGTACTGGGATAAGGCAGCACAGAAATGACTTGAAATATGGATGTGACCCAATACCTCCCTTTTAATTCAATCTTTTTCCAGCCCATCGCTGGAATTTACACAACGTTTTATTGACTATGGTATCAGAAGCTATCAATTTGCTGCAGCCTCATAAAAATAAAATAGTGATACAGAAGAGAAACTGCTGTGTCAGACACACTTCAGCTATTCCCAGCTTTCCTCGACCCCTTCATCTACCCTCTCATCATAAACATGACTATTCCGTTTGGCTCTTGCTTCTCCTCACTATTAAAACAGGGAAACAAAAACATCGCCCAGAAGCTGTTAACACGAGACCCAGAAATGTGTCAAATATTCGGTGTCTGAAATATTTGTTGGCACCAACTAGTAGGAAGGAACAAATAAGCAAGGAAACAGCATAAAACCAGGTATGTCTGTGGGTAAGAGAGAGATAAAAGCAGGGCTATATATTTAAAATGGAGCAAGAGTGTTGTATCGTACCACGATTGCTATGGTAATTACCCATTTTAACGCTTATTAGTGCAAACAGCTGTGCAAAATTCATATAAATGGTGGAACATAAGTAATACTCTTTAATTAAAAAAATTACAAGGTTTTTTTTTTTTAAGAAGTTAAATGTATTTTGCTCATCATGCTTGGTCCTTTATGACATGAATATCTCCCAAGGAACAGTAACAGGGCTGCACAGTAACTGTTTACCTCTTGGTTTAATTCCAAATGTATTAAAAATGCCTTGGTTTAGTGAATTCAGTAGTATGTTTTGGAATAATACCTTTGTTTGGGCCCTGAAAATCAAAGACCTTCTGTAATACTGATGCTCTTTGCCATACTTTATGCATGGCCCCATGTCAAAGACAGAGCATTTAACAAAAAATAAAATATCTCGGGTTTGGGGGAGTTATAAAGTTTCTGTTGTGACGGTGCAAACTGGCTCTGGTAAATCATATTTAATAGCCGGAGATGCATGTATTTGGACCAAAACTATGGCCCTGGGTGACTGGAAGCCATGAGGAACCACAACATATTGACTTCCACAAAGAGACAAAGATGTTCAGGACAAAACACAAGATGAGATCCTAAAGGCGCATTTTAGGGTGTGTGTCTAATTGCAACTTGAGGGGGAGCTCCAAACTGTGGAGCTCCCATCAACCTCATCGCTCAGACACTGGGGCTTGCAAACTTCCCGAGGAAGCTTCAAGTCCTTCAGTGCATGCACTTGCTGATGAGAACTGTTCCCTTAAGTATGTGCCCAAAGAGATCAACTTTATGCTGTACGCTAACTTTATGATGTGATAAAAGTTTGTGTTTGAGGTACCTTACTGATTATCTAGTAGGTGGAAGAAAAAGAATAAAACAACCAATTAAACAGTAGCTCTCGTATCTGTATCTTAGCTAACCTGGTAATTGAAAAATGGCCCCCATTTTTTCCCTCCCCCACCCATTTTCATGTAGCATTTCAAGAACTCTGTCCAAGAATATCACTATATGAAAAAAAACATCATCTCAAAATTATTAAAATCTCTGTGGGAATTCATGATTAATTTTAAGGCCTGGCAGATTAAAATACATTATTATGTACACTCTAGTGCATCCTTTCAGATATTTTCAGAATCTGATTTTGCTCTCTTGATACACACCAATGATTCTACATGTATCTAGTAGATTGCAAGGAATAGATTAGCATTAAAGAGGCAGTATTGTGTTGTTAGGTTGTTATGTGTAACTTGTGCTCATACATTAAGAAAAATGTAGCTGGCATTCCCTTGGACATGACCAGACCCCTTAAAAAAAGGAGAGAATTATTAATAGGTGGTTGTAATGCATTTGTAGAGCACCTCTGAAATTTTGACCTTTAGTACATTAACTGGCTGTTTTTATCCAGCTCCCGGGCAGAGTAAGATCTACACTAGCCTGCTTAGGAAATGGAAATAATGGACTTATTAGTAGGACTTGTTAAACCTTGCAATTCCTGAACGTTCTACCTTCATCTCTGGACCTAGCTTTGCAACGTGTCTATGGGTCTAAACAGCAAAATCAACAGCATTCAACATCAAGAAGACAGAAAAAATTTTTTTTTATTTGGGACAGACTGACCAAATTGATCATTACTGCAAAGTCATTCCTTCACAGTTTAGCTTTGTAAGTGTTAAGGTTCCAGCTTCGGCCCCAGCAGCTGTTGTATTTATGACTAGAAGTCTGAGGACCCATCTAGCATCAATTTTACATCATTCAGAAACATCCGTCCTGACAAGGTAAGAGAGAGCTCCTTAAGCCTTTTTAATTAAGGCCTGTTTTCTCACGTAATTCTAATGTAATTATCTTTGACACTCTTCTATGGTCCACCTACAGCTTGGTATCAACCTGTCTGAGTTGTGGGCACATAAACAGGACAAAGGACTTCGAAAGCATTATGGCTGACATAACCAAATCCCTCTGTCACTGCACAGTCATAGTTTATACGCTCAGAGCCCCGACTGGGCGCAAGACCAGGCTGGAGTTCACGCCCAGTTGACCAGTCATCACGATTCCCATCTTTTTCACTGCCTCTGTTATGAAGATGTCCCCTCTCTTTCAAGTATTTCCCCCCCAGATACTGCACGTTCAGCTTTACCGAAATTATACTGTTTGTTTGCACCCATGGTCCCAGCAATCAGAGCCTCCCGCAGCAGAGATCTCTCCAGGTCATTATTTAACGTGGCCCCAAATGCCACATCGTCTGCAAACTCTATCGTAATGATTTTATGTTTTCTTCCATGTCACTGATAATGTTAAACGATATACAGCCAAGAACCCATCCCTGCAGAACCCCACTAGCAACAAACACAGTCAGTGGTGACTGTTGCTTATAATTACATTTTCAGACGTATCTTTTAATGCATTTAACATGTGCCACATGCTGTAGTGTGTATTGCTGTAGTGTGTTAATCAAAATACTTTGAAGTACCAGGTCAAATACTTTACAAAAATTGAAGTATACTACACCAGTGTAATTATCAACTAAATTAATAATCTCATAAAAATGTTAGGAAGTTAGTTTTACAAGAACTGTTTTCTATAAAAACATGTTAATTGTCACTAATTACACTACATTGTCTATTAATCAAATCCTCTGTCAACGATTGCATTTCAAAACTCTGCACTGACATCAGACTGCGAGGCCTGGAGCTGATGTGCTCATGGTATTTACTCTTTTTTAAATATCAGCACAACGCTGCCTTTCTGTTTCTCCTCTGCAACACCCGGATTGTTTCAAAAATTATTGAAAATCACTGCTAACAATCCAAAGAGATCCTTGGCCAGCTCTAAATAAAACATCTGATGATTTTAAATATCTAACTTTCATAATGGCTGCCTACCATCAGCCTTACATGCTGTTGGGAGTCCTCAGAAATAGTTCAGCAGCAGTTTTATATCATACGAATATAGACCTACTTTTTTCCCCAAATTAAAAAGAGAAAGATTTCTTTAATGCTTCCACCCTTTTATATTGTAAATGTTTATTTTAATGTTTCCATCTTATTCTTTAAAAACACCCTCCAGTTTGGACCCTTTTTATTCTTCTAAGTCTAAAAAGATTCTTCTTTTACTTTTCTTTTAACTCCTTTATCTGTAAATTTCCTCTTTATGTCCACTAGCTTTATTATTCAGTTTTCTGTATTTTTCTGCTTTTAAAGTATGTTCATTGCTATAGGCAACTCATTTTTTTTAACTTTTTATTTTTGTTTTGGTATTTATAGCTGTTATATTTCCATGCTTTCTTAGCTCATACAGCCTTTCTTTCAGATTTCCACGAATTTGGTGAGGTAACTATTTCTCAAACAGTTTAAAGTTATCATTTATATTTTTCTGCCTAAATTACGTGACTCAGATATTTTAGGCTGTGTAAAATCCACCTTTTCTAAAGCACCAGACAGATGTATTGAGGGTTCCGGCTGTATTCTGTTTTCACATAACATGCACAGCCAATTTACAATCCTGAGCAGTTGTCAGATTTTATTTCAGACATAAATTTCTCTTCTGTTAGATGAACTCCAGTATAACTTTCACCATGTTGGATACAACTGGCATGGGTTTTTTATTTTTCTGGAAGTTATGAAGTTGTCATCCGTGCTTTTAAAAAATTCCAAGGACATTTTAGTTCTGTCAGCTAGATACTTCCTGCACACGTCAATCAGATTGAAATCTGTTCCTCTGATACAGCTTTTTTCCTCCTACATCTTATATGTAGAAAGATGTTTAAAGGACTGGCCGTCCTGTTCTCTTGTGTAATTTGGTAGCCCAGAGAAGCTGTCAATTGTTACTTCATCTTGTTCCTTATCTGCTATACCTTTGATCATAAGTATTTGAGATCATTTCCTTCAGAGCTGCCAATGACTCAGAAGCAAGTACCGGTGTATTGATGCAGAGTGCTTTTCTTTCTATTCCTTTGAGTGCTTTTCTTTCTATTCCTTTGCTCATCTGGTTCTTCCTTAAAAAAAAATTAAAAATCTTAACATACCAGGCATGAAGTTCTTTCTATTTCATAATAACCACTAGGTCAAATAAAAGAGCTATTTGGTAAGAGGACTGGGATTCAGAATCACAGGTTCTGTTGCTATTCATTCACAGAAAAATTTTCTACATAGCTTTACTTACAGACTCAGGACATTCCCAAACCAGGGCGACTGCCCAACATGTGCTTTGGTCTTATTGTGCAAAGACATAAGTAATAGCAAAGTGCAAGACAACGCAGAATCAGACTAAAGTGAGGGTAAATTACACAGTATTATTTTCAAAGGTGGCTCCCTCTCGGAGTGCCTCGGTCCCTGGTATCTGAGCAGCATGAGGGTATCTTCAGTCAGAGGCACTGTATATCCCATTCCCACCGTAATTTATTAAGATGACTGTAATACAGACTCTTGGGCTGGACTCATTCCCTTCTCTCTCAACCTGAGGTGTCCTCAGGGTAGAAGTCAAGCATTGGCCATGTGAATTCCACCTCCAGTCCCTACTGATGAACCCAAACTTAGTTGCGAGACTGTTTTTGCTAGTGTGGCTGTTTTCGCCCCTACGCTCCAATGCACCTGCTTCATAGAAGCAGAAATGGCAATAACAGTGGGTATGGAAAGAAAATACTGTGAGGGCTCTGACATCCAAAGGGATGAACACTGTAGAAGCATGATTATTAGACGTGCTCCCGCAGCTCCAGTGGGACCTTCTGAAAAATGTATAATGTCGCCCGTTGTGAGGCTCAGGAGCACTGATGACACTTAGCGTCTTGCAGGAACTGACCTATTGTCACCCATTAATATTTTTTTTTTGCTTTCCATTACCTTGGAGATAAGTTATGATGTCCGTATCTTACCCAGTGCAGCTCTGAAGAAAATCTCTCCCTCCTCTGCCTTTCTAGTTGCCTGAACCTTGGAGTTCAGTTGGGGAGCCCCAGCATTTTGGATGATCCCCACTGCAAAGCAGGTAGAAGGGGCAGGGCAGCTTTTTATCCTGTCACCCTCCCAAAGAGCAAAAGGGGGAAAGAACCTACACCTCTTCAATTGGAAGAATAATGTACGTATCCCTAAATAAAGATTGGAGAAGCTACTCTGCAAGGCATCAGATCAAGGGTTAGAACAAATTTGTGACAGCCTGCTCACTAACCAGATCTGAGTCTTGCATCCTTACTACAGTTGTTAAATAAAAGACAAAACAGCAGGTTGATGCGCTGATGTGGTATCCTACACCACAGGGCTCATCTCCTCACCAACAACCACAGGAGAACTAGAGAGCCAGGAAAAAGGATGAAACAGTAGGGCAGTGATATAAGGTCAGTTTATACACAGTAAAGAAAACAGAATAAAATCAACAAGCAGACATAGTGGTCGCTTCTTGGGATGTGTCTGAAGTTTTGCTTTTGAGCTATACTGCAAATTAACTGAAAAGCTCTTTTCTTTCTTTTTATTTTCTTGTTTGGTTATGTGGGTCAGAGGCTGAAGCAATATATACAAGAATGTAAGAGGGAAAGCTGAACGTAATCAGCCACAAAATGGAAATGAAGATTTGTCAGAGAATCACATGACAATCTGCAAATAATGCTTACAATCACTTTGATTTATACAAAAATAATTCTGGCATTGATGTATATTTTATTGCTCTTGAAATATTTTGAAGATTATTTTTTTTATTTAAAAAAACATACCCTGCAAGATCTCAAAGAGTCTGCAGTTTGGCTTTCTTGATCCACAATAAAAATGGCTGAATTTTTTTCTGTGTAGAAAAACCCAAATCAACATACCGCACCATCTGTCTGCTGCATCTCCAGGACTCTCTCCACTTCAGACAGACCTCCTCTTCCTGCCAAACACGTGAGACCTCATCTTCTCCACCAACCTGCCCATGACTGGGTGGGAGGTACCACTATTTTGTGCTGCTGCCCTGCACCAAAATTGAACCTGTTTCATCTGCCAGGTGGGAAGAATGAAGTTTAAATATATAGCATCTGCAGTGACTCAATAGGTGCATTTAGTGCTTAGCAGCTTAAATATCTCCACAAGGAGTTTCATCCTGGGTACTTATCTGTCAGTGACCCAAATGGACTAGAGAGGAGGGATTTGGGCATGGTGGAGGTCAGGGGGTGGATGTTACAGTGCTCGTGTCAGGAGGTGATAAGAAAGCTGATGCCGTGCACTTTCTTGCTCATCAGTGAACTGATTCTCTTTGAATGGTTCATTTATTTATGTGACCATCTAGGGGGAAAAAGTCTTTAATTGCAGGCTCCATAATGTGTTCTTCGCATTAAATTCCAAAGTGCTGATTTCAGTTGATTCTGTTTAGAGGTCCATATAGTTTTGTTGGTGAGTTGTTCTCTTTCTTTAACTCTCTTGGTTTTGGTGACATTATATTTTTTATAACAGCATAAATAACCTTTGGAAAGCAGCTAAATTTTACTAACCCCTTTGTACAGAGGAAGAAGAAGCTATAACATTAAAAAAATAATGTAAATTTGCCCTAGTATGGTGTATGTAGGAATAAAGTATAAATAAATATAGGAATGACAAGGAAATTCTGTATTTTGGAGTACAGATCACCTTCTCAAGCCCTAGTGTTCATAGATGAAGATCCATATTTTTAACAAAGGTAGATACATTTCCTTCTCTTTTCCTGAGCCAAACTTGGACACAGCACGCAAGACTGTTCTCAGAGGTGGTCTGATTAGTTGCTTTGAAATTCCTCCCATGAGAGCTCGAATATCAAGGAACCGTGCAGTGCTGTTTCCTCATCGCTCTTCCTACCCTTCAGCAAGCTGGGTTTTCATCCCTCAAAGACATTATCTTTCCGTGTCTTTCCACTGCTCCTGTAGCTGTTCTTGCAATACCCAGGAAAAACTCTGCAAAAAGGCCATCCAAATACTTGCTGTATTTTTCTGCAGCCAGAGATCAGTCACCAGACTGCAGAGAGAGCTCCATGAGGACTATGAAGCAAAGATCAGTCTTGGAAGGTCAGCTTTTCCCAACGTTAGAGAGGAGTTCTTCAGGAAACAAAGTCCTGTCAAGGATTGTTGTGACACAAGGATGTTTACTGATGAGCAGACTTGCTCACATCTCTTTTCCAGAAACCCAAATGTTGTATATGACATGTGACTTGTCTTCTAGGTTGTGTACTACACTTAACCCTCTTCCAAGGGCAAGATGGAAAAAAAACAGTAAGGTGATCTTGCTGTGCGGCTCAAGATTTTAAAAGCATAATAACTGTACTTTTTAGATAGTCAGGACTTAGTGAACCGTTGAAAGTGACCCAGTTCATTGAGCGGAGCTGAACAGATGGAACTCCAGCCTTGCCATGCTTGAGTGACTGTCTGAACAATACAAAATCTTCCTTCAAAGCCGACTCCAAAAGCTTCCTGCCTCATGCACGTAACATTTGGGGATGTTCTGGTCACTTCTCAGTTCAGCTCACTATGTTTTGGGGTATAGTAGGCAACAGACTCTTCGCATTGGGCTATTGCTTGGAGTTTTTCATTAGGGCTTTTAAAATTTCAGCTGTTTTGTTTCGGATTTTTTAAAAAAAAGAATCATATAGTGTGGTCTTTGTTGGAAAATGTCTCACCAGGCTCTACCTCCTGAAATACAATGGCTATTTTTCCTTCTTTCATTTGACTTGCCTACCACCGAATACTGACAAAAGGTATTTACTGCATGTTTGTGATTTACAGCAAGCCTCCTGCTCAGTAACTCTGAGGGACACAGCGGCCCTGTGGCTACCAGACAGAAACCACCAGCACCACCTGTGAGCTGGCTGCGACAGTGGGGAGATGAGGGGGAAGATAAAGTAATTATGGGGAAAGTAAGAATAAATATGGTCAGAAAGCTGCCATCACTTCCTACGGGACAAGAGCAGAGAAAGATGATGGATGAAAGGCTTTGGGTAAGGTATTGATTTGCTAAATCAGAGCCGAGCATGGCAGAGACCTCCTCTTGGAGCTGTAGTACTGCAAGTTCTCCTAATAGCAAACTGTCCAGGGCTCTGGTTCTTGCGGACTGACAGCAAGACGCAAGCTGGGGTGCAAGAAGCAAGTGCCTGTAGAAAGCTCTCTACTTCTCTTGGTTAGAAAAGTTTTAGGGTCCCAGTGTTTATTTCTTTTACGGTAAACTGGGAGTTTATGGCTTGGGAAGAGAAGGACCTGTACTACTACATCAAAGGGTGACAATGAAAAAAAACTGAGCTGAAGCCATGCAACATGGAATGTATCAGATCAGATAGCCATGACACAGATAGGGAAATACTCATACCACTGTGCAAGGCAAAGGCATCATCTGAAATACTGATGTGATTAAATCCCCAAAAAAGGGGCATGATCTGGGCAGGTACAGAGAAGGGGTGGGAGGCTGATCAGGAGAATGGAGATCATTTTGTATGGGAGGCCAGAAGGCATTCACGTGTGTAAAAAACAAAGCCGCTTAAGATATATCTTTCCTCTGGCTTTATGCATCCACAAGGTGAGAAAAAAGATAAGCATGGGAATGGAGAAGAGCTGTTTAATCTAAAAGACAGTGTAAGCAGAAGCATACAGGGATATAGGCCGGTCAGGAGGGTTTCTAGCCAACTAGAAGGTGGTTCTGAACTGGAGAAAGCTCATTGCCTTCCTGCTCAACTGAGGCAAGCAAGACCATGTAGATCTCAATAGCTATTATCTGACATGGGTTCACACAAGGATGGTCTCCGTGGCCCAGCAGACCTTCCACTCCAGTCCTTGAATAAAGATGCCTGCACCTGTAGCTAGTCCTTGGCAAAATCTTCCCTCTTTCCCAGACTGGTGTGGTGGCCCATGCCCAGAGAGGCCATGCAGACCAGGCTTTGTCACCTTTGCTATAGCTGTTCAGCAGATGAAGGGCTGTTACTCAAATGCTTTTCATTTGCACTGTGCTCACTGACTTTTCTTTGAAATAGGTCCCTGAAGTCTGTCTACATGGTAATGGTAGTTTGTAGAGGTACCTGTAGTCTAATTAACCCCAGTATCAATAACTGTTGCTAATAATCTTGACTAGGTCCTTGGCATGCGGGCAAGTTCCTGTCTTCCTGGAAAGATTCTAATCAACTTGTACAAATCTCTCCTTCTCCTGTTCCACTTTGTGTGTACAACAGTGAGGTTACAGATAGCTCTGCTGCACACAAATGGCTGCAGCCACATCTGTAACAGCACTCTTCATCACACAGCCTTGGTCAGCAGCCCCTCCTTGGACAGGCACCCCGTGCTGAGTCATGAGCACATCTGCTCTTTTTTGGGGACTTGGCAGAGATAACCTGCTGTATTACTTCCTGGCTGAACCACGAAGGGAAATTAAACGCAATGAACTTATTGATCATCAAAAACAGTAACTCACTGGAGAGGAGTTCTCCTCTAGTAGCTGTTAGCTCGGACTATAAAACACTGGAGGATGCTCCAGTGGCTGGGTGAGGTTTATATCCATCTCCTGAACTCAGCGAGTACTCCTGTTTGGGGCACTCTGGGATTTATAGGCACCAGGTGAGCCGCACCGTAGCCTTGTGGTAGGTAAGGATTATACAGGTTTGCTACCGTACACTGCTGCATGGCAAAGCTCAGGGTAAAGTGGCTGGACGGGATGCTGGAGTAGCCTTACTACTGCCTCGCAGCCCCATTTTCTGTCCTGCCTGAAGCGGGATGCTTGACAACAGGACATCCTGGCTATGCTGGTCCATGCAGCCCCCTGCACCCTGCAGTCCGAGGGGCAGCCATCACCTGCCCCCCCACCATCGGCATAGCCAGGGATCGATTCGTCGGCTCATAACCCCTTGGATGTGCTTTCCTCGCCGGACAGGGGGCAGGGGAGGCATTGCGGAGCGCCCCTGTCCAGAACGCCTTCCCGTCTTGGTAGGCTGCAAATTCTCTTCTGGAGGCAAATAATCTTTGCTAAGCCTCTGCCCCAGCCACAGTGGCATCCATTTAATCGACAGAGAGATGCAAAAAGCAATCATCTTGTTTGATCCAGCGGGAAGCTGGACAAGGAGAAACTACCCCCAGTATATTAATGCCTGGCATGAGCCTAGTAAGTGTTATAATTAGATGGCATTAATTAGTGCTGGAAAAGACTGTCATGTTTTATACCAAGCTTTTGGTTAAAAGATAGGAGCAGAATACTTTTCTTGAAAAAATTCCATGTATATTTTCTTGTTTTACTAGTAGGGATTTTTAATCAGTTGACTGAACTTGTATGTACTAGTTAACTTTGCTGGAGTTTAGTGGTTGTATTTAAAGCAGATTTTATCCTAGAATGATATTAATTTGATAGGATCCCTGATCTGTAAAACCATTGGTTATCTTGGTCTCTCCTGATAAGAAAAAAAAAGTGCCGAGGGTTTCCAGTTGGTGAGCACATTTGGGCAGAATCTTTCACACGTCACAAATTGCAGATGGGAGGCAGTGATCTCGAACATGCAGTCACATTGCGTGACCATCTGACACCTTCCATTTAGAAAAATAATACTTTCCTCACAGCATACGCTCCCTGCTGCAACCAGCACCAAAAATTATGCCTGGGAGAGCTGTTCCTCCTAGACTAAGGTCTTAAATATTTCTTAGGCTGCTTTTAAAAGATTCATGCAGCAGCACCACCTCACTCACATCCTGCTAAACCAGAGAAAATACTGAAATTCTTCCCCAGACAGTGTTAATCACAAAATAGCTGAAAAGAACAAAAGGGGAAAAAAGACAGCAGGAAAATTATATACTCACACTAGCGAGGTGAACAATGGCAGGCTCTTGTTGTATGTGTAATTCAAACATCCCCATGTAAAACACCGCATGGAGTTATTTCCTATCACTACCAGTTTCTCAGCTGCATAAAATCCCACAACTGTGGGGAAGTTCAGCTTTCAAGCACCCTGGTTTTGTGCATAATTCCTTTTGACAATGTGGTGTACTGACACTCATTCATTTGAAATAGCAATGACCATTTCAGGGTGTCCTTTGCTATATATTGAGGTGTCAGTAGTGATAAAAAAAAATCTTTACAGTTTAAGGACAAAGCCATGTGAATTTAAAGGCTAACACCTCGCACTAGCCTATTGTGTCCTCTTTGTTACTATGTCCCAGTAAATACCAAGAATAAAAATTAACCAACATGCATTCCTTCTACCAAAATGACAAGACTGACTAGGAACACATTTTTTAACCCGTGGTATTATCAGCAGTAAGGTGGTGAGACCCGAAACAGGAGGCACCTCCTGCTGTCCTACCTGACCTTCCCAAGTGTAGCTATCTTAAAGGCTGGGCCGTGTTTTCCTGTTTGTCTGCCGAGCAGATGTGCCCCAGCAGCCACGTCAGCCAAGCACTTAATTTCTGCAGAGTGCCTTCCTCCCCACATCACACCGTCACCATCCCCTATCTGTGTTCCATCTCTATGCGCCCGAGTGCCACCGATATCCATGTAAAAGTGGTGCCCGTGTAGCTGTTAGAACGTCTTCCTAGAGAGTGGGGCACAGGCTGGCTGTTGTACTGGGGAAATTTAACAAACTGGTGGTAGCACAACTGTCTTTCCCTGCTCTAAGCAAGGATTTGCCCCTCTGGCTGCCATGGATGTGATGTGAGCCGTGGCACAGCCCTGCAAGTCTCTCACACCCACCTCGGAGGGCTAAGTCAGGCCCCAGGCTACATCTCCTCCCAACACCCTAGCAGGGACTCCTCCAGCCTCTGGGAGTTTTAATAATAGTTTCATCTTGCTGCAGATTTCTGGCCGTCAGGGCTGGCCTGAGCCCACCAAGCAGTGTTACAAACACCCATCATGCAGAAATAGCAATTAGTGTCTGCCACCATGGGCCAAGTTTGAACTCATGGACCAGAGAAGAAAGGTTCTGTCTTCTGTCTTCTGACACAGCCTTTCAATGCTCTGAGACCCCAGCCGGCTCTTTGAGAGATTAACTTCCCCGAGCTCCCATCTCATACTTTCCAGCCCAGGCCTCCATAGACCTCCTTCTTCCCACAGCATTCTCTCCTGCGAGGTTCTCCTTGCTAAGCAGGTGCAATGCTGCAGCTGTGTGAAGACTTTGTGCTGCTTCCACAAGGCACGTGTGACATCTGGGCACGGTGTTACCCACTGCCTTGCTCCTGGCTGGGGATGGTGAGCTCCTTTGCTGGCAAAGAGGTGCATGCTGCACCTCTAGTGATGAGGTTACCTATGGTGTGTAGGTGGTATGTCTGCACCAGGACCTGCAGGGTAAGGAAGAAGGACCATGCACGGAAGCTGGGAGGACAGGGAAGCAGTGGTTCACGGCAGACAGCCAAGATCAAAGTGAGAGAGGTGTGCAACTCCTGAACTACTCCTCCAGCCACTGCTATGGACATGCACACCACCGTGGCTAGTGCCAGCATGTCTCTGTGCACCGCAGCAGGTGGGTCTCACTTCTGTGGTGTCTTGGTGAGACAAGTCTGCCAAAATTACTCTCCTTGGAGCCAAAAGTGTCAGATCCCGATGTACCCCCTTCCTGGGACAATTTAACCGGAATATGGACTTCAGTGGTTTCTTTTAACAGTTTATAGGCACCTATTTCGATCACCACAGCCCGTGACTGTTGCCTAGTGAGGATTACAGGCCTCAGGTTTAGTACCCAAAAACAAAGATCAAGTGGTGGCCCTAATGCTTTTCAGCAGAAAAAAAGACCTAATGGCTTCCCCGTGGTGGCGTCACCTGCAGGGGGGAGCCCAGAGGGACTCAGAATGAGAACCAAGTCCTCCCTGTGGCTTGGGACAGCCTATGTTATTCTGGGGCAGACGGTTGAATACCCAGACTTTTCCCCTTTTTCTGATGTGTTAGCTTAAAAGTTGTGACCTGCCGCTTATATCTCATCCTTGCGCCTGCCAGGAGTCATCACCGTGGCTGGATCAGTAAGGCTGAGCCAACTGGTGAACTTGTCTCATTATCTCCTTGCCGAAAACTTACAAGCGTTACTTATTCTTGGATACTTGTAGTATTTACGCTTTTCCTACCCAGAAGATTAGCTCAGGCATAGCAGAGCTCAGAACACAAACCCATCTTTTGGCATTAACTTTGCCTGGGCTGGCTGTCATTTTACAGTAGTTGCACAAAAAGAGTAACTAGCAACAGCACTTACAAATCATAGATTATATTGTATTGGCTTAGCTCATATTGTTTGCTTTAAATTTATATTGTGCTTTAAATGCCAGCCATTAAAATTATTAAGGCAAGGTTTGCCCTCAGTTTACAGCCCCTCTCCCCAGCAGCTCATAGGAGAAGCTGCTGCGCAGTTGTCCTCCTCTCTCTTTAGCTGTGCAGCAGAAGTCAGAGAGAGTGTCCAGAGAGTCATAACACAGCCTGGAGCTGTTTCACTTCCAGACAATGTTTCCATTTGGAAATCCAGGAACAGAATGATTAGAAAGCTGCGTTTCATTTGATCCACCTATTCACCCCGCCTCCGACCCCCACCCTAAATCCTTGATGTCTGTCTGGGTGCAGTGATGCAAAACGGGACTAAAAAGCCCCAGCTTGTCTTTGGCAATAGGTTTTTGTGAGTTGCCATCTAAGCCTGGGTTTTGTGAGTTGCCATCTAAGCTTAAGGAAGACTATTCCTTTTTCTAGGAAAGTACTTTATTAATGTATTCTTTTTGACTGTTGTTATCCTCTCTCATGTGTTGCTTTGCATTTTTCTAGGCTATCTTCACGTTTCCTGTAAAACACAGTTCTTAAATAGCTTCAGCCGTGCATACAGAACTTTCTGTGGATGTTCTTAATCTGTGAAAACAAGATCTGTAGCAGAGAAACTAATGCAGCCCTGAGCACTGAGATGCCAGTGACACTTCTTCGGGGCCTTTAAATTGGTGAATATGATCTTATTTTGGCTTGTGACAAATCCCAGTGATGAAATGTCAGCAGTGTTTACACAGAAGTCTCCCTATCACAGACAGTGCAGAATTCGCCCTTTCCAGCACTGCTGTCAGGACAGAACAGAGCTGTTGTGTTCTTCTGTGAGGACTGGGCTGGTGGAAAAAGAGGAAACTGGTGTGGAAGTATTGCCAAATGCCGAGCTGGGGGGCAGAGACCCTGCGAAGCCGACTGCACAGTGTGATGAACTGAACAAGATGTGAGTTGCTTGAGAGTTGTCCTGGGCAGAGTTTTCCAGACACACCTGGTGAGGGCAACGTCACAATTTGTCCAGAATTCCTCAGTGGAGGTTTGAACAAAAATCACAGCTGTCTTCCAGGCTCAACTTTGCCGTAACACGTGGGATGCCCAAATGTCTCAGCTTCCGTAGGATAGTTTAGGTATGAGACAAAGCTGGTCAAAGTTTCAGTGGGAAACTTGAAATATATTTTGCCACGTAACCCTCTGACTGCACATTAACGGCAGGTATGGTGGCCTAGGGACATAAAGGCAGACAGAGCCCATCCTGAGGAGCAGACAGTGGAAAAGAATCCAACAGGATTCTTCTGTTAAAGGTCCTGACTTTGTTGAGTATTAGGTGTACAGTGTATATTATATTACTGCAATGACTGAAAAAGTCCATGAGAGAAGCAGAGGACCTGCAAGAGCAGGGAGTAGGTAGCCAGAGCTGAGCTAGCCAGCGGGCAGCAAGATGGGAGGAATGGTGGTAGTAGAGCACACTTCCCTCAGGAATAAGCACATCAAAAAGGCCTAGGAGAAAATGGGACCTGAAGAACCAGTTGTAAGAGAGCCGGTGGAGGTGTCTAAGTGAGGAGACCTGAAGGTGTCTCCACAGTGGGAAAGCAGCAGGTGACAGGTTCAATGGTGTCCTCCGTGAGGTTAAGGTGAAGAGGGAGGCAGGAGAGGGGAAAAGCAAAATGTTTTGTGAAGTCATGATGCAGATGAGTACTTTTTGTAACTGCAACAGCAGAAAAAAACACGAGGAAAGAAATGGATTCTAGGAGTGTCAGAGAGGTAAAAGAGTGGAACTGGTCCCCACATGGGCCTGGGAGAGCAGAGAGAGGACCCCGCAGGTTTGTACGACGGGGAAGCACGAGGAGATGGCAGCAGCCCAGGCATGCTGATGAAAAACTCCTCTGCTGTCTCACACCTCTTGCTGGAAATGGAGATGGAGCTCTGGCAATAGCTTCAGCTGGAAACTGTGCTGGAAAATCACAGAGCCTCTCCCGCACTGCAGCAGGAGCAGTTTGTGAACTGTGTCACCCTGAGGTCAGGAGATAACGGGAGCAGAGGATGCCTTGCACAAAACAGGCAAACTTTGGGAGGCAGAAAGCCTTGTGCAAACCTGATGTTTTACTGTTGCTAACTAAAATCGCCGGAAAGCTGAATTGTAGGAATAGGCCAGCTTTGAGCTTAAGTGGCAATACACGTATAGGACCATAGGCTTTGTTGCTTTCGTGTAGGCTTTGTTTGGGGCAAAGAGAAGTGCTAGCTGTGCCCAGCAATCTGTGGTGCCCCCTGCACTGGTAAGGGAGGAAGGCGTTAACGAGTTAAAAATTACTTAGTCAGAGCTATTATCCTGACTCTTTCAGGGACTTTATTACAGCATCAACACCTTTCTTCTTCCAGATGTGCTGCACAATTCTAATTCCTCTGAAAGTTTAAGGTAGGTGCAGACATTTATCTGCTTGGAAAATTATGTAGTATTATGATACTCCCTATGTGAGCTCTGTCCTTAAATGCTGTATGGACACATCTGCCCTATAGCTCTTGATTCTGAAATGCAAAAGCTGAATTAAACATAACAATCAAAGGCAGTTGAGATGTGGCCTCTGTGTCTCAGCTCACGCTTTGGCAAAATACAGGTACCTTTTACACACAGACAAGTATGATAAGGCATAAAACTTCAAACCTGATGCAAGACACACCGAAATGCCAAAAAATCAGTGAGAAAAAAAAAAGAGAAAAAATAAGCAACAGGACGGCTGTCAAAAAAAAAAAAAAGGGTGAAATGAGTATGTTATGAGTATATTAGAATGAGTACAATGCGTACATTAGAAAAAGAAATTTGCTGCATGGGGATGGAGGACAGGCACAGATAAGGGCAACCTGGTGCCAACAGGATCTTGTTGAAATGTCCCATACGCTGTCCTCTGCTCTGCAGCAGTGGCTCGAGCAGGGAGCAGGCGCTGGAGGGGCTGCTGGCTGCCACAGGACGGGGCAGCCTGGCTGTCCCTGCCACCCGCCGCCCGAACGCTGCTTTCCAAGCGGGGTTAGAGTCAGGAGGTTGTTCACTCCCACGGGTTCATTAAATTATGTGGCTGCGTATCGAAAATGTTCAACAAACCCAGACGGTGTTGTTTGTCCTGTGTGATGTCACTGGAAAAAATAGATGAGTATGTTTTATACTGGGGACAGGAGGGCTCAGGATGTTCCCTTCCCGACACACTTTTCCTCTTTTAGGGATTTGCTTTAGGTTTCAAATGCCCGCTGTAGAGAGAGAAACCACAGCCCTGTTCCTGAGGCTTTTGGGTATCCAAACTCCTCTTCTTGCTTTTTGGTCACTGGTTGTGCTCCTCGGAGGCCATTTCGTCATGTTGTAAGGTAAGACAAGGCTGTGACCCAGATTCTGGTCTCTTGGGTGCTGTGGCTCAGCTGCATATACTAATGTTGCTTGGGGTTTCACTGTTTCCACCCTTCCTACTGTTCTTGTAAATTTGATTTCCCACTGCAACACATAAAGAGCAACAATACGTGCTCCGAGGCATCGTCTCTCACCTCTTTGTCCTCAGCCATGAGAAAAAGTCCCTTTTTAAAGCACTTTGCCTGTATTAATTTGGCTTCTGCTCTTTTTCATATTTTTTAATATTTTCATTGCATTTTTCCTAGGATTCTTTCGCCAAGACCTTAGATAAACCACAAAACACTAAACAGAGCTGCAGTTACTTGCCGGGACAATAAAAACTAAGGGTCAAATGAAGAAGAAAACATCACTTCAAGGTAGACCTATAAAATCTTGTGCATTTCAGGGGCAGCGCGGCAGTCTGCGGTACAAATGTCTGAGTAACAGCTGGTCGCCATGTCCTACAAACACTTTTCCCGCTGCAAGTACATTGGAAGGTGTTTTTAAGGCCAGGGCTGGCTAAGGAGAGCCAGTCCAACAGGCAGCACCAAAGGGTCACAGGAGTCTTGAACGCAGGTTAATTCCCTGAGGAGCCTTTTGTATTTCACATGTCACAGTATTATTCAGAATTTCATAGTGCTTTACACCAAATAACAGGATGTTATGTATGTGTAGTATTCTGCATTTTTCACTGGTTCCTTAGCGGGCCCTCTCTGTCCCTCTCCACTTGTTTACTGAAGGGCAAGCAACTGGAATTACATATCCCTTGCGCTCGTCAACCGAGAGAACAAATTACTGCCTGTGTCTCTTTCTGGTTACCTACGGAGCAGGGAGAGCAAAACCAGCCTAGTGCCAGGCACGGCATTAGGGGACGATCCTCCTCCTCAGAGTCGTGGCCAACTTATTTATTGTCATGAGAGACAATAATAATGCTAAAGGTGAAACAGACATTGTGATGACAACTTTGGTTCCTTAGCAAGGGATAAAGCATTTTAAAAGATTCTAAAATATTTTCCAAAGAAATCACTTTGCCCATGACAGAAATGTGGCGACCGGGGTGGTAGGACACCACAGCTGAGGAATAACAGCTCGCCGCTTCATTCCAGTGTCTGGAAGGGACGTATGACCATCTGATCCCATTTCAGTAAAACATCTCCTATACAAAACTTGTGTCTATTTATTGTTTCTTCCTTAACAGCAGAAGAGAAGCTCCTGAATGTGCGCATCTGCCCCACACTAACGTATTTTAAAGGCTTTAACGTTTCTGCCCGACACCTTCTCTGTGTGAAGTCCCTTTCTTCAGACAACTCAAGAAGACTTTGCAAATATTTTTATTGTAATTCCGGTGGCCACAGCGTAGGGAGCATTCAGAAGGATGCGGCTCACTGGGCTGGAGCCATGGGGAGGGTGGAATTCAGCCCCCCGCATGCTTCACCAGGCTGTGCCCTGCCAGGCTTTCTTCTGCCTTGCCTCCATGGAGCTGCCCTGCGCTCGCGAATTAAAAGAAAACTGCAGCCACATTACAGAGGCCAGCGGCATGAAAGTACAGTGCGAGAAGCGCTTGTCACCATGAATAAACAGCGAAATGCATTTTTTTTAAAGTTGCTAATTCCACTTGGCATTTCTGAGCCCAGCACTGGAAACATCCATCTTGTTAAAAAGTGATGTCATTTGTGACACTAGCAGTATTAGAAGAGACTGCAAACGAGTTTTCAACCCGCTTTAATAATGATTTAACAACCAGGAAAGTAATCAATATTTTAGGGATAAATTTTCCACTGTGCCTTTAGCAGGCTCCATTTCTGCCCATACAGAACCGTGACTACAGATCTGCAGGTGAAAATACCTGAGTGCACGTGTCAAAAATGTGTGTGTGAAATATTACACCTGCAACACTTACTGCCCAACACAGACTATATTCCAAACCAAATTAAAATCCCTTTGTCTTTCCCCAGTCTCTGATAAAACCAATCCCACCCATCTCTCTGATGAACCTCTAAAATAAGTCTTTATACATGTTCTCTCTTACATATTTTTGTGTTTAAAAACAAAAAAACAAGCTGGGGAGTTGTTGGTATAGCGCAACGTCTAGCACAAGGCACCATAATGTCATTTACTGATAGAATTGGATGACATTTGGATTTCACGTCCTGGTCACAAAATGAGATTACAGCATTCTAAACTGCTTGGGTAATTGATGTGCAGATGCTTTTTAAAAAAGTGGATAATCCAAACTGATTGGTTTACATGGGAAAAAAAAAAAAAAGAAAAGGAGCTCAGGTTTCTTCCTTTTTTAATGCTGATTCATTCTATGGCTATGTCACTGAAAGCAGAAGCCTTTCAATTGGCTTTGGGGTTTGTTTTGGTTTTTTGTTTGTTTTTGCTGAGTGAATTTTTCTTAGGCAATTTCACTCCCACATAAGAAATATTCTTATAAGATTATTTAATCGTAGGCAAAGTTCCTGAAAAGGTAAGTGTGGAATCTATGTCCTCCCTCCTTGGGAGAAATAGACTCATATTTTCTGAAGTAAGTAGTAATTAGATTATTCAGTGTCTTAAATTAGCCTTTTTTTTTTCTTTTTTAGTGAATAGTGCTCTAAACTTTCCCAACCTCAGTCACTAAGAATCACTACTTCCCTCAAAAATTTGGTCCTGAAGCAAAATTCTATGTATGACCTCATTTCCCTAAGGATCTTTTTAATATATCATCAAGCTAGATGAATTGACTTTAGGCTCCGAAATACACACGTTATTATTGATAATAAGTCATACTAATGCTAATACTAGCATAATGAACTTTGGTTGCTTTATGAAAAGCTTAAAAAAAAAGATTATATTAGATAATCTGTTAGATAATTAGAAAATGATTAGATAAAGTATATTGAAAGGGCCAATTTCTGAGGGCCTTGCTCCACGTACATTCAATTCATTAAGTCACATTCCCAGTTTGAAGATAATGGGAGTCTCTTTAGCTATAGCACTGTAGGATTGGACCCAAATTTTGGACACCACAATACTGATGAATAATTTTGCTAGCTTTTTTCTCATGATTAAAATTCTGCTGGGCATTTGGCAAGGAAATGTCTCATGGTGGTAATGTTTAAAATGATATGTTTAAGTCTGGTGAGAATAATTGCTACATTTTCATTTTAGAGCACATGTGATAAACATGCCTTTGGAAACTGATGTTTAGCTCACCTGGAGCTGGATTAGTGACTATTACTAGGGGCAAGGCAATTGGATTACACCACGCAGGAGCTGCACTGAAGTTTAGCTCAAAACTTGAAGTCGTACACAGTGAAGTGTAAAAAGAACCAAATGACCTTTCACTTCTCTTTTTCTTCAGACCTTCTCAGTCTGGAGGTGGACCAGGTGTCATGAAGCACAACCAGGAAAGCCAAGACTGCATGGATGGGTTTATGACGGGGAGGCTGGGAGGGCAGGGAGGAGGTGGCAGAACTGCCAGGGAGCTGCTGGAGTCCCCACCTCGGGATGCTGGGCAGAAAGCCTGGTCCAGAAAGCAAGCTGCAGGTGGGCACTCCTGGGTCAGGTGTGATGGAAAGCTTCAGAAGTGATGGGAAAGAGATGTGCGCTCAGGGAGGGTGCTGCATACCTCTGTCTTGTTGCATGGTGGTCAGCTTTGTGAGGAGGTTAGGTGGGAGGAGAAGGAGTCCCTTACCTACAGGATAGGCGTTGGGTGGAGCAGCACTTCCTAGCAAGTGGCAGAAATGAATAGGGTGGCGGTTACCAGCTGCGGATAGAGCACAGCATGAAATGGAGTCGGGCTGCAAGTCCCAACACCGGGATTTTGCTTAAACGATGTGCTACAGTAATAGCTAGCTCAGGTGGGGGATCTGAGATGGAAGTTGACAGTAGCAGTCCCAGAAAGCTAAACATTTTCCTTCCCTTAGTCTTTACTCCAGATTTATCTCAGATTTCATTTGAAACCAGAACGGCATGGAAAGGAATATCTTTTTTCTGACTACCTTTCACTAGTCCTCAGAAAACAACGGATATGACCCTACTAGTCATTCAAGGTATTATTGACTTGGAGGATTTGTGTGCCCATATACATGTGTGCATGTGTGTGAGTAGGTATGTGAGATAGTCTGTGCTCCTACCCCTAGTAAGATGCACCAGCCTGATATTTCTAACCTGACACATTTTGAAACCTGTGAAATAGAGAAAATGTTTTCTTGTGTGTGGTGCAGAGAAGCCCTTTTGGGAAGCAGAAAGGTTTAGACAAAAGGTTTACCCATTTGTCTGCATGGGTATGAAGACAAATGTTTCAGTCATCCTTCTGAGCCTGTTTCCAGTTATTTCAGTGTCTGCTTGCACTCTCGCAAAGATAAGCCTTCAAAACTTGAAGCAAGGCAATGGCACTTGCTCCTGGCAGAGAGGCTGATGCGGCTGCTGGGAGGTGCAAATGGTCCATGGTGCAGGCTGCAGCATGGTGTCAGCTTATCCTACCCCCCAGCCGGGCTCCACAGCCAAGCCCGGAGGGGCCCAGTCCGCACTGGGATGGGAGATGGCTTGGGAATCCTTGGTGCATTGTGAAGCTGAGTAAGCTCCAGCCTCCCACTGAACAGGAGAGAGATGCCAGGTGTAGGGTGTTGCCCTGGTGAGCTATGCAATCCATGCACAAAAAAAGGGATGAAAATTAATCTTGGCTCTCCGCACTGGGCTGGTGGGGCTGTCCAGTCAAGCTGACACTGCGGTATGATGTTCTAGTCAACCAGCAACGGTGGAGTCTTATTTGTCCCTCAAGAGCCCTGGAAGAAGTTATATTGAAAGGAACCTAACCAGAACACTCTGCCAGAGCAGGTTTCCACCGGAATATATTGCTTCCATGACTTGGCATCTTCCCATAAAATATGCCCCAGAGGTATTCACTAGGCTTCCTGCTGTATTTTCCGGACGTGTGAATCCACAGCCTCCCAAAGCTACCCGTTTCCCCACGTTCCCTCACTCTATTGGTCTAAACATCTGCAAAGCACTTTGCCAAACCAGAATTCTTCAAAAATTTCTCTTCTGTAAGAAATAAAACAAGCCAATCCTACACCCAGCAAGCACCCCAGTTTGGGAATTTTCATTTTTATTTGGAATAAGAAGTATTTTGAATATGTAAGCATCCTTGCATGACTCTGTTGCCAACTGGGAGGCAAATGAGGATATTTTGGAAGTCGCTGTTCTTAATAACTCTACCACGTATATGCCCTAGAAAGGAGGAGTGGGTATGAAGAGGAGTATCACGTCACATGGATCTAGGAGTTCACTGAAGGGCAGAGAAGACTGCGGAGAGGAGACAGGCACGGGACTGTACAAACATAGACCATTAGTTACAGGCCACAAGGTTCATGAAGGGCTTCCCGTGGTCTGATTTTGTTGAAGGTGTGCGTGGCCTTAGAAAGCCTGAAAAGTATAGGAGCAAGGGGTGACAAATGGTTTAATGATTACAGGATGGTACGCCACATCACATGTTCTTGGTCCTGACCCAACTTCTGACCTGTTACATGACTGTAAGCAAATTCTTTTACTGTTCCAGTCCAAATCTTGCAGTCTGCATCCAGGCAAAACAGTCACTGCAATAAAATTCTGTCTTGCTGAATGTTTTATGGGTAACCACAATAACACTGTTTCCTTCCTCTTGCCCACAGCAAGATCTTCTGGTACCATAGTTCCCTGAGGAGCAAGGCTAAATATGGCACGATTTGGCGACAGGCTGTGATCAAAATGAAATCTGAACACCAGTGTATAGCAGTAGTGACCCACTTTCACTCTTTATTTCCTCCTCTTGTCTGTGGTTCTCGAAAATCACTTGCCTCTAGCATTGTCACTTCTTTAACTCCCAGCCTAGAAGATCTGCTGTGCCAGAGCACCCCATGACTCAGAGAGATCCAAAAAGCCTGAGCTTAGCAGCATGCCTACTGAACTGAGACAAATAAGATGAGCAGGTCAGTCTGACGAGCTAATCAGAACTCTCCTCTAGGAAAGATTATGCTTCCAGGACATACTCCACATATTGCAGAAAGCATGTGGAATAGAGCCAAGGCAGAGATACCAACTCCAGCATAACCCATGTTCCCTCAGTCTTGCACATCCTCAAGGACAGTTTGTCTTTTGACCTAATGCTCAGAACCTTTGTAAGTACAAAATCTCTTTCCTTCCCTTCCTTCTCAGTGGGGGAGCATTTCTTATCCCATCACTTTCTCTGGTCCCAACACTGGCGATTCTGCAGCTATTGAAAAAATGTCTCCAAGTGCCCAAGACAGAGTAGTTACAAGACAGACCCTCTGATATTTCTCACATCTCCGTGTGAGCCCGTAAGGCTTGTATTTGTGACTCTAGTGAGCCTTGGAAGGTTACTTAGCTGTGGCAATAGGACTGAAGTTACTGCTTCACTTCTCTGTCTGTCAGGAAGGTCACATGCTGTGACAAAAGAGCTGTAGACGGTACCTATTGAGTCTACACAGCTTCATGAATGTGACTTCAAGTCCAGTAACACTGCCGAGGCAAGCATCCTCAAGTCATATGAGGAGAGGCTGAGGGAACTGGGCATGTTCAGTTTGGAGAAGAGGAGGCTGAGGGGAGACCTCATTGCCCTCTACAACTACCTGAAAGGAGGTTGTAGAGAGGTGGGTGTTGGCCTCTTCTGCCAGGTGAATAATGACAGGACCAGAGGAAATGGTCTGAAGTTGTGGCAGGGGAGGTTTAGATTAGATATTAGGAAGAATTACTTTACTGAAAGAGTGGTCAGGCACTGGAACAGCCTGCCCAGGGAGGTGGTTGAGTCACCGTCCCTAGAGGTATTTAAGAAACATGTAGACATGGCTCTTCAGGGCATGCTCCAGGGGCAGAGATTGTAGGGGGTTTTTTGTGGATGTATGGTTGGACTCGATGATCTCAAAGGTCCTTTCCAACCATGAAGATTCTATGATTCTAGGATTCTAAGTCTGAAACTCATCATCCCTCTAATTTATTTTTTTCTTAGACACCCTACAGCACATTTCTCAGTCTTGAAAGCACAACAGAAGATTTCTGTTGAAGGACCAAATAAACTGTTGATTTACATTCCCAAATTTTCTAATCTGAGCTCCTCTTACCTAAACAGCCATACCAACCCTTGCTGTTTATCAGTAGTCTTGTTCAAATATCAAAAATATAGCATATTGGCTGAACAGCACTCTGGGACTGACCCACCTTTCAAACCTAGCGGTGTTCATATCCATTCCACGCATGGTTTGGCCTTCCGTGGCTTTGGGGCAATGGGAGATAACTGACAAACAACAGCCCCCCTCTGCCATGCTGCATACTGAGACACACAGGTCTGGCTGGCACATTTGTGAACCCCTTTGGAAAACAAAAATCACACAGTCCATCTAAGATGAGCCATTAATGAGGTGGCAAGATTTTGTTTTGCTTTGCTTCCCTTACATTTTGCTTAGGAGAATTAGTGCTAAGTCTCCATTTCAGAATTTTGAAGATTGCTATTTTGGTTTGGGTCACAAGTGAAAACAGCCTTTTTTAGTTCCATTCTTTAGAATTTTTGCGTTGGACAGGAATAGTAAGACTTTGCAGATCAATACACACATGCTAAGGGAAGATCTGTAAGAAAAATAATGCCGTTCTTATCTGCAATATGCCTTTTCAATAAGACTCACCTACCACTGTTCTTCAGTGGCCGTAGCATTAAATTCACATGCAGGTCTAACGCTGAAAATAATAAATAAGCAGCGACTTGTGAGTGTGTGTATAGCATGGCAGATACCGGGGCAGATCGTCAGCTGGTGTAAATCAGCCTAGGTCCATTGACTTTAATGGAAACTTGCCAGCTTACCCCAGCTGAGAATCTGATTATTGTTTTGCAAGTTCTTGCATTAAAGATAAGCGTTCGCATTCTGCTCTGTTAGACTGGTGTAAGTGGGAGAAACTTCACTGAAATCTCTGGAGTCTTGCTAGATATACCTTACCTGGAAAGCAGAATTCAGTTTGAAATCTTAATGACAGTTAAAGCAGTTTTTACCTCTACTACATTTCATCTTTTTCCTTTGGAAAAAAAAAAAAAAAGGGAAAAAGGAAGAACTATCAGGCTGTCATGGAAATTCTCAACAATCTTTCTTCTCTGACTCTCATTTCCAGGCTTTGTGCAAATAGTTTGTTTGATTTGACACCTACTGCACAAAAGGTTGCCCCTTCTGTTCTATCAAGGCTGGTATCAAGAAAAGAGAGAGAAAAATCGCACAGCTGGTAATAGAGAGAACCCAAAAATATACAAAGACGTACCAGAGGGAATAGTCATCAACATAAAGTGAACAAGCACCCAGACTATTGATTACATGCTGCTCACAGAACACTAGGCATTTCTGCCAACTTCTTTCCACTCTTACACTGAGCTGCAGACAGCATGTTGTACTTTGCATCATCAGTTTTGATGAATAATGCACTGATAAACACTGCAGCCAATATTCTGGAGGAGCTGAGAAGCCAGATGTCATCTGGACCTCCAATAGTTTTAACCCTGGGTCTCTGACAGACACTGAAATAAACACTAGACATGCACCGCAGAATGGGCGATGCCCAAAAGCGAGCTTAGGTACGATATTAAGCTGGCAGGCACATGAAAAATGAATGGGCACTGTAATCCTTTCGCAAACAACTTCCAGAGGTGCTGAGACAGTGAGAAAACAGCACCCTGGTGTGAGCTGCTCACTGGAAACACCCTCCAGGTGCAGCATCCCTGGGAACGTAGGGGTGCCCAGACAAAGGAAGGGCTGTAAACTGTGTCGGCTCAGCCCTGCCAGCCGCTGCCCGGCTCCATTTGGAAGGGAGCAAGCAAAGGGCTCAGCAGGCTCGGCCCCTTGGGGATGCAGGACCCCTGTCTGGAAGAGCAGACGCGTTCTCCCGATGGCTGTGGGCTGGGTGTGTTAGGGTGGCAATCAGCCCGGCATCTTAGGGATACACCAGAGCCTTTCTGCTCACGGGCAGCAACACGCAGCGAGGTTTCTCAAGCCCTTGAACCTCATTTGGTATTTATCTTACATGTATCCTCACCAGTAAGGCCCGGCTTTTTTAAGCAACCTGTCGGCCCCCTAGGTCCCCCCACTGATAAGGTCAGTGCTCAGTGGTTCTCAGGCCCGTGAAGGTTTCATTTCAGTAAGTCTCAGCAGCACCATCTACCCTTTAAAATCTCACATGGTTTAGCAATACCATCAGTGTGATTATGCAGTTTTGGAAGTAAACTATTTTACCCACCCATCTCAATAATCCAAGATCTCAGCATGCCACATAAGAGTAAAACTTACTTTTTTTAATAAACGAGGGGAAAGGCTCTACCTTCCCCAGAATTACAATGTAAAGGGCTCATTGCTAACTCAAAATTCTGTTTAAGGAAGATCTGCTTATATAAAAAGCCAAATTAGGCTCTCAAAGGCTGAGCGTATGCCTAAGCAACGGAAGAGCAGTTTCTCTCTGCTGGCACTGCAACATTGCTAGGGTCAGGAAGCCCCCTCATGGTTTGCTCACCAGGAGGAGGGTTGTATTATTTGAAGCATCCTAAATGTTCTGCTTTATTTTACCGCCAGAATTTCCCAGGAAAAACTGCATGTAGAAAAGAATATATATGTCTTAAATGCAGAGGGGGAGTGTTTTCCCTCTATTTACTTTCTCCACTTTCTTTTGCACCTGAGTAACCATTCTTGGCATAGTTGGCAAATGCTCTAAGACGTGCACTACTCCTGCTTTGAGGGGAAATCCAAAAATAGGTAACGTCCTCCTTATAGTGCTATTTCTTTTCCATTCAGCTTGTCAAAGAACTGACAAATGTGAAGCATGAATAAGGACCTCTTAAAGGTATGAAACAATCCAAGAAGAAAACTGGCATGCACCTGGGAAGTGGTTAAAACAAAGTAGTAGGTCAGGAAACGCTTACATAGATAAGGGGTTAGCTGTAAAAAGGCAGAGGCAGTGACTATAGTGGAATTTCAATTATACTGACATTGATGGGCATAGCAGTAGTGGAGTCATTAAGGATGGATGCATGTTTCTGAGTGCGGTACCAAACTGTTTTTTCGGTTTGAGGAGCAATCAACAAGACCAGGGGCTATTTTGGACTTAGTCCAAGGAAATGAAACTAGGTGAAATGAATAATATAGAAGATAATAAACCCTTAGGGCTAGGTTATAATATCATCAAATTGGAAACACTTCTGAAAATATTTGTGAATGGTTATAAAAGTACAATAATTCTGAGGATGGAATGAGTTGAAGAAAGTTGATTGGAATCAACTGTTTGTGGACAATAATGGAAAAGCATGCAGTATTTAAGAAATGGAGAGACCGCTATTTCTATTCAGTTTATTAGAAGCAAAGTCAAAATGATAGCAAAAACAAGCTAATGTGGCCTCAAAAATGTAATAAAGGTATCAAAATGCTTTCCTTATTTAAAAGGCCAGGCATCCTTGAAAAATGGGAAGGTTTGGCAGTTTTAAAATGAATGAGAACAACATTGAGAGAATACCAACAATGAATAATATCCATTAAATATTTCAATCAAGACTGAAGCCAAGTTGCTCAAGTGTATGCATGCAATGTAAATGGTAAAAAAAGAAGAAGATGAAGGGGGAAAAAAAAGAAAGATGATAATGAAACATGGAGCATTCGTTCGTATCTATTTCCACAAATAAAAGGACCAGTGCTCAGGTTTTCATTCAGAGCACAGTTCCCGTGGCTGTGGCAGAGTGAGGATACAAGTTAGGGCTATTCAGAGTGTGCCCTTAAGGGTGTTGACGGCTGCTGGAAACCAGGATAACAACTCCCGTGCAGAAAATCTGATCCCACTCTTGCAGTGCTGAAGACCACTTAGAAGTGGCTGCGTCAGAGTTGGTGCAGGGTCTACCCTAGCAACCTGCTGGTTATTCTCACTTGCTGTGACAACCTGGAAGATTCAGAAGGAAGAAGTACATCTTGATCCACACAAATTGCTCCAAGGGCATGGTCAAATGATCAGAGAGATGGTTCAAGCACATGCCTTTCATTTCACAGAGAACAGCCTCGCACAGACACAGTCGGGTACTCTGACTCTCCTGGGACGGCCACAGCTTCCAGCTGAGGGGGGCAGCAACTTCTCCCAGCAAGTTAACTCAGCCCTTCCCAGTTTACCTATGTTTTCAGCTGCCATTTCTGAGGAAACTCTCTGTATCTTCTCATGAATGCCACAGTTTGTCACAGCAGAGAGGACCCTTTTCGTTCTGCCCAACTAGCAGTGGAAGGGCCAGAGTCACCTGGCTAAATCTTACCCTGGGAAGCAAACCAAAGACATTGCCTAGTAAGAGTCTCTGCAGAGAGATGGACAGACGGCAGAAGCTTGTGAAAACAAGAAGCTGTGTGGTGGGTAAGGGGAATGTGCTGAGGGAGGTATTTTGCCTCTTCCTGGGGAGAAACAGGATGTCCTTGGTGAGACCATGCTGCAGTCAGCAGAGAGCCCGGCCAGGCAGGGACAGGGATGGCCATGCCTGACTGAGCAGCACTTCATGCCCCCGTAGGGATGTGTTGTTTAGCTGGCAGAGTCTCCTGCTGCTGTAGGGAGCCCGTGACGGGGATTGCTGCTTCTCCCAGAGAAGGAGGTGCCAGAGCCATCCCCCTTCCTTCCCCACAGCTCCATATTTCTCAGCCCACATCACCAGCCAGGCACACCATGAAGTGGAACTCCAACCTTCTCCAGTATTCAGAAAGGACGGAATTACTTATTTCAGTTCAATCTTGCAAAGTGGGGAGCTCAAGATGCCAAGGTGCTTTTTATATCCCAGATTTCAATGCATGTCTAGCACCCAAGCTCCAAGACAACTCTTCTTATTTTCCAGCATGCTTAAGCTGAGGACAAAATGGTGAATTGTCCTCTGCTGCACTAATGACTCACAAACAGCCTTAGAATCTAGAAGAAGACCAATTTAAGTGTTTGGTTTTTTCTTCAGCTGTGAATTTTGTGCTCCATTTTCACCAGGTACCCTCAGAACACAAGACTGCTGATCACAGAAAAAAGGCTTTCGGGGAGCCACCGGTTCTCACGTGGGTGAACCTCCTTGTAAAATGCTGAAACCACGCGTGGATGAATCCTGAGGACAGATGGCTTCTGGTTTTCATGGTTTGAAGGCTGAATCGCACAGTAAACCCCACTCTCAGGTTTCTATGATGAAGGCCATAGACAAGAGCAGACTGAGGAGAATCATGGACAGTTTCTGGACCTTATTGTGATGGTTCAGTGGGAATTAGGAACAATATCATATTCAACAGAGTTTTACACAGAAGTAAAAGCGGTACAGGACAGAGAGGAGTCACACACTTAAGCCACGGACTGGCAGAAATTGTGGTTTTGGCTTCAAAGATAAAGATAAAAAGTGGTAGATCTTGTCCAGTTACATGTTGCAGAAATGAACCCAGCCCATATTAAGTTTACCAGGTGACCCAAATGAGGAACTTGCTGTTTTGGGCTGGGGTGTTAAAGGTGCCCAAATTTGAGCAAGATCAGTCCTTTGCATGTCACCCTTCACCCATCAGAGACTCCTCAGAAGGAGAGGATGACCCTGAGTGGAAGTGGAGTTTATTGCATGAATCCTTTCTCCTCAAACACTTTGGCATCTATCGAAGACTGAGCATCCCCCATCTCCCTGCGGCTGCTGCACCACTGACTCACATGCCCCACCGGAGCTTGCAGGACCCCTCCTAGCCTCTACTGCAAGCTAGCCTGAGGAGATGGTTCACACCGTGCTCACAAACCCACAAACATGGTGGAAACTTCGGCCCTGCGATAATGATCCAAATTTCCATGAGCCCATAAAGCACTCTAAAAAAATTAGTGGGGAGAGTGCAAGATCATGCATACCTGTGCAGAATTACTTGTTGCCTAGGCAGGGAAGCAGAGAGGAGGATGTAAGAGGAGTAGGAAAAAGTGCAACAGCAGTAGTGGTGCTGGGGCTACATCCTTCTCTCTAGAAAATTCAGAACTATGGAGGCACAAACAACTGTTCCCAAAGAAAATGGCTACTTTTTTTTTAAAATGAAGTCTGGAGAAAACAAGATGGACAGTGATCTATAAAACCCTGGGAAGCTCAAATCAGGTCATCCTCCTTTTCTCCAAGCATCCATTTAAAGTGAGGAACAAAGAAAGGATTGCACAAGTGTCGAAAGCAGTGTAAATTTTTATTATTTTTTTTTTAAAATCCTACTGCACAGCCCAGCCGCAGAGAAGAGCGAGCCCCAGCCTTTGTGGCGGTAGAACCTGCCACATATTTGCCCTGGGTAATGAGCTCAGAGGAGGAGATTTGAAAGAAGACTTTGCATTGTTCGAGGAGGCTCTGGAGCAGAGGGAGGGTGGAATTCCATCTGTTCACTTCCGCGCGGTTCAGTGAGCTGCTTCACTTTTAATGGTTCACTAGGCTGTGACACTTAGCAGAAATTACGGTAAATGTTTTTTAAAACCTTTACATTATCATTTAAGAAGCCGCATGACAAGATCACTGAAAAGCTAACCCTTTGATCTCTGTCTCTTGTGAGTTTTTTTTGTCTGATAATGGAGACAATGTACCATGTGCCATTGAGGCTGGATAATGTGTTGGTGTGCTTATGTTCACTTTGCTCCCTGCCTTAACAGCATTCTCTATGGTGTTTTTTTTCATACCATTGCAAAAAAAAAGATTATTCCCCTTAAAATCTATAGCCACCTCAGCAGTTCCCATATAGCTCTTCACGTGTTAGGAGAGCTGACAAACAGCTCGCACACCAACTCAGATAGGAAGTACCCTATGTTACCGATCAGGTGGAATTCCACTTTGCCTGCTTGAGTGATTCTTTGAACAATGTAAATCATTAAGTAAGTCTTTGCAATGGTGCAGAAAGGTGATGGGGGAAGGGAGCTCTATATCTCGTGCTTGTTCAATGCAATTTCACAGGAAGTCTGTTTATTTCCCATAAACCTTTGAAGAAGATGAAGTGGTAGTCAACAAGTTCAGGTTGACTTGAAGACAGGGATGGGAAGTCATGGTAAATTTTTGTGCATTTCTGTGTTTAATCAGCATTTAGGACATCCCTACCTTTTCTCCTTGCCATCAATTTTCAGCACTTTCTTGCATAAATCTACCTTTTCCATCTAGAGAAAAGTCTATGGAGTGCCTGGAAAACTTGGACCAACGATTTGGATCTCTTCACTGCTGTAGAAGTTGGCCCTTTAAGTACCAAGAGAAAATCTTCATCAGTCCATACAAATGAAGTCAGACTCCCCACAGATCCATGGCTTTCAAAGCTTTCTGCCGCCTTTGCTCTAGTCAAAGGAAATTGTTTACAGCTTCTTTAGACAGACTACGCTTCTCTCTCAACTACACTGCACAGGCAGTATGTCTTAAAAAGAGGCAGCCTGAAAAACAAATGGAGGCTACAGGTTCCATCCCTTGGAGATCATTCTTACCTTCTCCAACCTTCAAGAATTAAATATCAAAGCCTGCTTTGGAGTTAGGAGGCAACTATGAAGTGCAGATTTAATACCCTTTTTTTTCCTTTTATCAGTTCTGTCTGATCCAGGCTATGGACATGAGTTCCCAGCATGAGTACAAGCCCTTCACTACGTGAAGACATCCCATAGGAAATAGATGTCTCAAAGATATAGGTTCTGAACTGGGATGGTGTCCATAGCACTGGCTTCATTGAGCTCACCTTTGACCAAGAAGCATGGTCAGCACACTTTACAAATAGGATTTTAGCCATCACAAAGGAAAATTCTTACGTAAAATGTAATTAAAGTGAGCTCTTGATATAGCTCTGCTACTGTGTAGGGCCTCTTGCTGAAAAATGTCTTTTTTTCTCCTACAAGGTGAAATCTACCAGAAGAGCAGTAGGACGCTCAGACCATTTAGGAGAAGGTTGACAATCACTCCCTGAGAAGACACAGAGAGAAAGGTCACCAGAGAGGGAGAGGGAGAAGGAAGCAAGGACTGCAGCTGAATTTCAGGTAGAAATAGTAACCAAGAGGAAGAAAGTAGATGGTCTGGTTGGGATTCCAGCTACAAGTAGCTTCATATTGTCCCCTCCAGCTGCTGATTTGAGTAAGGCACTACTGACCTTGAAAATTTGCCCGACATCTAGAGAGAAGCTCAAGCAGAACTCATCTTGGCCATCACAGTTAAAGATAACAAGAAGAGGTTCTTTCAGTATATCAATAGAAAAAGGAAGACTAGGGAAAATGTAGGCCCACTAACAAATGAGATGGGCGCCCTAGTGGTGGAAGACACAGAGAAGGCAGAGCTACTGAATGCCTTCTTTGCTTCAGTCTTCACTGATGAAGCTGTCCCTCATGAATCCCAGGCCCTGGAGGCAAGGGGAAAGGTCTGGAGAGCGGAAGAATTTTCCGCAGTAGAGGAAGATCAGGTTAGAGACCACTTGGCCAGTCTGGACATCCATAAGTCCATGGGCCCTGACAAGATGCACCCGCGAGTGCTGAGAGAGCTAGCAGATGTTATCGCTTGGCCACTCTCCGTCATCTTTGAAAGGTCATGGAGAACAGGAGAGGTGCCTGAGCACTGTAGGAAGGCCAGTATCACTCCAGTCTTCAAAAAGGGCAAGAAGGAGGACCCAGGGAACTACAGACCAGTTAGTCTCACCTCTGTCCCTGGGAAGGTAATGGAGCAATTTGTTCTGGATGTCGTATCCAAGCACGTTCAAGAGCAGGAAGTTATTGGAAGTGGTCAGCATGGATTTACCAAGGGTAAATCATGCTTGACCAATCTCATAGCCTTCTATGACATTATTACTGGTTGGCTAGATGAGGGCAGAGCAGCAGATGTCATCTACCTTGACTTCAGCAAGGCTTTTGACACTGTCTCTCATAACATCCTCCTTAGGAAACTGAGGAAGTGTGGACTAGACAAGAGGACAGTGAGGTGGATTGAGAGCTGGGTGTGTGACAGGACTCAGAGGGTTGTGATTAATGGAGCAGAGTCGAGTTGGAGGCCTGTAACCTGTGGTGTTCCCCAGGGGTCAATACTTGGACCAGTATTGTTTAATGTATTCATCAATGACCTGGACAAGGGGACAGAGTGCATGCTCAGCAAGTTTGCTGATGATACCAAACTGGGTGGGGTGGCTGACAGCCCAGAGGGCCGTGCTGCCATCCAGCATGACCTAGACAGGCTGGAGAGCTGGGCAGAGAAGAAGAACCTAATGAGGTTCAACAAGGACAAGTGTAGGGTCTTGCACCTGGGGAGGAAGAATGTCAGGCACAAATGTCAGGCAAGTACAGGGGTGGGCCTGCTGGAAAGCAGCTCTGAAGAAAAGTATCTGGGGGTCTTGGTATACAGTAAATTATCCATGAGCAAGCAATGTGCCCTTGTTGCCAAGAAGGCCAATGGAATTCTGGGCTGCATAGGGAAGAGTGTGGCCAGCAGGTCAAGGGAGGTCATTCTCCCCCTCTACTCTGCAGTGGTGAGGCCACAACTGGAATACAGTTGTGTCCAGTTCTGGGCTCCCCAGTTCAAGAGAGACAGGGAACTACTGGAGAGAGTCCAGCGTAGGGCAACAAAGATGATCAAGGGATTGGAGCGTCTCTCTTATGAGGAAAGGCTGAGAGAGCTGGGACTCTTTAGCCTGGAGAAGAGAAGGCTGAGGGGAGACCTTATTAATGCTTACAAGTATCTAAAGTGTGGGTTTAAGGAGGATGGAGCCAGACTCTTTTCAGTGGTTCCCAGTAACAGGATAAGCGGTAACAGGCACAAGCTGGAACATAGGAAGTTCCGATCAAATATGAGAAAAAACTTCTTTACTTTGAGGGTGACAGAGCACTGGAACAGGCTGCCCAGGGAGGTTGTGGAGTCCCCCTCTCTAGAGAGTTTCAAGACCTGCCTGGATGCGGTCCTGAGTAATGTGCTCTAGGCAATCCTGCTTTAGCAGGGGAGTTGGACCAGATGATCTCTAGAGGTCCCTTCCAACTCTGAAAAAAACATTCCGTAAATTCCGTAATCTAAACCAGCATAAATAAATTAAGCAAAAGCAAACCACTAAATATTGGCGCCAGAGACATGTTTTGCATTGTTCCCTGCATCATGTCCACACTGCGCTCTGCCCATGATCCCAGATCACCCGCACAGCTTGGGAGCATCCAAACTGGGGAAGCCCTCACATCACACCGTTTGTACACTGGTTGTCTCTGGCTGTCTCTGACTTGTCTCAACAGAGACAGTGAGATTTCCCCCCCTTCACCCCCCTCTTCAACTCTGCTGTAAGCCCAAATATTTCTTTTCAAGCAGTGCCCAAGTCCCTGTCTTTTTTTTTCTTTCTCTCTTGGGGATTTGCAGAAGCTCATTTGAACTCCAGTGTCCCTGTACGGGTGCAGTGGCCAGTGAATGCTTTATGTTACAGCGACATGCTACCTCTCAATCTAAACGTGGATTCCTTCCTGCAGAAATATCCATATCTCATGAAGCTGGAAAAGCATGGCCAATATAGAGCAAATAAATCTATCTGCATGTGGACTTTGACTGGTATCAAACTGGCTCATTTATTGCCACAACTCTTTGCTGGGAGATTTTTGTTCTGCTGTAGAGCTGCTAAATTCCCCTTGAGTACTATTAGTGTTGCTGCTTTTTATGTCTCTCTCCATGACACTACTCAATGCAAGTTATAATTAACTCAGAGGAAGTAGAAGGGGATGGACTCTGTCTGTTTAGGGGGAGATGGGTACAGAACGGGAAAAGATCATGCCAAATAACCTTTGGGCTTTCTAGAATCCCCTGAACACTTGGGCCTTGGTTATTTTTAGACCTCACCTTTCTACTGAGAGGCAGCCCAAAGCCTGTTGTCAGCTGCAAACTACAGCAATCAGGACTGATTTTCGGGGCTGAGGGAGGACTTGAATAACTTGACTTGTAAGACCTTTGTACTGGCCTTTTGCACAAGACCAGTTTTTAGCCTCGGAGAACTACAGAAGCCACCCCTGGCTGAAATCCTAGTATCAAAGGTGAAAATGTGTCTGTTTTCCAGTAACACTGGACAACCCGGAGAACAATTTGTTGCTTAACTATTAAAGATTTAAATGTCAAATGCGGGACCTGTCCTGACTCCCATAGATCCCCACATTTATGCACACAAGCTGGAGGGCTAGTATGCAGCTGAGGCATGCAAAGGCAGGCTGAGAGAGGGTAGCACAGCATTTCTGAAGGTGTGTGCACTTAACAGGATCCTGGCAAGGTTTTTTGCATTTTTTAAAGTACTGCATTGTGGAAGAAGAAAAGGGTAGAAAACCTAGCAAACTAGTGATCCCATTGCACGTGCCTTGGACACAGAAATTATTCCCCTAGCAGCAAACAGTGAATGCCAACAGGACCTTAGTGATCAGCTCACAGAATCCTTGGAAGTCAACAAGAAAAAATAAAGCGTCCTTACTGACTTTATCCCCCCTGCAGGTACATACAGCCATAAGTAACCTCATACAGCTGACTAAACCTACCGAGTTCAGCAGGAGCACTCTCATGTGTACATTGCTCACTTGGGTCTCAGTAACGTACGCTCACAGTCTACACAGTTCATACTTCTGAACTGTTCAAAAAGTGAGTTTCTGAACCAAGAAGCCATTTGAATAACTAGCGTGCTATTTTGATCTGCATTCTAATTTGAAAACTCATCATTATTTACATGATAAACATAAATGGTGCATTTGGAGTTGTTATGGTCCATCATGTAAATCCGTATTTAAGCATTATGAAAAAGAGGATTTGTGACTCAGTAGATCATATTAGCTGTAGAGCAGCTATTCCTGTTGATCAAATCTATTTTCTTGCTGCCCAACATGCATCAAGTCCATGTGATAAAAAATCCTTATGACATATTTACTGCTGTGTGAAATTATGTGGTCATTTTTAATTTCTTTATATTTTTCCTATAATATTCTAAGCAGCTTGGCATTCTCTGAGAACAGCAGTCTTACTCTAGGTGGCCCTACTTTGATCTCAGCTAGGTGACCATGAGTGATGAGCTCCCATAGGTTTCACAAAGGTTCCCACAAATATTTTCCCCTTCACTTGATGATGCTTGTGATGTTCTGTGGGCATGTCCTCCTCACGAAAAAACATGCCAACTCCACATACTCCTTTCCCAGCCAGAAGACATTAGCTCCATACTCATTTCCCCTGTTTTGAGCCATTATCCCACTGATCCATCACACTTGGTCATCACAATAACCTAGTAGGATTTAGAGTTGGTCTCCTTGCCAAGTTGTTCTGCAAACCAATTCAGTAGAAATGAGCTCAGTGGTCTCTTGCCACAACTGCTGCCTGGGGTGAAGGTATCTCCCAAACGCTGGAAAGATCTATACAGCTGGTGCTGAAGGGAGAGTCAATAGCCCTTCTGTCTTGTGCGTGGCACTACATGCTTTTCTTGCTTCATGCTGGGCCAAAAAGACCAATTTCCTTCTTCTTGCTGTTGCTGTCCATGCTGCATCAAATACACGTGCATTCAGACAGGGCTTTAAATGTGAACTAGAGAGATCAGTCTCAGCATTTGGCCATGAGCTGGAAATTTTCCTTCTTGTTTCCAACCCAAGCGCAATCAGAAGATATCTGCGATTACTGCGATTTTATTTATATGGCAGAAAGTTTTGAGGGACTGTTAATGAGCTAATGTTTTTAGGATACTCTTAACTGCCTCCATTTTGTGTGTATTCTCCATGTATGCTGGGTGGGGAGATAAAGGCAGGTTTTTGTCCCCTTAGCCTCTTGCAGCAGAAGTACTCTACATTCTTTCCACTCTCCACTTAGGTCATATTTTTAAGGCTTTTTTTGCCAACTACAGGGAAAGAAACTTCACTTCAGAGCATCAAAGATTTCTAGAAACCAATATATTTATGAAAGCAAATGTTATGGCTTATTTGTTTGTTATTTTGTTTGTTTGTTATTAAAACTGAGTCTGCCCTTGCAAAGCCCCAACAGTTGTTGCTGCTACCCAAAGCTTCTAGAAGATCCCCACAAATCCATCCCATTTCCATCTTTGATGAGGACAGCAAATAGTGGGGTCCCACCCCCTGGGCTGCTGTGCTTTTTGACCTTCTTGGGTGAAATCTCTCACTGTCTGAAACTGGGAGGCGAGTCAGAGAGAATTGAAGGAACAAGGAAAAGGCAAAGACAAATGAAATGACAAAATAAGGGCAACGTTCTGCCTAGCAGATGTTCAGTATTCCTACAGTCTTGTTACCTTTGTTTAAATGTTTGAATCAATGCTCTTAGTTTAATAAACAAAACAGATGCAAAATTTGCAGCTAAGTGTTAGAAGTGAATGTCAAGGCACAGCGAGCGATCTGCATGTCCCCTGGGACTGTGTTTTTTGGTCCAGGATGGGAAACCTGTTGTTAGAATTGTTCCCAGATTATATCCCACTGGCCCTGATTACCTTGATGTTGGGGAAATGTCTCAAGGGACGTAAATTGCCTAGAATCATTTGCAACAGCTGCCAGCGACTGCGATTCTATGTTATTACAAAAGCAATCTCCCTTCCTGGGAATTTGATTTGCAAAAATAGAAGAATTATTAGAAATAGAAAGAAAGGTTTTAAAATAAGATCAGTTTCCAAAAACCAGGCTCCCTCTGCCGCTACCCTTTTTGACACGAGTATCCCTTACGCTCTCAAAGGGGAATGATTACAGAAGTGACTGTCACAGGATGGTACCTGCTTATGAAAAATAAATCTCTCCCTTGAATTTAGGCAGGCTCGAGTCAATATTTCTTGCAGAAGAAATCTCTCCTTTAAGCTCAGTATATTTTCTGGAACAATGGATATTGAATTGTGTCTGTTAATATAATCACTTGACATCTACCGTTTTGTATATTTCGTGTTCCAGTGAAACCTTCTCTGTATTGCTAATGAAATAATTTTTTTATGTTCTCAATAATCATTATTCTCTTTAATGAAAAGTTAGGGCAGATCTTCCAGTCCTTACATGTGGGAATAATTTCTACCCTCACATTACTTTCTTGAGTAACTTAAGCTGACTTGAGTGAATTAAAGTTTTGTAGGAATGGCTTGTTCATAACTTAAGTGCTAATTGACATCTGTTTCAGAACATGACATTCCGGAATAAACCCTACTTTAAGACATTAATGCAATTAAGGGTTTTATAACAATTGGTATAATTATGTTTTGGGTAATAACTAATAAGTCATTGCAGTGGAAGGTAAGGTAATGTTTCCTGCCAGCTGCCTTCAAAAATCCTCTGTCAGAGACAGTGAGAAAGATCTGTCCTGAGTCACAAAAAGCAGCTCCCACAATGTCGTGGTTTGGGCTGGTGAAATAAGAGAACAGGAAACACAATACTTCTTTTGTCTCTTAATTTTGAGGCACAACTAATTCTAGTGCTTGGAAATTTTGGAGTTCTAGTATGACAAAAGAAACAAATCGTTTCATTTTAGTGCCTTTGCAACAGAAAAAGAATCAGGTCCAGATACAGCGGTCAGTCTAATAAATGATTAATAGCTAAAGTGAGCCGCTGGTACTTTATTTCCTATCCCCTGCTCTGCTCCTCTTTAACACTCAGGTAACTGTCAGAAAGGGACCCAGCTATTACAGATGACAAGGGGTAAATGCCTTCGTGTTGTCCTCCAAAGGTTAAGGTTTACCAACCTCAGTTGGAAGCCACAATCTCCAATAACCATTAATCCACTAAACTCCCGTACGAGTGAACATATTTATGGCTGCAGTCACTAAAGGGTGAAATAAAGATTAGTTTTTAGTTAGGAACGCAAAGCTTTTTAGATCAATACAGACCCACTGCTGAAATCAATCTAAAGTTTGGAATTTTTAAGTAAAGATTTACTGGGCTTCCTTGTACAGTTAATTTTCCAAAGGGGGAATAGTCTCAGCAATGTTACATAGTAATCAAATTGAGTAAACACTAGTCAGTTCGTAAACTGACCTCAGTTATGCGCATAGCAAATGAGCGTACAGCAATAAAAACACCCATAATGTGGATAGTAAATTTGCCAATAAACAGGTAAAGCCAAAATGCACATATAGACTAACATGATAAAATATTAGTAGCTACATTTGCCTATTTGAAAACATAAATAATCAATAGACATTAATAATGAAGTTGTTCGTGCGTTTCTTTATTACTGTGCATATTAAGTGTTTCAATTATTTCTACTTAGTTTGATAGATAAATGTATATGCACATTTTATGCCTTGAAAAGAATATAGGATTACTCTTCAAAACAAAAGCTACTGTTTAGATGAAAGAACAAGTGGACTGGAAATACACAGCTTGTTATACCCCTCTGCTGTTCATGTTTGATGCATGTATACAATTTATTATGCAATTTCTTGAGATTTGACAAAGTAATTGTCTGGCAAACCATAGCTTTAATGATGGTTTTTCTGCTTCATACAAAAAATCTGAAGGTAGTGTAGGAAAATGACTTAATAGATCAGTGTCTATAAATGCTGTTAATGCATAGTATATATATATGTGCAATGGAAACCTAAGTTATTTTCTGAGTTACCGCACAATATGTTGTGAGATTCCATGTGGTAAATTCGTTTTTTGTCATCAGAGCTACTGCATGAAATCTTGTATGTTGAGGTGTAACTTCCGAAATAACTCGGGTCACTGCCCTCGCTTTAGTCTTGGTGTCTGTCACCGGGAGTTCTTGATGGTGGACCAAGGGCTGTGAAGAAGCCTGGGTGTTATAATAGCGCCATGCTAGCTTAAAAAAGCCAGAATTTCCATTGTTAAACCCATTTTAAAGGGCTTGTCGCTTGGCAGTTAAAATCCATTCAGGTCTGAAACCAAAGTCAGGGTGCAATATATAAATTTCTTTTTAATCATATTCGTTTTAAATCATTGCGACTGTTCTTGAGGTAAGGAGCACAGAAATCCTAAAGTTTTATTATTTTGAACACTTTCACAGTCTTTTGTAACTTACATATGTCTAATTTTAAAAAATTAAATTTCTCAGCAGAGGGATGTTCTTCATTTTGCCTGTCTCCCGGTTTTATCATCGGTAAAAGACTATTGGCCAGATTCATAGCTTGTGTGAGCGAGCACTGGGTCCATGAGGACTGTCCCTTTACATCAGCAATGAACCCTTGTCTGATGATGAGCTGTACTTGAATGAAGTTAAAATGGAAACCTTTTTCATTTTTCTCCAGTGTCATTTCTCAGCCCTAGAATATTTGGGCTGTTTATTTATACTTTAGTGTAAATGAGTATGAGGTAATGGGCAGACAAGAAGATGTTATCTCGTGGGCAATAAGTACCTGAAAATCATCCAGGCAACTTGAGCCAAAGGAAAAAAAAAAGAGATGAAGTTCTGGTGACCGGGCTCCGACATCAAGTATCACTTTATTCTGTTTCTTTTCCATTTTTTAGAATTAATGATATATACCCTCATACCTGATTTTTTGCCTCCCACACACAGCTCATGAATGAGTTTGTTGATAACACGGAAGGCTAAAGTCCTCTGGTGCAATCCTCTGGTACAACAGAAATAGAGCTACTATTGATTTCCTCACATTCCCCATTTGGCACCATGGAAATATTCGAAAAGGTGAGGAGAAAATGATTTCCAGCTGTGAACGGTTGGCACATCCTTCGCGCCAAAGCAGACCACAGATGATCAGCTCGTATTCCAAGGCAATGTCACTCAGAGCCAAATACAAGGATGTTTTTATTATGTGAACTAGATACTGGCCTGAAACAGCTGGCTGGTGACACAGAGGACCTTGCCAGCCATTCAGTGATGACTTCTTTTTGGTTTCTACTGCCTGGGCCAGATTCGAACCAGGAAGCTGGACACAACTGTCCACTTTGCTGAGAAGCAGAGAAACACTTCAGCAAAGGGAAGGGATTATTTTCCTGCTCCCATTTTCTCCCCATTCAGACTATCTGCTAGCAAAGTTCTATCTTCCCTGGTGAAAAAAATGTATTTTTACAATGCTACACCAAACCCAAGTTGCTATTTTGCAGTTGGACCTAGTGGAGGGAAGACAGAGGTCCTTGTTTACCTGGGTAGCTAGTTAGGTTGAGTCGTAGTCACTACTGGAGTTCACCAAAATCACCCTCACCAACCAGTGAGGGTCAACACCAGTTAAGGGAATAATATTTGACCTTCACTGGCTACATAAAATTAAAGATTACCTGGTTTTAATCTCATGAAGACCTGTTTCTATGTTTTGCATTTGTTTTTTTTCTGTCGGCAAAGTAGCTAAATTGAGTTAGCGGGTTCTGACTTTAAAAATACAGTTTGGAATATGGGGGAGAAGCAGCACATTGACTTTTTCACAATGGTGAACAGGTCTGGTTACTGAGAAAGTGATGATACATGATCTCCGCAGAGAGATCACCTTTTTCCCCTCTGCAGCAGAACAAGACTGTACTATTTAAACACAGGCCTACTATTTAAGCAGCCAGGTCAGAAGGTGCCCTATGTTATCTTAGAAAGATGGAGTAAAGCAAGGGGAGACCATAAATCTTAACTTGCGTTTCCTTTGCTTTTTTATACTTATGTTTAACTTGTGCCCCCCAAAATATATTAACGAATGTCTTGGTAGTCAAAGCTAATGCCACATTTTACCTTAAATCATTATTTCCTCATGAGGGAATCGACATCCAGTTAGCCCTCTCTGCTACATCCAAGGGGAGGGGACGATATTGGGGCATTTGAAATGGAGCACTGCGGGGAAGATTTCGGTCCCCAGAGCACTTAGATGTGATGGAGAACAAAAGTCTTTGTCAGCAGACTTTGCTTGAAAGGGAATTAAAAAATTTTTCGCAACTCTTCTCTCCCTTAAAAACTGTTAGTGCTCCCTTGGGGCTTGTGAGAGCCACGTTAAACCTATGGATTATGTATTACTTCAGTACAAAAATGTACTCTAAATCTCGCCACTGGAACCCAGCTAGTTCCTGTTGCTCTGAAGCTTGCCCTTTCCCCTGTGTGTCTCAAAATGCTGCCTCAAAAAAACAAGCAGCTGGGACGGAGCGCTCTCCCTCTTGGGGATGGCTCCTTGCAGAGCTCGACCATGACTTCAGAGCAATCGCAGTGTCACTTGCCACCAACGTATCCTCCTCCTAGTTTTGCAATGAGTCCTGTGTGCACCAGGCTGGGAAAATTCAACCAAAGCAAATGACGAATGCAGACACATGTCCCATGTCAGGAAAGCATTCCCTTTGAAGGGAGCACTTAAGAATATGCTTAAATGCTTTCCTGAACAGAAATGGACTTAAGCACAAGAGAGTATCCCTTAATTGGGAGTTCAGTGCAGACACAATCACTAAAGCTCGTATTATGTGCCTGAAAATCGAGTCCCAGAGCGTAAGCTTTTCCGAGTGATGGTTAGAGGGTTCCTAGTTGTAGCATGGTTCTGTACAGAAGGATTTGCTTAATCCACCTTGCTTTTAGATTGCAATTTCCCCAAGCTTAGCTGCTTCTTTTAACAGTTCTGAGTTTTGCTCCCCCCAAAGTTATTTTAATGACGCTTTCAGAGGCAATACCTTATATTTTGATTTTTCAGAAGCTACTGGTTTTCTACAAACTTTATTCGTATCATCTTGACTGCACAGCATTGCATCGAATGATTTTTTTTTTTTATGTAGTTTACCCTATTGCCTTTTTGGGGACTGCGAGAGGAGGAAGAACACTTTGTCTTTTGGTGCTCTTGGGATCACTCATTTAGGGTCCTGTTTAGCAGCTCCCAGTCCATCCCCACCAGAGCTTTGGGTAAGCAGGGGAAAAGTTTGAGTACTTAATGGCATTATGACTCCTTGTTACAGAAAAAATTCTGTTCTGTATACATTCAGGCATAGAAACAATACTTCATGATATGTCTGTATGTATACATAAAACCAGTCAGTATTCCTGGAGGAATCTCAAAGCACCAGGCAAGCATGGATTAAGCAGGACACAACACAGGCCATCAGGATGCCTGTGACACCTCTGGGGCCAGTTGTGCCAGTCTCTAGAGCCACACGGTTGTGGCAGCCACTGGCATAACAAGCGTAATAGTAAACATTCAAAAATATCCGGCTGGGGGTGGAGCTGGGCAGATGTGCTCAGCAGGGCCGATGGACCACAAGCTGGGAGAGCCTTGGACTGCACTAATGAAAACCCTTTTTAGCATTTGCTAACTGAAGCACAGAGATATTAAAGGATGCACCTGGGTCAAGATTGCTACATCTATATTATTAGACTCAAGATAACTTTTGATTTCAGGTCTCTCTCCCTCCCAACTCCTTGTAATGCCTCACATCTCCTCTGTTTCCAGGGAAAAAGCCTCATCAGGGAACAGCCAGGCACCTGTGAGCTTTGGATGGCTCCCAGGCTCTAACCCCAAAGTGTGCAAGCCAGTGTAGGTACAATTGTTGTGTGCCAGTGGTGGGAATCCACATGTCCAGACTCGTGGGGCCCTGGCACCTAATCACTGCAACCTCCCAAGAACTTCCACTCCTGCCCTACTCCTAAACTGACACTACTTGTCAATGGAACAAGTGGGTAGTTCATCTGTACTGCACGAACAGTGAGGCTGTGATGCCAGGTCACTTCAGAAGTGCGAGCTTACAAACTTACACACCAGAAACTTCAGGGTGGACTAACAGTGTTTGGCATGAGTGGCTATTGGCAACAGCCAATACTGCTGTTGCTCATCTATTTGTATAGTACTTGTACTACAAAAGGCACGTGTGTCCTCAGATCTGTCCAAACAACTAGTATGGCATTTTGCCCCACAAAAATGATCCAGCTTACCTGTAGTCTTTACCACTCTGGAAGGCCCCCAGGAGAACGTTCTTCTCCTGTGTTGAGAGAGACCATCCACATACAGGTGGCTCTGGTGAGCGCTGTCATCTCTGTTCTACCACGTGAAATGCAACAGTGGCAGAAATGCGGACTGTTGAGAGAGTTCAGCAGGCCAGACCACACACAAAAGGCAATTGCTGTACCCCAAACAGGGGAGCCAGCTGAAGCCCTGTTTCCAACAGCAGTCTCAATGACAAAGGGGCAGGTGTTCAGAATTGGCACTTATTTTTGTTCTTAATAATTAAGATACTGCGCATGTAACTTGATTTCTGAGCTGTGCCAGGATATCAGTGTATATTGCAACAACAAAATCTGCAAAAAAAAACCCAGAAAACATCAGTTGTTGAGAGATATGTTTCATATTACAAGCACAGATAATAAGGGGGTTCTAAATTTCTCTTTTTTATAAAATTACTCTTAGTGAAAAGTGTTTACTGTGCTTATTTATTGAGTTTGTTCCCTGGGATTTTAATGACAATGCGTTATACTTTCTTGATGAAGGCCCCTTCTGCATGAGGACCTCTTCCTTTAATTGCAAGACGTGACTCTTCCTTTGGCAGTATTGACCTCCCTACTACCATCCTCTGCAATGAGGCTTCGGGAAGTTGAGGAGTTTGCATGGAAGGAAAGAGACGAGATAAGGGAAGACAAGTAAAAGCACAACATCTACTAACCTCTGTCTTTGAAAAGATGAAAGCATGGGCCACTGCCCGCTGATGTTTGGAAATCCTGCTTAGGGATAGAGCCCTAGAGCTATGACAGGGAAGGCTCGGGAGTTAGTATGTGTTTGGTGCCTCGGGAGAGATGCTCTTTGCTCCCAGTGTTTTCCCTGAAGTCTGTGATGGTCTTAGGCTTATAAGGTAGAGACATGAAGTCCCTGCTTAAACCAAGTACATCTAGTTTTGCTCCACAGGGAAAAAAAAAAAACAAACCAACATGTAATTTTACATGGTGCAGGTCAGAGAGTAATCGCAGAAGAAAAAAAAAACATGCCATTTTCTGCTAACAGCTGCTGCCTATAAGGGAGGAACTTTAATTTTCTATTTTGCAGATATAATGTATAAAACTTTGAAAAGTATCCAAGTGAGTTAGAAACTTTGAAGTCTCCCTTCAAAAGTGCTCAAGACCATTTAGAAAATACCATACCCAGGACTTCTGGAAATACTTATCCAACGTAATTCATGAGTGACCACAAAGCATATATATAAGTAAGACTGAACTTTATTTTAACTTGAGTTAGTGTAGCAAAGGTAAATAAAAATTAAAAAGGTCCTTTCACAAATGAGCAAAACATACCAGTATGCTAGTCCCAGAAACTTGCTACACATTGGCACAGACATATTTTGGCAGCTTACAATGGTATAAGAGTGTGTGACACATCAGTCAGTGAAAACTGATACAAAACCCCATGGGGATTACAGCCATTACAGCAGTAAAGTTCAGCAGCACAAGCATGATATAAAAATTGTTCTTCCCATCTACTACAGTTGGGAGACAACTCGCCTCACTGAAGACACCAGCTACTATCAAAATGGAGGCATCTTGTAACTCACATTTCTCTTCACCTGAACAGTCAAAATCAGTGTGGCCAACAGGGTACAGCCGAGAGGAAGGGGAGGCACAACGGGAGCAAAACAAAGAAAATGGTTTTAGAAGCAGCATATGATGGTGTCATTCTGTTGGGAAGAATACCATGCCCTAAAACACCAGCTGTCTAATCTCTCTTGGAAATTTCTTGCAGAAATAATTGATGTCCAAGGGAAGAGGAAGGGAGCTATCTGGTGAGGAAAACCAGAAAGGTATGGCAGAGTTTCTTTCAGTTCCAGTCCTTTGCATTCCTGAGCAATCTCACTCCAGCTCTGTAAACGCATTGGCATCCTTGGCCAAGTCAAACAGAAAGACCATAAGATCTGGCATTCAAAGTTCCACTCCTGGTGTGTATTTGATTTAACGGGAGCCTGAGTATTACCTGGGAAAGGGGATGGCGCTCATGGCTTTCACACTAGGTAAAACTTTCTGTAAGTGCTTGCTCCAGTCTCCTTTCATGTGCATTTCATTCAAGGGCATACATTCCACCTTTTTTTTCTGTTCTTTTTTTTTTTTGACAATTGGAGGTTTGACAACAGAAGAACAGAGCTATAAATGTGAGGGTGCAATATATCATGAGATAAAGTGTGGAGAACATGTCCTCTACCAAAATGCCCCTTGGTGGAAAGAAAAAGCCCAAAATGCCTACAATGAGAATACCTTCTGCTTCTTACAACTATAAAGGAGTAAAAGCCAAAACAAAGCCCCAACCCATGGGCCGTGCTGTGCACGTTTCTAGGGTATCAGCTCTGGCAGAAAGTTGAAAGGTTATATTTGTGAAATAGCAGCTGCTTTCCTGCCATTTGATTCAGGCTTCTGCATTGCAAAGTCTCGAAACCGAAAGACAAATCTGACAATATGCTAATCTTCCAATAAAAAAAAAATGTGACTTCTGAACCCTTATCTGTTGAAGAGCTGACAGTGAAGTTCAGAGACGGTTGTCTAACCAGACAAAACGATAGAGAAAATATGCCTTCAAACAAGATCATAAATCTTGAACAGTGCAGGGGAACAAATGTAAAGGGAACGTTTTACCACTAACACCATTCAGTAGCCTCACTTTCTTTCTCTCCCCTCCACCCCTCCAGCCTCATCATACTTGCAAGGAAGGAGGATGTATCCTGTCAAAGCAATAATATAAATACAAGGGGCATGGGGGGGTGGGGGCCAATATATTGGGTACTGAAATCAGACATTATTTCCATCACATCCGGGGTGCGGGGGGAGAGCAGAGACACAAAACAAATACTGTGCAACCTGAATAGAACAGACTTACCCCCCCCCCAGCAACACACACACACACTCGCACACAAAAAGTTTGCATATTGCACAGGGCGCTTGAAGATCATAAATCTATGCATGAGAAAGATGTAGTGGAAATTTTTGGGGGGATTAGAGTTTATTTTTGTCATCTCTGTGAGACAGCTACTCATTCATCCAGATCACAGCTAAGAAAAAAGCTGGTCACAGAAATTAGCAGTTTCAGCTCAGCAGCAAAGTCGCCAGCCTGTGAAGGCAGAGAGAAATTGACTAATTAGCAATGCGCACTAAAACTTGACGGTTCTTTATAGAGAGAGAGAAGAGAGAGGGAGAGCGAGAGGGAGGGAGGCGGGGGGGGGGGGGGGGGCTCGCTTTTTCCCCTTCTTTCTTCCAAAGATGTTTGAAATCGCAGTCATTTACGCTCGACAATTTTTACAATAGCCTTGAGCCATAATTTTGCGAGTCTCTCCAGCATCCATCCCCCTGTATGGTCTCTCTCCACTGGCCATGCACGACCGTTTCTCTCCCCAACCGTGGATTTCCTATTACTCTCGTTACGACTCACTGAGCCCCAGGCCCAAGGATAATGATGTGTTGTTTCTTGGTAGCATAATTTGTCACACGTACATTTTTTCTTCTTCTTCTCTTGCAGAAAGCTCTGCGCTCTCTCTCTCTCTCTCTTTCTCTCTCTCTCCTTCTCTCTCTCTCGTACATTTTCTTGCTGTTGCTAATTCATGGTGATCAAATGATGTACGACAAAATAAATTGTAAAGAGTGACTGCTCCGAGTTGGGAACCAGAAGGTTTTTTTTTTTTCTTTCTTTTCTCTCCCTCTTTTTTTTTTTTTTTTTTTTGGAAGGAGCGAGCAAACCTTTAAAAAGGAAGGACAATTGATTTTTTTTGGGGGGGAGCTTAAGTGAACCTTTACTTTGGCAGCTGGTTGTGGAGCAGGTAAGTTTCTGGCCTTGTGTCTAACCGTCTCTGTGCATTTTCTTGTGTCTCCCGATTTGTTTGTTGCTGGGGGGGGACAGGAAAGGGGTGTCTGTGTGTGCGGGTGTGTGTGCTGGAAGTGTGTGCGGGGGCGGCGGGGGGGCAGTTGTGTAACGAACGCGTTTGCAGAATAAACTCCGATTGCAAGAAATGGGCAAAACGAGGAAGAAAGAAGGGGAGGGAGAAAGAGGAGGAGTGTGTGTGTGTGTATATATGTGTGTGTGCATGTATGTATGTCTGTCTGTGTGTGTGTGTGCGGTGCCGGGGGGGGCGGGGGGGGGGGGGGGAATGACCGGGTCCACTTAAAGGGAGAGGCTCCGGGAGGTTTCTGTAGCCGGCGGCGGGGCGCGGAGCGGGGCTGAGCGGCGCCGGGGCAGGGGAAGCGGCTGGAGGCAGCCCCTCGCCGTGCCGATAAATGGGGCGGGGGGGGGTGGGGGGGAGGACGAAGGGAGGTAGAGGAAGCCCAGCGAGGAGCGACTGAGCGCGCTGCAATGGCAGGAGCGGGTCTCGGCGGGATCCCGCTGAGGAGGAGGAGGAAGAGCAGCGGCGGCGGCGGCGCTCGGCGGGGCGGGATGCGGCCAGCGCGGGTCGGTGGCTGCGCAGCCCCCGCAGGTGCGGCCGCGGTTCGGGGTTGCCCCGCCGATACCCCCCCGCCTTCCCCGGGCTGGGCACACGGGGCCGGGGCGGAGGAAAGGGGGGGATGCGGAACGGGGCCCGGCCGGACCGAGGGGCGGCCGGCCAGGGCCCTGCTCCCCGCCGCCCCTGTCCTTCCCCCAACTTGAACTTCACGTAGTTACCGGAGTTACGGCAGCGGCGCCGTCTGCTGCGAGGAGGAGAAGGGAGCCGGGCAGGACAGCGGCGGGCGGCCCCTCGCAGCTCCCCCCCTCCCGGCCCCGGGGTGCGAAGTATTGAAAACATCCTCTCCCGGCCCCGTCCCCCCCGCCTTGGGGCGGAGAAGGCGAGGTGGGGGGGGTCAACTTCGCTGCCGGGCAGCGCCGTGGTCCCCGCCCCGGGCATACTGCCCCCCACCCCCCCCCCCGGCCCCGGGGACGAAGCGGGTCCCGGTGACGCCGAGTTGCCAAAGCGGGCGGAGGGGCCCGGGGGCTGGCAGGGCTGCTCGCCTTCCCGGCAGAGTTTCAGTCACTTGGTAGTTTCTCTGGGCATCGCGGAGTTTGATGGGGGAAGGGGCGGGGGGGGATTATTTTGTGCGTGTTTGATTGCTTGGGTGGGGTGGGGTGTGTTTTTTGGGTTTTTTTTTGCGGGGAGGGGTGGGGGGCTCAGCTTTGAAAACGTCCGCGGTTTCCTCACTTTCCTCACTCCTTCCTTGGAGAACACCCAGGAGGGTGGAGAAGGCGGGGGGGGGGGGGGGGAGGGCGAAAAAATATATCTCTTCCATCCCTCCCAAGTTGCGGCCCCTCCGAGCGAGCCCGCCCGGGGGGGAGCGGGGGCGGGGCGGCTCGGCGGGCAAGGGGGAGACGGTCCCCCGGCTGCCCCCCCCCCCCCCGCCCGCCACACGGCCGGGATGCGCCCTCCGGGGCCTCTAAAAGCTCTGTGTTTATTGTTGTGTCGTCCCGTGTGTGTGTGTCCCCCCACCCCACCCCGCTCTCCTCCCCACCCCTCTGCCCAGGTTGGAGGAGGGTTTAAAAGGCAGGTGTGTCGGCGGCCGCTCGCCATGTCCAGATCCGGGGACAGGACCTCCACCTTCGACCCCAGCCACAGCGACAACCTGCTGCACGGCCTCAACCTGCTGTGGAGGAAGCAGCTCTTCTGCGACGTGACCCTGACGGCCCAGGGCCAGCAGTTCCACTGCCACAAGGCCGTGCTGGCCTCCTGCTCCCAGTACTTCCGATCCCTCTTCTCCAGCGGCGGCGGGAGCGGCGGGCACCCCCACGCCCTGGGGCTGGGGCCCGGCGCCCAGGACGGGCTGGGGGGCCCGCCCAAGGAGCCGCCGCCGCCGCAGCCGCAGGAGGAGCCCGGCACCCCGTCCTCCTCCCCGGAGGACAAGCTGCTGGCCAGCCCGCGGGCCATCAACAACCTGGTGCTGCAGGGCTGCTCGTCCATCGGGCTGCGACTGGTGCTGGAGTACCTGTACACGGCCAACGTGACCCTCTCGCTGGACACGGTGGAGGAGGTGCTGTCGGTCAGCAAGATCCTGCACATCCCGCAGGTCACCAAGCTGTGCGTGCAGTTCCTCAACGACCAGATCTCGGTGCAGAACTACAAGCAGGTGTGCAAGATCGCCGCCCTGCACGGCCTGGAGGAGACCAAGAAGCTGGCCAACAAGTACCTGGTGGAGGACGTGCTGCTGCTCAACTTCGAGGAGATGCGCGCCCTGCTCGACTCGCTGCCCCCCCCCGTCGAGTCGGAGCTGGCCCTCTTCCAGATGTCCGTCCTCTGGCTGGAGCACGACCGGGAGACCCGCATGCAGTACGCCCCAGACCTGATGAAGCGCCTCCGCTTCGCCCTCATCCCGGCGCCGGAGCTGGTGGAGCGGGTGCAGTCGGTGGATTTCATGCGCACCGACCCCGTCTGCCAGAAGCTGCTGCTGGACGCCATGAACTACCACCTGATGCCCTTCAGGCAGCACTGCCGGCAGAGCCTGGCCAGCAGGTGAGGGGGGCGGCGAGGAGCTGGGGGGGCGGGGGGGGACGACGGCACCTTCCCTCACAGGCGGCTCCTGGCCGCGGGAGGTTAGGGGGGGTCCCCGCGGGGCGCGGGGCCGAGCCGGCGGGGGCCGGGCAGGGAGCCGGCGGGGGCCGGGCCGGGCGCCTTCCGGCGGGGCAGGGGGTGGTGGCGGCGGCCGGGCCGGGCGGCGGGAGCCCGCCCGCCGCGGCGGCTGAAGGGCGGCAGCGGGGTCGGGTCGAGCTGCCCGCCCCCGGCACAGCCAAACTTTTGGTCCCCTCCCCTCGGCCCGGCGGGGCCGCGGCGTGGGGCGGGGGGGGGGGCGTGCGTGTGTGGCGGAGGCCGCGTCCGAGGGCGGGAGGCCTTCTCGGAGGCGGCCGGCGGGGCGAGCGGCCGCGGGGCCCTCGGCTGCCCCGGCCTGGTGGTGGCGGCGGCGGCAGCCCCCTCAGCCGTCGTGGCTGATCCGTCGGGCTGGCGAGTGAATGTGGGGCTTCAGCGTGCCTGCGGGGAGCCCGCGGCTTGGGAACCTGTTGTAATTCATTTATTACAGGCCATATTTATTTATTACACACACCCCACCCCCCAGTGTTACTCCTTAAGAAGGAGTTGTGTCTTCGGGGCGTTTTAAGCTGTGATACCCAAGTCCTAAATCTAATTAATTATCTTCATAAATAACCGCGTTACTGGTGCGCACCCTGGTATTTGCTGGTGTTCGGGCGATGTCTGTATTGTGCGTGGAAACTTGTGACTTCATAGTCCTTACATCCATGACATGTCAGTTATTTTCATTTAATAAGGTAATGAATCATGATGTCAAAGACTGACAATATGAGGTTGGTGTTAGGGACTGAAAGCACAGGATGTAGTTTAATGAGCAGTAAATATACCTGAAATGAAGGGGATATTTATTTTTCTCCTTTTATATACTTCATTTTGTTCAAAAATGGAAAGATAATACCGTCTTCCAAGTATAGTGGCATGGTAGCGCAGAAATCAAAGCACACTTTGTATTATTCAGCTTTTTAACTAATAGGTGGATATTATTAATGACTTAACAGCAGCAAGGAAAACTAGTACATTATTAAATATTTTAGATAATATGCTCTCTTAGCATTAATACAGAGGATTCTTTATATCTTCATGTAATGGGTACCCTGATGATTTAACTTTGGAAATGCTGTGCCTTCTTTTATTATCTTTGGTTAGCTTGCTCTGTTAGTGTTTTGTCATGCTTATCACCTTGCTGTCTAACCTATTCTCACTCCAAAAATCCTACAGTAAAAAACGAACACCAGCATTTTGCAGTGTAAAGTATTTTTTGAGCTGCCGCCGTTGTAGCTGGCGCGTACCCTTTGCATTTCAATATTCAAAACTGTTGACTTTTTCAAAAATGCAAAAACCCACCACCACCTCCTCCGTTGAGATTCTGCGCACCGCCGGGGGCATGCCGGGGCTCGTGTCCTGGTGGATTGCTGAGATACCAGCCGGCTTGGTTCAGTGAAGATACCTTCCAGCTTCACTGGTCCATGTCATTTGAAGGATATGTAGTGGTGTTCTGACCACTGAATGCTTACAAGTGTCATGGATGCTGCAAGAATCTGATACCCCTGGTGCTGGGAGCTGGCTTTGCCTGTAAGCGGGAACGTACACAAAAGGATCGCACTTTAAGTAGACCTAGATTAGGCTCTGAGTCACGCTTACTTAATGATTTACAGGGGACTCCAAATAGCACAAATAGCATGTTTTTTATTTGTAATAGGTCTGCAGGTCTGTACAGACAGTGGTATTTCAGAGACCCTTAACCGTAGCGGGTGAAAACCTAGCATCACCTTCTCAACTTTAACGTGTGTTTAATGACAGCGTCGTAACTAGCTTCTCTTGGATGAGTTCTTTGGGGGTGGTGAAGTCAGAGCAAAAACATTTAGATTTATTTATAAGCAGACGCTAGAACTTACTCAAAATGTTAAAATGTTGGAGATGTTGAAATGCTCTGTGATACAGAATGCAATTGCTATATTTTCATTTTTGGTCTTGGATAATGTTCCTGGGAATTCACAAAGGTCACAAAGGCCCATCTTTGGATCTTAATCACTTTCAGATTTCATCAGGCTGTGTAAGTGTACAAATGCCTTCTTAAACATGAACGAAGAAACAAGAGAAACATACCCAAGCCTAGAGAGATTTCCAGACTTGTCCTTCCTGTTACTCATAGTTTCTCTAAAGTTGCAATTCTAACAGGTGAACACTCATTCAGTACAAATTTTTTTTAAGGAAGAAAATCTACAAAGACTTCCTTAAGTTACTAATTTGCAGAAGGAAATCTTAAAAGTAACAAACAGTGAAGTACCTTGTGCAAATAGATAAATATTATTACACAGAGAAGGACTTGAAAACTTTGATTACCTTTTCTGTGAGCAGTGGTGACTTTGGTAGTTTGGAATTTGAAGTTTAATGAAAGGTCATTCACAAAAGATTCACATGTCTTTAGAAAGAGATTAACTGTTCTTCTTGTGCACTGTAATATCTACTACACGGTACAGTATGGCTTGGTGAGAAATAAAAGCAGCAGAGTGCCATAGCCGCCTACTAACAGCCTGTTGAAGAAATTAGGAGAATCACATTCACAATTAGAACTTGCAAATAACTTTTCTGTGTTTTTGCAAAGAATAATTATTTTTTTGGTAACATGCTACTTTAAAAAAGTGTGTACGTACATATCCATATGCACAATAACACTTTGGAGTGCTTTGGAAATGGGGCTACTTAACGTTTCTTAAGCAAAACAAGTATAATAGGAAGCTCAAAATATGGTGATTCTCCTCTGAAATGTAACTGTAAAAAAAGCACTGGTTGTTTCTTTAAGCTTGTTCTTTATGTGGTAAATCACATGTGCTCGCTTTTTGGCCAAACACAAGTTTTTGTTGTTGTCAGGGCTGGAGGAAGGCGGTTTTGGATCATAGTAGTCAGCCTGTGCACTGTGAGCAGGATCATTTATAAAGTTTGTGCTACAGGTACAGATCCTGCAGCCCAAGTGATGCTGGGGCTGGTAGGTACCTGGGTTGTGTTTTGTGCCGCAGTGAAAAAACTCTGTTTACCTGCAGGTAGAGCAAATTTTTATTTTTTTTTTTCATGAAATTTCCTGAGGAAACACTTGAACACCCTGATGCATTTTTTGTAAAATAATTTTTCAAACTCCGTTGACTAAACAATCATCGTTTAAAAAATTGAGGAATGATGTTCCTGATTTATGAACCTTGACGTGTACTCTGAGGCTTAGGACTTTCCCACGGTGGGGAGGGTGTTTTGGCTCTGATCTGGCGTTTAATCAGGTGCTCAACTCTAAGCAAAGTTAGTAATTCTGTTGACTTTGACTTCCCTTTTCCAGGTTCATGCTGGAGCTTTCTGGCCTCTGTGGTCCTCACCTACCATAGGGCCTCAGCACACAAGCCGTTATTAAAGGTTCTTGAGGCACAGTCTGTTTTGACATCAGTAGGAAAAATCCCAGTTGGTTTGAGCATGGAGTGGATTTGGCCCATCATGGTGACCGCGAACATTAGACTTAAATTGTGTTTGTCTGTCCCTGAGAGACACAGGTAGCTCTCTGCTGTGTCATGTTCTCTGTAGTTTTGGGAAGGAAATGCATTTAGATATAGGAGTGTTCATCTTCCTGTTATTTATCTGACTCTTGGGACTTCACTGGAGTATTGAGTTGATTAAAATGTCTCTGTGCTTTATTGTGTAACATAATATATTTTATATAACACATGGCATGTGTTTTCAATTTTTAAAAAGTTCTGGGTTAGAGCATTACCATGTTGCTGGAAAGAATTTCACTTTTAAAGATGAGTGAGCTAGTGAGAATTATTATTGCTTCCATGTTTATTTGCAACAATGAAAATGGTTAAAAACACATCACTGCTATGAAATGCCTGGCTTTTAACTTTAGTTTTGCTTGTGCTAATGCACAGTATAGCTGTAGACAGAGAACAGAGCAATACAGAAAAAGATATTTAAATTGTGGGGCTTATTATTAAATGTTTTACATAAATTTTTTTGCCTTTTTATAGACATTGCCATGATTTTATGGTTTCGCTCGCCTGTAACAATTTACGATGACTTCTGTCCCAGATAGGCATGAGAAGATAGGCTGGGTGGGAAGAGGCAGCCCCTTACAGCCTGGGAGTTGTTTTGTCGGCTGCAGGACACACGTAGCTCCTTTCCACATCCATGGGCGTTTGGGCTGGCCTGCTCCTTCCAAGATTTGCAGGCAGAGCAGCAGTTAGATGTCTGTACAGCTGCATCCAGTACCTGAAGGCAGAGGGGAGTTGAGGAAAGTAAAGCTGTGAGAGAGGGGAAAATGCAGAAAAAGAAAGGAAAGGAATTGAGATACCCCAGGGGAGAAGCAGGACGTAAATAGCAGAAGCAAGGAAGTACAAATGAGGGAAAAGGGGAGAGAAGAACAGTTTTGAAGGGAGAAAAGTGAAAGAATAGGATTCCAAACAGGAAGGGAGACAAGCAAAACAATAAAGACCCAGGCAGATAAAAAGAAAAGAGGGAATGAAACAAAAGGGGGGAAAAAAAACCCCACTAATTCTTGGCAGAAACAGCATCAGTTGTCGATAAGAACTGAGTATTTCAGTTTCTGGAAAAGCTATTTCAGATGTGGGGGAGGAAAAATGGCCAGGGATCAGGCAAGTGACCTGAGATGGGAAAAGTCGTAGGCAGGAAATATGGAATTAAAGAGTAAAAGAGAAAGGAGGGAAATAAAAAGACAAAGAGATAAGAAGGCTAAGCCTGACCGTGCTTTTTTCTGGGTTCAGCGATGTCCCAGCACGTTACAGACCCAGCTGTTTTTTCTGTACTTTTATTCCCTGGACTGCTAGACCTTGGGGAGATGAGAAGTGCAAATTCTGGTCCTGCTGAAGCTAACTGCATAGATTTTTATTTTTCTTTCATTTCAGTGGGGAGAGGGTGTCATCCAGACTGTTTGGTGTTAGGCAATATTAGTGAAAGTGACAGTAAATGAAACAGTGACAGGTGATGAAGATGATAAGACCAGTTTTCACTCAGTAGAAAGGTGATGAAGAAGGAAAATGTAAAGCAATGAGCAGCATGAGACACTAGCATTTACGTGGAAGACACACATACCCAGTCTGTTTTACTATCTACAGAGGAGATTAAAAATGTGAAGAAACTGGTTACATCCCTTGGCGATTAAATAATTTCCTTCGTGAATATACCACTTGTCTACAAATCTCACTGACTGTAGTTCAGTTTGACCTCTCTTTCTGCTAAGATTTTTTGTAGGATCCCAGTAGGGCGTTTGGTGGTTGATAAAAAAAAAATGTGCTTATTTTTTCACAGAAATACATTGTTGTGTGTTCTGGTAACAGCCACCTACCTGTCTCTTTGTGATCCTGACACCAATATTTGAATTTTTAACTAATATTCTTACTCATGGTTAATTGCAAGTGAGAAATATTTCAGACCCCAAATTAACATCCAGATAAAAAACATACCTTAAAATGCATGTGAATTATTAACATTTGCATTACGGTGTGGGTGAAGTGAATGTGAAGCTCCGGTTTATTTTACTGGGCTTTGGATCAGGTCCTACGTGCCTGAACTAATATCAGTAAATTGTGCCTGTGCCAGGACTCTCTCGGCTGAGCTGCGGAAGGGAGACTGACACATTAGAGGCTGCGGGGAAGTGAACCACAGACCTATAGTCAGTTTAATCCTAGTTAGTCTCACCTACTTGCCTTACTTGCCTTACGTGCATTCATTTGCCTTAGGAGCCAGGCTAGTGCTGAGGTGTGAGTGGAGAGATGTTGAGCATCGACGAGGGAGGGTGGCAGGCCCAGAGCTCAGATTACTGTCAGGGGCAGCACCATTGTCCAAAAAGGAGTGCTGTGAGTCAGGGCAGTCCTTTGAAGACTACTTAAAATGTGTATGTCCTGGCTGGTAAAATCCTTGAAACCTGTGGTGGCATTGGTGATAGCCAGTTATAGTACTCATTAGGAGAAACATAATTTATAAAGAGTATTTAATGGTCTTTCTTATGGGCAACCGTCTTCCAACAGCTGTAGATGGAGAAAGGGTGCCAGGTGTCACATGTGGGTACTTTCCTTCCCCTGCCAGCAGGTGTCTTGGTCAGAAGTACTAGCTGGGGTAGTCTCCTTTGTGAACTGCCATCCTCTCCTGATTTATGTCCTTAGGTGACATATAGTCCAAATACCTCCAGCTCCCTCTCTACCTCCTTCCCTCTTTTGCTCCAGAACATCAAAATCCCCCACTTCAAAGCCTTCAAAACCTTTTGAATGTCCAAACTATTTGTTTTCCCTTATCAGTCTGCCTCATAGGCTCCTCCTTGCTCCCAGGCCACTCTGACAGATAGGGCTCTTCCCCACATCTGTCCTACCCAAGCTTCACCTCCGCCTGCTCCTTCTTTGATCCTCTGCTGCCATGGCCCCTCGCTCCTCAGTGCCCCTTCCACCAGGCTCCCTACCTCACATGTACTGATGCCGACTGCTCCAGACCTCTCAGCTTGGATTTCCAGAGGCCGCTGCAGCTGGTTGGGCTGTGCTGCTCCTCGGCTTTCCTGCCCTTTTTAGTACTTGAAGCAGCTTCCTCCCTCTCCAAGGCTGCTACAGCCAGCTAAGCTGGTCCTTCTCCGGCAGGAGTGACGCCTGCTTTTGCTTCTTGCAAAAGGATTGGGAATGCAGGTGCAGGCTGCATTTATTAAAATTCACCTGGCAGAATACTGATGGCGGAGTAATGCAAGATGTAAAACCTGGTATAGCTGGTGCTGGTGCACAGGGTGCCAGCGGGGTTGCTGTTTGCACCTTTCTCCCCTTTTATATTGCAGGCACACAGAGATGTATCTGCATCTCTGCTCTTTTTCGGAGAGGGGAAGTCTCACTGGATCTCAAGTCGCCTTGTTCTAGAGGGAAAATGAAGATAACTTAGAAAAAGTAATCTTGCTAAGCCACTCAAACCGAGGGCAAAGTGCCTGGGAAAATAGTAACTTCCTTCTCAAATGCTGTACTTCAGCAAAGGTGCCCCTTTCCACCACCTGCGACAGCCTGTGCAGCTCAGTTACAAATCTTGTGGGTTCCTAAAAGAGTGGATCTGTCTCGCATGAGGTCCTGTGCTGTTCTTACCTGTGCTTTGGCAGCACTGTCCGGGACTGTCCTGTCAGGGAGAACGTGAGTCACAGCTGGTGCAGAGCCTCCTGGAAAAGGAAATTCCCTCTGAAACAAAGTCCTGGTATGAATTACACTTAGGGTGTACCGTTTACAAATGGGGTGCTGTAGGATCATGGTGAACATCACACAAACCTGTCTGCCTACATGTCCTACATGAGGCTTTTGTGGTTCGCTCTTTGCCTGATGCTCATCCCCTTCGCATGGAGAGAGAAGATAGAGGAGAGGGTCTTTGAAGGCAAACGATGGCCTGGGGTCACTGTAGTTTTTTCCTTACAGCAGAAGAATACGGAGTCTGTAACTGCTGAGCAGTAAATGGAACAGAGCTGCGATGCTGTAGTTGTTTGGATTTATACTCAAAGAAAAAGTACAGTGAGCCCTGGGGGCAAGGGGAGTGAGGATAGCAAACCTGGAACACAAAACCAACAGAAAATAATTTGCCAGGAAAAAAGCTTTGGTTCTGTTAAACTCATGTTATGGAAAAAATCCTCATAATCTGTAAAAACACCATTTTATCTTTTCAAACAACTCTGCTCTGAGTGTTTTGCAAAAAATTAGAGCAGTTTTGTAACTATCAGTTTGTTGTCATCCTTTGCAAAGAATGGCCAAAAAAGATTGAGCATGGAAGTTAATAGGAATCGTGGATGAAAGTTTTGAGCTGGACTCCACCACTCTGTAAACATCTCTCTGTTGTTGGTTTTGTTGAAGCAGATCATGATAAACCAGTATTACTGGTTTGCCAAAGGACCATCTAAAGAAATTACAGCATATGGGAAGTTGAAATCCATTAGTAGATACTTCCTGGCATCATTTTTCATATTTGATGCCTTCCTGAAATTTTCTTTTAAAGACTGTCATGCCGAGTACTTAGTAGTCAACACTTCTTGCTGTATTCTTGGAAAGCAGACAATAAACTTTGAGCAAATATTATCAGCTGCCAAGTTCAATGGAAACAGGCGGTTTGCACTGGAGCTGGAAGTAAATAGAAGTTGGTGCCACAGCTGGTTCTTCCTGTCTTCCCTGACAGCCACCTCCTTTCAGAAAAAAAGAAGCAACACTGGAAAAGGTAACCAGTTTTAGCTTGGGTGAGGCAGCAGCAAGTTGTGTTTCTTCTCCTTGGCTTCCCAATGACAAGGAAGCTTAGCTGGGGAGAACACAGCCTTTGATGCCGAGACCTCCTGTCGTCATGGATGTCTGATACAGAATCAAATAAAAAAAGGAACTTTCTGACTTTTCACAGTCTGAAAGTCAAAAAGAAGTGTTGACTGAAATTTCCGAGGGAAAAAAATGAGGATTTGACCAACCTGAAGCATTCTATAAACATTTCCATTCTACCACCTCTGTCTAAAACTAGAAAAAAAAAAAAAAAAGGAGGAGGTGGGGAAAGGGAAAGCAAATTGAGAAGGCATCTAGCTTTGACATTTTATTCAGTTTTATTTTTAAAGGTATTCAGGTTCAAGGGAATTTCTTTAAGATTTTTCAGAACTGCCAACAATATGGAAACTCAGGTTTTTTGCATAATTTTGCCAATAAGATTCATGACATGGGAGGTTTTGTGACTCATTTACCAATATAAACTTTGGTAGTAAAATGCCTTTGATTCAAATCCCTTGCAGTGGTTCAGATATATATGGCTAGTAAGGATGTCTTTAGCATTCAGATCTCCGTGGATTTAAAGACTTGTGTTCAAATGCTCTATTTGTGTAGGTATCATCTCTATAGAAGTACTATTCATGATCTCCCTAGGCAATGCATCTGTAAAACCTGTCTCAAGGTGTAAGAAACAATGGTGTTGTGTATGGATACAGCATCCTTGGCAGGACTCTGTATGGGAAAGCTACTGAACATCTTTCTGGGGAACTGTACCAGTCTCCTGTTAACACGAAGAATAAGCTGGTAATACAGGGAGACAAAAGATAAGAAGGATGTTCCTGTGTGCTCCTCCCAAAGGTGTGCTGATTATAGATGCCACGCTTCCAGGTTAGCTGTTTAACCCGAAGCTATCTTAGTTCAGGGGATCTTACCCCAAAAGGAAGGGGCATTCACTGTAAAAATCCTTCAGCTAGAAAAATACGCTAACTCTTCAAGATTTAGTTAGAGAACATTCTAAATAAGTAACAGCAGTGGGATTGGATTCATAAAGAAAATTTAGAGCTCCGAACACATTGTAAGTTATTTTAACACAGGGAATGGAAAATTACTTGGCACCTGTAGAAACAAAAGCATATAAAGGAAATTTTAACTTGTCAGATAACTTTGCAACAGTTAAGCGTGGCCTGTCAGACAAAAGATTCACTTACCCTTAGGCTTTGGCTTGTTAGATAGAGGCAAAAAGGAAAGACTGTAGTTGGAGCAAACAGGGACTCTCCTTTTTTTTGTCTATGAATTTAAAAAAAAATAAAAATAAGGCATTGGACAAAAATAAACTTTTGAGTAGGTTCCTAAGACAAAAATGGCAATCAATGTCTGCAGCAAATAATTCCCAACTTAGTATTCATGTTCTTAAACTTCAGTCTTTCGGTGGTCAGCAACATGTATTAAATGGGCAGGAGAGTGGATGTCTTTTAGGCATTGACAAACCTCTTCAGTGAACGTTGTGGTGAGCTCTGGTGCAATGAAAACTCATACTTGAGGCCGCCTGCTAAGCGTGCCCCCACTGAGAATGAAAAGAAGAAAACCAGAATCTTCATGTCACAAAAATGAACAATAAGACTGGTTTTCAGTTCCAGTATTAATAGGAGGGTTTTTTGCATTATTTTGGGTGTGCCTTGGGCAATAGGTGTGCTTTAGGAGAGTCAGAAAAATCCATTCATAAAGCAACATTCATATGTTTGGCATCTTTTTGAACATATTTTGAACCTCAGAACTAAATCATTTCTTGGTCATAACTTGCAAGTGACCTAGATAAGCCTCAGCATGCTTTAGGTTTTGACGGAACTGAAGTGGTGTTTTGGGTCTCTGCCCAGAAGGAGAAAGAGGTTCCTGTTTCCTGCAGAGTTCCAGCAGAAGTCTGGATCTGCAGGACTTGGTCTGGTGGCTGTGAGACCTCAGGTCCTTCCCCTGGCAGTGCTAAAGGGTTTGGAAGGGATTCTGTATGCGTATTTACCTATAGGCTGTGATGATCAGTAATTTATTTTATGTGATAACAAAGGCTTGCAGAATTTCTCTGTCCAAAATAAATTTTACATTGTATCTTATGGCTTTCATCAAGTTCATAGTTAAACTCCTGGATAATGATATTTTCTCTCTATTAAACGTGTGTTGCTAATCACGGCTATCATTGCAGTCAACTGCAGAAGCCAAAATCCATTGAAATAAGCAGTTTTCTTATGATGCTTTTGTTGCACTGAAGTGCCTATCCAGGAGTGTGGGAGGTAGTTGCCAAAGATCTCATCACACGTTTTGTGATGGCAGAACAGTTTCTTCAGTCATGGACAAATGGATGCCTGATGCATCAGTTCAGATTTGCAGACCACAACTGCAGTCCCCGTTACATTTTTGTTGAACACAGCACTCCTTCAGATGCCTTTTTTGAAGAAAAAGGTTGCTAAGGACCATCCTGGTTTCTGAAGATTAGATTAAGTCTTTAATGTTAACAAACAAAAGGTCTGCAACTAAAGTGCTGATTGGGACAGTGTATTTGTCTCTTTGTCTGTTACCTTGAGGCTGGTATCTAAACCACGGGGCACTGTTTTGTTTCTGCCGCAGGTTAATACAGCTACTTTTTCTGAGATTCTTGCTACTTCTTGTTTTGATAGTATCACTGTGTGTCAACCTCCAGTTTCTCAAATCCTTTGATGTAATGAGGTTTGTGGATGTAAGTGAAATTCACCACCCATTCACCTGCTCTTGCTGGATTTGTGTTGGTCTTCTGGCGGTTTTTGTTTGTGCCTGCATTCAGTGAGCAAATACCTAAGGACTGATTTGGCTCTGCTGCGTTTAAGGTCAGCCCTCAAGCAGGAGCAAGGCATCCCGTGTGTGTGAGGTTCCTGGTCCAAAGAGCCACCTGGCTCGCTCCATGCTGAAAGCCTATATTAAAATAGCCTATATTAAAAGAGAACTAATGATCGAGGTTTTTGGTTTTTTTACAGCCCTGAGTTAAGGTGAAAGTATAGTTGAATAGTCTTCTTTTTTCCCATTTATTACCGTGATCATCTGTATGTCTAAGATGTAGTTTCCTTTCTGATGTGTAACACTACACCAAATGCATTAAGAACCACAGGATTGCCACTTCATCATTGTATTCTTTCTGTTTCTTTGCGTTTGCTAATGCAGAGAGGGGAGCCTGATTGCATTGTTTAGAAACTGGAAGAGGCTGGAGCAAACCTGTTGTTTGGTGGGGCTTGTTTTCTTGCCAGCCTTGGTAGAATGAACTTCTACTAACTGCCCAGATAAGGAAAACCCATCCGTGAAAGATGGATGGATATGCTAATAAAGAAAAACAATGTACAAGCAGAGTATTTCCCATCCATGCATTTTCCATTCGCATGAGGTTGCAAAAGAGCTTTGGGTGGGAGTGGTTGTCAGGAGTATTGACGTCTGTTACTGTCTTTTCTACTGATTCCTTGTGAGTTGATAAACTCTCTTGGGCTCAGCATTTTGCCCTGTGTATTCATGGTTAGTTTAGACTATGGACTAGTGACCTGAGTTTTAGAGCTGGTGCGCATCCTGCTACCTTTGAAGTGCGCAGGATTTAGGTATGCTGATGGGTATTCAACGTCTCGGAGAACAAAGCCACTTATATGAGTTCTCAAATGCCTAGGTTGGTGAGCCTGAAGGAAACGATACAAATTTGAAAATGTTAACTTTAAAATATACTTTGGTTTCCACTCTTGTAAGAAGACAAAATAAATTTCACACCACATGGGATACCCAGGAACTTAATTAAGGTGAATTAAGGGGTTTAGAATCTTTGCAGAAGAGAAATTGCGAAGTATGTGCATGGTAACAATACTATTCATCAATGAGAACTAGAGTTTTTGATTCTAGGTATCAGAAATGCTTTCAGGATAAGATATGGGTAAGTTTATCTCAGCTTTTTGCCATGACATCAGCCTCCCTGGTCACGGTTAACATTATTTTAGCCTTCCATGACCAGGACCCACTACTATTAATTGAACACAAGATGATCGTAATAGCCTTACTAGGGACACTGTGAACCACAGTATGTAACTGAGTAGTATATTACACTGTGAAATAAGGACTATGAAAAGAGAGCGTTTCAGATATAATGCATAATGTTTCACATGGTAATATTGAGTTATCCAAATAGCAAACATGTAATAATGCAAGAAAAGGAGAAACTTTATCTTGCCAAGGTATTACATATATTTTTAAATCCTGCCTTCATTGTAGTGTTTCACTGAATTACATTTTTATTAATATTTGGAAGAGTCTTCTGCGTATAAGCGGTGATCATTTCCATGTCTTTCCTATTTTAGAATGTATTTCAAGATTTTAACAATACTGCTCAGTGCAATATGAAACACAAATATAATGTAATAAAGAAAAAAAAAAATTCAAAACCTAAAATGTAGCGATTCACACCGAAACTTAAAAAGCAGAATTGGCTGCAAGAAAACACATCTGTTTAAAACATGCATATCTTTAGTTATTGTATTATCTTTACTTGGTTCACTGGAAGAGTTCTCCATACAGATGAATTAGATACTTTCGAGTAAAAGGACCCATCTCTTTTTTGCCACGTGAGAGTTCCCTGATCTTTTGGTAGAGCCTGTGCTGGCTATTAAGTTCTTACTAAACTTTTGTTAAAGAGCTTCTGTTCATGCTACTTCCCATTTTAAACATGTGAAAATACTAAATCTTTCTTAAACATTCCCATATAGCCGTGCTACTCCATCTCAAGAAACAGTGGCTTCTCAGATTGTTTAGCTGAAAAAGTAATGTTAAGGATAGTTGCAGCTGCCAAAGTCTGGAAACTCAGAGTTACATCTGACATTTCATTCTTCACCTTAACTATCGAGCCTTGGCCATTCATTGGTTTTTCACAGTGCTTTGGAGTTAGAAGGGAGTTTTACAGATGAAAGATGAAAATCAAAATAAACTCCTTTATCAAGTAAACCTTGCAAGGGCATTGTGAATTTCACAATACACAGGGAGTTGATTGTGATATAACATACAACACAAGAGGGTTGGAATAAACTATTTATTCTCTATCGTTAGGGATGGCCGTGCATAACTGACTTATGGCTCTGGTTTGCTCTGCCACTTGTTACGTGTGCAGGCATCCCTAACTCATACCAAAACCAGTTTATCATACTCCTGCGTTGAATAGTTTTTATCAAATGTTCTCTCATTAAAAACTTTACTGGGGAGATGGAACATTTGAAGACACTACCAATGCTTAGGAAAGCTTTCCACAGAGGTTGATCTCACTGAGTGGAGTCAGTGCCGACAGCGACAATGAGACAGTTCCTGATACTCCACACAGATACAGCCTGGCGGGCAGGTAGCAGTCATCGTTTGGCAGTACGTAGCAGTATGGTGTAGAGGTTAAAGGCTGGCTTGTCAGAAAGCCTGAAGGATTGCAGGGGCTCCTCCCACATCAGGAGCAAAGCAGGGGGGATAGGACAGCATTGGACAGTGTCCCTGCCCCCATGATGTAGCTTCTTCCCCTGCAGCGAGGGTTTCGTTTCCTCTGGGTTTCATTTCCTCTGCTGTCAATTCAGGACCTTCCCTGAGCCCTAAATCCATTTAAAAACAAACAAGGCCATCTGCCAGATAATTCCCTGGCCATCCTCGTGATAGATGTATCTGCAGTCTGTGGTTGTCTTTTGGTCAGCCATTTGAAAGGTTTTATTCATAAGCATGGTTTGGATCGAGCGTTCAGCTGCGTGCTCCCTCCCTGAAGAAGGTTCCTTTCGGGTAGTGCGTGTAGCACGACCTGGTTCATTTTACCCAGTTTTCTCAAGAGAGGATGCAGTCCTGCTACAAATGCAAATAGGTGGGTGCTCAAGATTCATTCTAGGTGGTAGTGGGAGCTAATCCAGTGATGTGTCTCAGTGGTGAAGCACCCGCTGCTGGAGTGCGCTGCTGAGATTGGAGCTCCTGGGTGGAGGTTTGACCCTGCCGTGTGCAGCCCTGTAGTGGTGGGCTTTGGTTCATGGCATTCTGTACTTTTCTTGGCCAGGAATGTTTGCTGCAGACTGACACACATATTGCTACAGTGATGTTGTCATGCTTGGAAAAGTGTTGGTGTTTGGCAAGCGTGCTTTCCATCAAATGCATGGTCCCTCTGCACATGCATTTCTATCGATGCATTTTTTCCAGGCTATGTCACCTTCCTACTTCGCAGGAACATTTTGAGCGTAGACCTTTATTTCAGCGTTATCACACCCAAGCTTAGTATAACTGATGAAAGTTCAATTATATGCGAAGTGACTATTAAAGCATCAGGGCTCATCTGGGGGTCTGGGCCTCCCCTCCCCTTTTCACTTACAATTGTGCTAAATCCCTTAATGTTGCAAAGAAATTGTACATTCATCAGGTGGAGCGTTGGAGGCCAGGGTGCAGATAACCGCTTTTACTGCATATGAGACATTGCAGTCCTGTTCTTAAGAACTGCCAGGCAGATTGGGAATCACGGTCACGGTTAATAGCAGCGAATTGCCAGCTCTTGATGGGTGGGTAGTCACTCCTTTCAGTGGTTGCCCCCTGGGGGAGAAGGTAGAAAAACAGAGGGAGGGAATTAGAGTGACTTTGCACAGTTGAGCAGGTTCATGCCGCTGGATCAGTGGCAAGCATTGGCAGGGCTCCACTCTGGGGAGGCTCACAACAACATCACAGTCTCATTTTTACCAATTGGTGTTGCTATAGCCAGTGGTGCACAGGGGGAGAGCAAAGAGAAGGGGGGGAGCCGGGGGGGAGAGTGAAAGCAAGAGTCTGGACTAAATTAAACAAACAAAAGTGCTTGTAAGTAGCATTTAACCCATAACCATTAGCCCAGTGCTGCTAATTGTACTAAACTATATATCTGAAGTTCAGTGTGTGATTAAAGAGTTGGCTCACAAACTCTCTGCATAACCTTAATTTTTTCAAGGTTCTTTGAGTGTAGAATGGCTTATAATAATGATTTTGACTAATACGATTTTTGACATGCAACTTTAATGCTTAACCTTAGTACAACTCCAGAGCATTTCATGTGTATTCAGCTGTAAAGAGTGATGATTTAAAGGGATAATATAAGAAAAAGGTCGTTCTAGAATGAACCTCTAACAAATTGCATAAAGGAAGCTTATTATTCCGTGAGTAGAGAGATATGCAGCTTTTCTGATCATTTTTCTGCTTGGCTCAAAAAATTGTTGAGACATGATTGGGGAAAGAAACACAAAAAATGAAATAGAAAACTGCAAGCAGTGAACATTCTTTTGATGGTTATGATTTTGTTGCCACTAAAAATACTCCTCAGTAATGTGGTTGTTCATCTTTCCTCTTGTTTTGGGTGAAGAATTCGTTCCAATAAGAAAATGCTGTTATTGGTTGGAGGATTGCCTCCCGGACCTGACCGGCTACCCAGCAATTTGGTTCAGTATTATGATGATGAAAAGAAGACGTGGAAAATACTGACAAGTAAGTGGTTTATTTTTGTACAGTTGTCTTGATGAATTTAAAAACATGGTTAATCAAATTAGACACTTTATTGATTTGTTTCTCTTCAGAGATTTGTTTATGTATCACAAGGGGCTTCACAATGGAGCAATAAATTGAGATTGCAGAAGATGCTAATTTTATAATAGGATAGGCCTAAATTAACATTGGCTTAAAATCATTCCAGTAAGTTTTTTAAGTAAACGTGTAAGTCTTTCATACTGCGACATGAATACATGCATATTTATGTACATAGGAATAAAATGTGGTTTAGAAAAAAAAAAAGGCAACGTTCAAGACAGTTTTCTCAGAGTCAGATCCCTGGTAAGGCATAGTACTAGAGCACACCTTTGATTCTCTTTTGCATTTTCATTTCTTTCTTCCAGCTTTATCTGTTGTCCACAATCATTAAAGAAAGGTTTCCTCTATACTGCTCTGTGTCCACTGCTCACAGAAGCATTGGTGGAATATATCAGCTACAATAAACAGTGCATGGAGGCTCCTATCACAAAATTCCTTCCCACCTTCTTTTAAAGGTTGATTGTGTTTTAGAGGAAGCATTTTGCCTCGAGCATCAAGATTTGGAACTTATTGTTATGTTGGTTGTGATTCCCAGTCTGACTTGGTCATGGAATCAAATCATAGCTTCTTGAGTGCAGCAGGCTGTGTGTGCATTAGTCCCCTTGTGGCTAAACTGGCTGCATTGGTCAATAAAACTAAATTTTAACTGTCAAAATTGCCCAAAGCAGTATAGATAAAATAATAAATGAGCAATTTTGATCCATAAATCAAAGCCATACTTCTAAAACTGGACAACTGGTAAAACCTGGATTTCCTAATAGAGCTGCTTTTTTTCCCCAGTAAATACCTTTTACAGAATTCTCTTCTTCCTCCCTTGTCCAAAGCCCTTTAATGGGGCACATCCACGTTAATATTTATATACACAGGTTAGGATGAAAAAGAATTAAAAAGACTGCTATGATGCAGGACTTGAAATTATGCTTTTGCAAATTGCTTTCTCCCATGGAAAATCAGGAGCCTTTCTCAGAGTGGTGCAACATAAAGACTGCCTAGGTATAGATGCCCTGGACTAATAGTTGAGGGTATTGTGTAAGGATGGCAATTAAAAAAGGTCATATGAACTGTACATTAGAAAATTTTGCTGCATCTGTACTAGGGAACATACTATGCTTCACATTTTTCAAAATAATGAGATTTGATACTTACCTCTGTATGCTACTTCTAAGAAAATTCTGAAGATGGTAAGTCGGTGAAAAATCAATGATATTGTGTAAGGTAGAAGCGTTCAGGTTTTTTGAATTCGTTGTGTCTAACCCAGTGGCTCACCAGGATAGGCAGGAGAAATGGATCTATTACTTCAAGGTCTGAACTCTCCACTAAATTAAAGTAAAAAAAAAACTTTATTCCCAATCTTACCTGTCTGTAGATGTGTCAGATTTTGTAAGCATGAAATTTATTCAGTTCTTGGTTACTTACGTTGTGATGCTGTCTCCAAGACTGTGGGAAACTGGAGCCAGAGGTTTGATACCTAAATGTTCTGGTTAAAAATCCGTCGCTAGTATCTGAATAGCACCACTGTCTACGATGGTATTGAGAGGTGTTTCTGAATAATTTTATGTAATTTTATCGAAAGAACATAGTCTTTTCTGTGTTACCTCTAACAAATAGTAGCAAATAGAAAACAAAAATTCTCTTTCCATTCTGGTTAATGCATGGAACCTTCTGTGCTGTGATTAAAAGATAATGCTTCTGTTACAGTCCTAGCTACCTCATGTTGAAGCACTTGGTCCTCAGCACTGGAAGTCCTGAAGGTCCCAGAATCTGTCTCAGTGTTGGCTGAGCCAGTGGCTGTCAAATACACAGGCCTCTCATGACATGAGTAATCCTTGTTCTTACCAAAACTGCTAGAAAAGGATGCCCACTTGGCCTGGACTACTGTTCGAGGATGTCTTTTCACGCTGAAAAAGGTTGTTAACAAGCATGATTTCTTAGAAAATATTATTACCACTCACCAAATGGTAGCAATTATTATTTTTTTTTGAAGTTTAAATAAGAGTTTCAAGTATCCCCTGCTTTATTTTCTAACTTAATATAAGAGAGGATGGTAAGTGGAGACAAGTTGGAATAGAAGTTTTGTCCTGTCCTTGACACAAAACATTGAAGGACTCCACAGCATAGGAGTGCAGGGACTTGAAGAACTGTGACTGAGCAGTTTTAGGGAAGACCACAAACTAATCACATTATAACATGGCAATAGTTCAGTGCAGTCATGGTGTTGTATCAACAAACTATGATATTTACAGTGTGTGGGTATTTAAGGACATTGTTCTATCTTTATTTTTCATGTACTTTTTGCAGTTTAGGAAGAAGTATTTTTATTTCCTTCCTTTACGCGTTTACCTTTCCGAGAGTCCTCAGTTTTGGAAAATAATTGGTCTGTTTATTTTTATCAGAGATGTACAATCAGCGCGAAGGAGGAAGGTTGGTTTTTTTTTTCAGTTTCTTTTTCACTTGTTTAGACAGTGCTGTCAGTCCTGAAGTTGCAGTTCACCCTCAGCTCATCAGTGCAAATGAGGAGTTTGCTCCCTTGTGAACAGGGACAGAGTAAAAGCTGTGTCCTGCTCGCAAGGTTCTGTGATGGGAAGAATCTCAGACCTTGTAGTCCGGTATTTCGGGGTGTTCTGTCTTATTATTGCGTTAGGTGTACTTGGTTTCCTTCTGTACTAGCAAACATTTATGAAGTCTTTTCTTTAACCTTCTACCCTCCAATAGATTCCCCCATGCACCAACAAAACGCCAGGTTTCGCACTTAGGGCCTTACTGATCCAATGTAAATGTGCACAGAAATTCCCCTTTCCCTCCTCCAAACCTATCTACATTGCTCATTTTCTACACTCTGTGCCAGTGGCACTTGGGAGTAAGAAGGGTGTAAAAGAAGCTTGCAAACACTTAGTCCTGGGTGCAACGCTGGGCCGTGGAGCAGGAGATGGGTGAGAGGAGACTGAATCTCCTCTTGTCACCCTCCACTGAGAGAAGCCCCAGAAGTTATTCAGCATGGCCTACAAACCCATTTCAGGGGGAACTGCTTGCGTGTTGCCTTTTTCCTTCTCCGTGTGGAGAGCGGCTGTTGCAAATGCTCAGTTGCTTAGGGCTCTGTGTCCTGCCTTGTGTGATGCATAAGGAACAGGAGAAGATCAGCCATCAGAAACTACTGACTCCCTGTAAGCCGCGGTGCTGCAGTTGGAGCTGTGAAGACAGTTGCAGGTGGAACAGCACAAGCTCTCGAGTATGACAGCTCAGCAGAGTAGCAATCTCATTTTGTTCCCGCGACAAGACTAGATCTATTGGCAGGGGATACTGCCCACCTCTCTCTGCCTGGCTACCCAAAGCACCAAATGCATCAGTACTAATGGGAGTAATTCTAAAGGTATCAGGAAAACAACTTGCCTTGTTCATATATCCAGAAGAGGAGGGGAAGCATGCACCCATTTCCAATTTTTTAATGTCATCATCTATAGGCAAGAATGCTATGGCTCAAGGGATTGGTAGATTTTTCACAGCCTAGTATTACTGTGTATTTTTCCTGTCTGGTATTTCTCAGAGAATTATTTTTTCTGTGTTGCCAACAAAGAATAGAGACAGAATAAAGACAAAACCGGAGAAAGTAAGTGGCATTTTACAAACATTTTCTGCTACCTAATTTTACTTGATGTGGGCATAATCCTAATCTGAGATTGTGCGCGTTGCTGTATAATTTGGAACGTTTCCTACTGCCCAGTCATGCCTGAGCAAAGTAGAGGCTTTTATAGACTGTATGGCAAAATGCAGCGAACGGATCTTCACTGCGTGATTTCTTTTCAGGCTTGCTTACACCTGCACCAGCATCACTTCATTTTTTAACTGGGTGCTACCTGTGTCACGTAGCAGCAGCAACAGGCTACCACTGCCAGTGGCACAAACTGAGCGGCCGATGGGTGTTGGACAGCCCTTGGCAACAGCAAAAGTTCTGCTCTATTAATGGGGTTTCATTATTCCGTAATGTTTCGCAGTTCTCATAGCTGCTTACTGGATGTGGGGCAGTGGGGGGGGTCGCCGCCGTGTCACCACCTCATGCCTCACTGCTCACAACCAGCCACTGCTGCTTCGGTTTTAATTACCAGCTATGGTCCTGCCAGGAGTCCTTGTTTAATCCTAGAACTCCTTTGGTTGTTTGTTTTAACTGCAACGTTTAACATTAATTAAACTTTAAGGAAGTGAAACAATGTTTTGTTTGTTAGAATTATTCCATAATAATTGCAAGTTTCAAAATCCGGAGCCTATAAAGATTTTTTGTGTTCAGAATTGCATAGCTCTCCCAAAAACCCTACTGCTAAGGCAATGATGTATTACTTTCACTTTCATTATATGTTTTTAATCAGAGCGTGACTTCACACTAGACAAAGCGATGCTTTATGCATGGTCTCCCTTGTTTTTTGCTAAAATCTTTTGACATGATTAATTTTACTTTAATGCTTTTGTCTTGTTGTAATGGTAAAGATGATGGGTATAAACCAGGGCAAAAAATACATGCTTTTCTGTCATAATGCCTCTAAGCATTTAAAAAATATATTAAATGAAAGAAAAAAATATCACAGGAGACTGATCCAACTGGAATTAAATTTCTTGCTACGTGAACAGAGAATGCAAGAAATAAATAAAAATGATGCAGTCATTGTTTTAGTTTTATTTTTTTTTGGTATTTTTTCCATAGCAATGTATCCATCTGTCTGATTAGAAGCGATGAATAGGAGAGAAATTGTGTCTTACAGATTTCTAGGTGTACAATGAATCCTCCTTTCAATGCAAAATTCCTTTTTCTCTAAAGCACAAAAGGGTAAAATATTGGAAACGTTACTGAACTCTTAGACGGCAGGTTCCATCCATGTGAAGCTGCAGCTGCAGCAGATCTTTCTTTCATATCGGTACTTTGTTTTTCAGAAAGATGCTAATTGTAACATTCCTTAACCTCCCTAGCTAACCACATCATCTGCGTAAAGCACGGAAGGGATTCAATGACCATCAAAATAGTGGCAAATGCACGTATGGGCAGTAGTGCATTTATGCTTCATTATTGCACTAGGTTTGGATTTTAATCCAATGTGAAAGCCAATGTCATTGTCCAGTGAAAAATATAATACAGGTGATATATTTGGATAGGAAATACAGGGCAATGTCCAGAAGGTCACCAGACTGGAGACTTTAGTCAAGATGACCAGTGCCCCATTTCTGGTTACTTCTTTTCCTAGTTATTCCTTAGTCTTAGTTTAGTTATCTTTACCTTCCTCCCCTTTGCTAGGTGTATTTGCCTCTGCTGTGTTTGTTCCATGTGTAAGGACAAACAATGAATCAGGCACTTCGATTTCCTTCTCCATCTTTCTCCTTCATGCCAGCAGCAATTGCACAATATCAAGGAGTTGTCATTTATTTGTATTCCTCTGACTGGCTGATCATAACAAGCAGCTGGTAACCTTTTCATCCTCAGTGCTCTGACAAAGGTGGTCTGCTGCCTCCTTCCTTCCCCAGGTTGTCTGTGCTTTCTTTTTCACAGGAGGCAATCTCCACTGCCGGTAGGCTGGTCTGAGTACAACATCTTTTGATTTCTGTCACTCTGACTTTTTGAATTTCCCTTTAACACGTTCTGTGACAGTACAGGCTCCTCTACAGCAGTCCTCCATCTTCGGTAACAACAGTTTGAATGTCAGCCAGCACTGAGGCATACTGGTGGTTCTAGAAACCCTTCCAGCATCATTATTTATGCATTTAATCCACAGGGAAGTCAAGTAAAAGGAAGGTAGAATGGTTTGCTTCATGTCACAGTCGGCATCAGAGAACCTGGGTCACTCCACTCCCCAGCCTGCGTTGTTTCTGCTGGAATAGGTTATATTTGTTTCTGTTTTCTTTGGCAATTCTGTGGTGCTCAATTGTATCAGCCTTTCCTGTACAGAATGATACTTTGTCCTTCCTGGGCAAATTAATAACAAAAGTCCTCTGTTTTTTCTGAAGTGGCTTTGGAGTCACTGAGAGTTTCTTGGTCCTTCATATCTTGGAGAGCCTTATCCAGTTCTGTCTTTGGTTACTTAGAAGACAGACAATATGAATTACGTGCTCACATCAGAGATTCTGGGAGAAAATTTCAAAGACGTGTAAGACATAATGTTTAAGTACTACTAGATGCCTATCATATATTGTGGCTTTGGAAATGTTACATCTTTTAAGTAAATAAATTCATCCACTGTAGAGCTTTTACTTTTTAGAAGAGTGATAGCATGTTAGAAGGAAAGCTTTCCTCCTTCAATTTACCCCTCACTAATTGGTAGCTGAATAAAAGAAGTTATGTTCGCAAAAAGTGAGTCGGGTCAGGTGGACAGGTTAAATCTCTTGACATGTGCCAGTTATAATTTCTTCCCTCTTTTTTGTCACTTGTGAGAATAGCACACACTTACGTTAATCAAAAATGTGTCCTGATGAACACTTCTTGGCAGCCCTGATAAATTTCATCTCTCTTACTCCATTTATCCAGCAGTCAGGGATGCTGCAGCTACTGCTTCAGTGCTGTGTCGAGGATGCTTTCAGCACTGCATTGAAAAGCTTGAGCAAGCATTAGCTTATTGCTAAGGCAGAAGTCTTGATATTATCCATAGACAGATTTAATAAATGTGGTAGACGTATGTAGAAGTTGTACATGTACACGTGTACATGCTCATATATATCCTTCTTAAATAGACACACTGATTGCATTAAAAGGTAATTTTAAACACAAATTCCACCTGTATTTTTCATTCTTATATTTAGCCCCTTTTAAAAGGTTCAAAACCAGGAAAACAGTCACAGAAGAAGAGAGATTCATATACAGAAAAGTTGACTGATCAGTACGACTATCCAACTTTAAGCCTGGATTTAGGAGATTTATTCAACGTGGTCAGACACATTGACAATAAACCACACACTTTACAGATACCGGGAAGTGAGAGTATAGAAGTGAGAAACAGAAATATAGTGACAAGTATTTTTTTACGTGTGATGTACTAGAGGTTAGCCACAACTCCCATTCTGAGGATGATGCATGGGAATTCAACCATGCAAGTGCCATTAATGGTGCACGCCTGTGTATCTAAGAGCAAGGCAGAGCTCTAAGAACGAGTGAAAATGTAGCATGTTCTCACAATGAATGCTGGATTTGCGCCTTAAATACTGTTTTCTGCTGCACTACCATTCAAGATAACTTTCAAGGAATGTCAGCTCTCTTTCTGTGCATTTTTCTTTTTGATTACGATGTTGTGAGCTTCTGCTTTTACCTAGGTGTTATTTGACTGTGTGTGTCTTTTGTGATAACCTCTGCACTCTGTGCCTGGCTTGACCAAGCAACCTGTTCACTTCACCTCAGAGAATGAAGGGCTAGTGTAACTAAATTAACTTTTATTATTTATTAAAAAAATTAACTGTTTTTTTTATCATTTCAGTTGAGACTTTCTGCTTATTTATCGAGCAGATTGCTCTGCATATTCCCCTCTTATTTGTAAGTGTGGTGTATTGTAGATTCTGGGTAGCTTTCTCTTTCTGTATTCCCAGTCCCTTTATATCTTGCTATGCTGTGTCTTTGAAACAGCCAGTCTTATCATTGCATTCAGTCTGTTTGTGCTAAAGCCCTCAGTAGTCTTTCAGCTTCTCTTTCTGCCCTTTGTTGTGGATCTGTGAACGCCCATCTCTCTGGAAACCAGGCTGTTCATTTTCTTTTGCATACACAAAGATGCCTGAATCTACTCACCTTCATCCTCAGAATCTCCACCAGCAAACAGTTACTTTCCAGTGGAGTCCAGAAGTGTTACCCGAATGTCCTGTTCTCTGCCTCTGGTCAGCCAGGAACGTTTGTGGTTAAAAACCTGAGTGAGACAAGGGAACAAGGCACAGCCTTGTTCCAAGACAGTGCAGAGCCGTGGGTTGCCCCAAGTAAGAAGGCAGCAGGCGTAAGACAGGTGAGTTACCAGATGATCTGTGCCATTTCCACAACAGATGCTGGTGTCAGGCTTCTGTAGAGACGTCTTACAAAAAAAGCTGCCGGTTCCTGGAGGTGCCACTCCCTGCCATATCCTTGCAAGTACATCAGAACCTTTGACTCAAAACTTCCCTCCTGGATCACAGAGCTTACCTTTTCCTACCTCATCTTTCAGTTTGAGTTACGCATCTTTACAGATGGCTTGAGGATGACAGTTCCATTTTGCAGCAACTTCTACAGCTTTGTTCCAAGGCAAAATGAAAACAAATTCCGTCAAATGTTTTTGCAAAACCAGTGCTGTATCAGAATGTCCCTTCTCATCTCAACATCTCTCGTGGGTTGGTGAAAAGGCAGACAGTTGAGGTTCAAGTCCCAGCTTTGCAGTTTTTAACTTATGAATCTCTCCTGTGTCCCCAAGGGTATTTCACAGCCTCACCAAAAAAAGTTTTGTCCAGCTTTGCAAGGCTAACTGCAAACCAGCAAGTGCGTAGCTACAAATAACAAGTTGCCGCGACTTTACCGCTAAATCCAGGTGAGCAACAGAGCATAGGTGCTTGGACTTAACGCAGTCCTAAAGGATCTGCAACATTCCGAGTCATCTCAGTCTATGGGCATCATGTATCTGCTGTGAACACACGTATCCTGGTCCAGTAGGAACTGGGAGCTGCATTGTCCTGTCTTCTCTCCAAAGCAAGTGTCCCTACCTGGCTAGGTACGGATTTCAGTAAAGTCACTTAATTTCTAATGAAAGGAAGTATTGTCAAAACGGTTCTCACCAGATGTGTTTCTGTAGGTCCCTTAATACTATTTTGCCACTGTCTCTAAAAAATCAGCCATCTGGAATGAGTTCCGCGCAAAATTACATGGCATTGTGTGAATTTAGTGCTCACCGCAAACACGGCTTTCTGTTTCTTAGCTGATTTCGGGTAAAATTTATGTGTTTATTCTTATCTAGTTGCTCTGGGATTTATGTAGCATTAATAGGAGCTAGGCATGTATGGAGATGAAAATGAACTCTGGTGAGTTTCTAGTTGCTTACTTTAGAAAGCATTCCCTTTTTTTCAGTATCTAATGTGACATATTATTTATGTACAGATGGGTTGCATACAGTATGGCAAAGCGCCGCTAGCTGGGCAAAATGTAATCATAAAACATTCTCATAGAAATCCTGACTTTTTTGAGAAATTGATACATGGTTTATAAATTTCCTCCTCTCAAATGTTCTTAAAACAAAGGGCAGTTTCCTTCCAAGAACACAATTATTTGTAACAGAGATTTCAGAAGCCTGCCTTAGCTTTCTCAGTTTTGTAAGTGCTATTAATGGCAAGAGGTACGCATTTTGCATCCTCAACTTCATTTGCTGTTGCATGTCCTTATTGTGTTGTGGTGGCTCGTTGTTAGTAGGAAGTTGTTCTCTTTTCAATTTTCCTCTATTTTCTCACAGCTTGATTAAGTTCCTTTCTCCCTTTCCTTCCCCATCTTTTCACCCTTCCCTACCTGCCCCCTTACTCCTGTACCTTCCCTCTGTTTAAGGCAGAAATAAAATTTATTATGGACTTAAGAGGGTTTTTTTTCTAAGCTTTCTGTCTCATACCAGGTGTTGTATGAGCTACTGCTTTCTTTTAACTGAATGCTGGAGTAAGTATCTGCAGGAGCAGAATAATATGTCTTTATGGGGATGGGTTTTGGTATGTTGTTTTGTCATATTTATATATTGTGATTCTACTCCCAAATGGGGATTGCGCTACTATAGGGTATGCAACTGCAGAATGACTGTTCACACCGAGAAAAAAAGTGTTAACAAATTGAATAGTAATGAATTAACCTGCAGAAAAAGCATTTTGCCCTAGTACACAGAAACCCTGCATAACTAGAGCATATAATTTTAAATGAAGCAGGCTCTAGGAATGCCTCAATGGGTGTGATGTCGACAGTAGCTCATAATTCATGGATATGAATTATGGCTGAATATCAGGAAAAAACTTCCTGACATTGAGATCTATTAGGTTGTGGAATAATCTCCCATGGGAAATGGTGGAAATCCCATTGCTTAAGATCAGACTGAGCACTAGGAAAGGTACAAATTCTTGCCTGGCCTCAGTCTTTTAGGGCAAATGAATTAATTGCTTTAACATATGCCTTCCCGTCAAGCTAGACAAGTGATGTCCTCTAGTATTTGCCGGGCAGGAGCAACAAAGGCAGCTGTAGTACGAGCTACCCTGCCTTGCCCCGTGACCATGCCTCCTCTGCTTGTGAATAGATCACCCCCAGGGGTAAAAAAAAAGAAGGGGTGACTTCGAGCCCCCCAAGAGCTGCACTGGAGAATCGCTGTGCTGGCTTTTTGGGGGCCATGGCTTGTGAGCTGGGGCTCCCTGCCCAGCCTGTGGCTCTGCTGCTGAGGGCTCACATCCACCCTCCCACCGAGGTGCAGGATGCCTCCAGTCCTCCGCCTGCGTCTCCTCCAGTGCTTCCCTAAGACTACTTCTGCTCTTGTGAGATACCTGCAGGTAATGCACATGAAGGGGTGGGAGGTGCTGTCGCAGTCTCCCAAAGCAGTCTCTTCATAACAGGGTGTTGAATGCATTAAGTCATGTCACAAGAGTGTTTGAGGGTGCAAGGCCTAATTAGGTGCTATCGGTGGACTGGGGTGAGTGGCAGAAACTGATGTGGAGTGGTCTTGTCCGTAGCGTCTGTGGGGAGAGGTGTGTGAAATACACCGGGCTGTATTTTTGGCCTGGAGAGGGTGGCTGGTTTCCCGCTGAGGTGCCTCAAGCTAACCTCCATCCATATGAACTGCCTGTGAGGGCTGAGGCATGGGAGCAAGCCCAGCACCCCGGCCGTTTGGCATGAGAGACCAGGATCCTTGAGAGTAGTGAGAGGGACCATGAAAGGGAATCGGGATCTTTTCCACTGTGTAAACATATGTTTTCCATGATGTTTATCTGGGCGGGTAAACCTGCCCAGGCGCTCACTGAGCTCAGCAAACACCCAGCGCTTCCAGTGGCCGATGCAAGCCTGTCGTTTTCAGTAACAAATTATCTGTGACTGAACAATTTTTAAATTTCCCATTTTGTTACAAGTAGATAATGTATTTAATGCACACAATTTAGCTTTAATTTGGCGGGGGGAGGGGGAAGTCTTCAACTCTGGGATTAAATCATGCTTGTTTTGTTGTGAGTAAAAACAAAATAGATGTGAGTGGAATGACTGTTTTGAAGTGATGACAATAACCAGCACCTTAATGTATATGGGTAGGTCAATGCTTTGAGTTCTGATTATTGAAAAAGAAAAAGAGGAAAAAACAAAAAGGGTTGACTCCAAAACTTGAAACTAGGAGATGGTAAATGCACCCCCTGGGTTAAGTAGGAAAGAAAAAGAGAGAGAGGAGCACTTGCATTACTTTCAGCTGGGGGGAGGCTTGGCAAATTATGTTATTAGAAATCATGGAAATAGATTTAAATAGAATTAACATGATAAGTGATGTAAGAGCCGCATTTCTTCTCTTCCCTTCCCTCCCCCCAGTTTTACATGCAGAAGAACAGACTGTATGGCTCCAATCTGTACTCACCAGCAGCTGCTTGCTTGCTGGTCAAGAATTACAGCTGCTGTATGCGCACAGCCTTAACAAACATATACACCGTATGTAAAAGATACTTTTTGGATTGAAATGACATGAAAGGAATGCCAAAGACCTGCCAGATCAGAAAGAACCAGATTTTCTTTTTTCCTAGATGAATCATTACAGACTAACAAAAAAGACGTTCAATTAAAGGTCATAGAGCAGTCTTCTGCCCTCATGCATGTGAAAGGCATTGTGCAGGCATAACTAAGGCAGAATTTGACTCCCAAATTAACTCATTTGCTGGATGCAAAACTGAAAGAAAATCCCTATGACCAGCTTATAAGTGTGTATAATGAAAAATTACAACAGCAGAAAAATGTATTCGTATCATATCTCTAATTCAGCAAAGTATTAATTACACTGATGTTCAGCAGTGTGTTTAAATACATGCTTAAGTACTTTATTAAGTACTTTACTAAGTACTGCCTGTAAACAACTCTGTATGACGGTGCATTAACATAGGACAGAGTTTATCTGTATAGTCTCTCCAGAGAACTACAATTATTTTAAGCACTGTGGCAGCCAGCAGCACAGAGCTGGGTCATCTGTGGTGTCCAAATCCCAGCCTTCTGGCTAGTCCCCATGCAGTCCTTGTCTCCCAGCTGCATTACCACTAATGTCTGCACAAGCTCGTTCAAACTTTGTTTTATTCAGCAGAATCACAACGGCTGGAATCAGCTGGGCGTTTACTGGCTCCCATTAACTTCAGCCCCAGGAAAGAAAGATACGTCCAGGGCAGAGGTGGCCCATGTAGGGGTTTATACAGGGCTCAAGCCTCCAACTTCAGTCTTGTTAATGTGCAGGGTGTGTCAGGGCCTTTCTGCACGGGGGCAGAAGGTTGGACCCACTGTCCTCCTGTCAGCTCTTGGGCGTTCTCCAGTGCAGCTCCAAGAAATGATCATTTCAGCGCTCAGAAGTTTGTTTTTTCTTAACAACAAAGATTTACTACAACAATAAAGCCCTGACACAGCAGCCCTTTTCCTAAAGTCATGATTTGGCTTCACCCCAGCTGCTCGATTTTAACAGCCTAACCTCCTCTCAAAAGAGGCAGGGCTGCCCTGGAAAGGGCTTTCCCTCCAGGTAAAACAGCACTGAAGCAGTTGCAGTCACTTGAGGGCTTTCACTTGAACCTTTCAATATTGGAAAAGAATTCATTGTCCTCAGAGAAAATAAGCGGTTCCTTAGAGGAGAAAGTCCTCTGGCTTTACATGGCACGAAACAGTAGTGTTCAACGGGAATGAAGATACATCTTTAAATAATAGAAGAATTTGTTTGAATAATGCTAAACTCCCTGTTTCAGGAGAAAATGTTTTTCATAGAGAAAACTTCTATCAATCTATCACCTTCTATTGATTTTGACCACAAAAAAATTCTTCCAGGGCTGGCCATTTAACCATACGATACCACAGTTATTTGCCTCTGCTTCTGAAGTCGCTAATTACCTTTTTGCAGTATGCAAAATGCATTCCTGAGAGGTCTGCGTTTCCCCTGACACTCTGAGGCTTTGTGGGGTGCTGGACCTGCCCTCGGGTGCATGGCCGGGGATGGACAGTCTCCTCCTCTTTGCAGAAGCAAGGCTGTAGAGGTAGCACCGAAGTACTGGAAGACTTAAAGATTGTGCACCAATTCTGTGTGTAAGGAACGCCACGGAGGGTGCAGGCACGGTGAAGTTCTGGTTTTGGTTGGGTTCACTGGGCGTTGAGTAGTTGGGCAAGGAGGACAGATGCCAGAGCTCCCCGGTGGGTCTGCAACTGGAATTTGCCCTGGGTGGGCTCCAGACACTGGTGCAAAAATGTCACGTAAGCGTCACAGGAAAAAAAAAAAACAAAACCATGAGCAAGGGAGAATCTGGGCTATTAGACATAAGAAAAGTGAACTGTGTGGACCAAATTCATACCACTCCATACAATCTATGCATGAAGTCTATTATGAATTTAATGTCTGTTCTACTTTAAAATGATTTGTGGCTGTCCACTGGAGCAACCCACAGACAGATACTAAAAATTTGGAAAGAAGTATTTGATTTATCCACTTGTTGATTCTTTTACATGCCTTTGTAACATGTTGTTTCTTGTCATCTTTGACCTTTAAAACAAAAGAGAACCTGAGAGTACACCAGTTGGGGCTAAGTCAGTAGCATGAAGTTAGTTCAGGTATCACTACAGCATACCGTAACAATTCCAGTACTCACAGTTCTACCGTGGGACTGTCCCTCAGAGCCCAACAATAATACCACCCTTGGTTGTGCCTCTAAATAAAGCCTGAGTACCTAATTCTGATTATTTCAAGGAAGTTGCTGCAGAGTTACATTAGCAGCATTGCCAACAATTTTATCTCTGATCTTGCACATTTAGTATATTAAGACAAAGTTTTGTGATTCAGCTGATTATTTTTTAAATGGGAGGTTTTGATCTTACGGTTGAAAATTAAAAGTAAATGGAAAGTAAATTGAAGAACGTAAATTGAAGGGACATCAAGCATATGTAGTGTCTTGGATTTAGTGGTCTGGATTGTAATTTTTGAAAATGTTTTGGGTTATCAGCACTTGTACTGTAGAATAGAGAGCAAATAACTACGGCCTAAATGACTAAATAAATAAGTAATGTGATTTGAAGACAAGATTTTTGCAAAAATGATTAGTATTCATGTTTATCAAAACTATGTTTATGTACCCTGGTACTGCAATAAGAATTAATGTATTTGTGAACCTCCAGTGACATTGATCTCAGCAAGTGTACCCAAAAAGGTTTTTGTAATTACTCAGAGGTTCTACCTAACGCAGAACGCCAAAAATTACTACTTTATGTCAGAAAACAAAATAAATCAAAGGGCTCATCATTTGAAAGTCTATATACAGCTGATCATATGGAGCCGTCTTGGCAGATTCAATGTCTAAAGCTCAGCTTTAAGGACTCTATGGCATTTTAACAAAGGTATTTCTCTAATACAAACGCCACACTACTTCTTGGGATATGTACAGTCAGTGTAAAACTTCAGGTTTTGAACTGTATAAATAACATACACTGGCACAAGGAGTAGGCTGATTTCACCAGCTCATTTTGCAGATAGTTGCTATTAGTGTTTGTTTGTTATCTGTGGAATTTGTTCTGAGCCTAAATCCTTTGCAATTTTGTTATGTTGAAAGGATTGCAAGAGATGCAGTTCATCTGCTTTTCTCCAAGTTAGGGCCCACTAGTTGAGCCACAATGCCTGCTAGTGTTCATGTTCCTAGGTGCTTACAAATGTAAGGTAAAATGCGCTCTTTTAAACAATCTAATCAGTGGCATAAGCTAGTTTAAGCTAGTGGCTTCTTCTAATTGTAAGAAACTAGAAGCAATTACTGCAGCCCAGCTGACAAGTGGTGACTTCCACGAGCATGGTGCTAAACCAAAGCAATTGCGCTGATCATCTGTTCGTGCTCTGTAGTATGAATCAAAACTGTTTGTATCAGTAATAACCTAATTTGTGTAAAAACACATGTGTTTTAGCCAAATGTGGATCAGCAGTGTCTGTATGAATAGATATGAGCAAATGCACTGCATTTGGAATAATATTCTGTCTTTTTTAATATATAGGAAGACTGCAAACTCCTCAGACAGGATTGGTCTGTATTAATGTCCGCTAATGATGTACTGTGTATTTTGACAGTGTTTTTACGATGAATTAAAAAAATAGCTCCTCAAGTGCACTTTTTGGTTTTATTTCCTTTGTGTTTCTGTTTCTGCCACATGTTTTTCATCTGTTTCTCTTTGTGAAAATCCAGATTCATCAGGAGTGAAGGTCAAGTTGAGTTTTCACCTGCAGGGTACGTGACAGAACATACCGTTGGGCAGCACAAATCTGGCTGCCCATGCTCATCTCCCAGTTCAGAGCTGAGGTGTAACCCTGCCTAACCTAGTGCTGCATTGCCATTTGGGTGTATGCCCGTGTGCGGCTCTTTCACGATGGCTTTTGACACACCAGCAGGGATACAGGCCTGTGCAGCGCCAGCTGTGACAGGCTGCAAAATGCAATTTATCCCATTGCTGGGGTAAAGAGGAGAACTGAGGGTGTTCTTACCCTGTCAGTAGTGCTGCCATGTGTTAGGAGCATTCCCAACAGCTGCCCTCAGGTGGTCTTCCTCTGCTGAATGGAAGGAAGACTTTCTCTACCCATGCCAGACAAGGAAAAGACTGACTTCAAAATGATCCTGCCTTTTTGCTATCTTTCTCTTGGCCATGGAGAAGAAAAATAAGAGTCTGCAGGAGCTTGCAGGGCTGGGCCAGGTCATGAAAAGGTGCTGTATAGGGCATCTAGGATATCTGTGTTTTTGTGGAAGGCTGGAAGAGGCTGGAAGAGGACTGCTCGGTTGTATTTAATATACAGGTTTAATAATAAGTAGTGTTACTGGGATGGATGATGCCTTGAGAGGGACAGTTCTTCTTGTAAGCAGTTGGGAAAGAGTGAGAGAAAGTGTAATTTGGCAGCGGTGCGTACGCAGGTAAATACCAGTCCCTTCCCACATTCCTGATGGAATAGGCATGCTTCAGCTCCTCCGTGCCTTCCTCAAATAATCGTTCTTTAGGGAGACGAGAAGAGAGCTGTAATATGGCCACCTTTACGCCGACCAGTTTGGGATTAACCTTGAGTAAAGCACTGTCTTTCCATTGGAAGGGAGTGACTATTTTAGAAAGGAGTCTTTTCTTTTTTTTTCCCTGTAATTCTTTAGGTTATTCTTTTGTATCACAGTTTCCTCACGTCTTCTTTCCCCTTCCTTACCCCCGTAATGAGGAAGCACGCTCTTTGTCAAAAGCGAGCATGTTGTTTTAGCCAGCTTCCAGATCGTTATTAAGAGAGAGAGGGGGAGAGATTTGGCGGCGTATTGGTGGGGAAGGGAACTGTGCCTGCTCTATATTTCACTGGGACTGGCGCGCGGAGTCGGAAAGCAGATGTGTGTGGACTGCCAGCGAAACCGCTGACTGCTCCTCACGCAGTCTGGCTTCGGGGAGCTGAGACAAGAGAAGGCAGAGCAGGTATGACTGATAACCCTGCCAGAGCCTGAGCACCCGCCATGCCCATGGCAGGCAGCGGGAGCCGGCGGGGGCTCAGCATCCTCCAGGATTGATGCTCCGAGCGTTCGCTGGGGTTTGTGTACTCTGTTTGGTTTCATCCCTTTCACGCCGAACAGGAGGAACAAGCAGAAGTTAACTGCTTGGGAGGAAGCTGGCTATGGCTTTTTTTTTTTTTTTATGCCGCGTTTCACCTCTTTTGTTTTTTTGGTTGGCTGCAAAACCTGAAGCCAAAAGACGATGGAAATGCCTCTCCCGGGGGAGGGGGGAGCCGAGCACTCCGCACCCCATCTAGTGGCTTAGCCTCAAACTGCCGGCGGGAAGGGAATGCGGCAGGAGGAGGAGGAGGAGGAGAAAGAAGAGGAGTATAAGGAAGGCTCCTGCACCTCTGGCTGTGGGCTGGGTAGGCTTGGGACTCTGGGTGATCCAGAGATGCTGGAGCAGCTGCGGGGTGAGGAAGGCGTTAGCTGCCTCTCAGACACCGGGTGGATCACACACAAGGGACTTCCGCCAAGCTCGAAAAGAGCGTTAGACAGTGATATAGCAAGCCCTCCGGAGTTACGAAACGTGATAGTTGAGCTGCTTCTGCAGCCTTAATTTGGCCTCTGTTTGCATAAGCCTAAAGATGCGATCTGTAATGGTATCACATACTACTCTTTGTCACATGTCAGTGCACAGAAGGGACTGTGCTGAATTTCTCCTCACAGTATTTTATTTTCTCTGTTGTTCGGCAAGTAGGTCCCATCTGTCACAGGGTACTAAAATCTCGTGAAGAAATGATTTTTTCACAAGGTTTCCTTTGTAGTTTTCACAACAACAGGGGCCAGCTGCTTCATTGTCACATTACGGTATTTTTGCACCATCCTCATTGTGAGGAGCGTGGTCTGTCATTGTTCCCATTTCGCAGACAAGGAACAGAGATGCAAGGAGGTTCAAGGCAAAGGTATCCTTTATTTTGGGGTGTCCATTTCAAGACCCCTCAGACCTTGGTTTCCAGACTGTTTCTCCCACCTACCTCAGGTGCAGCAGTGAGCACAGAGAGCTCCTGCATATCAGACACAAGGATCAGAGCAGGCTCTCCAAAAATGAAGCACACGTAATTAGTGTTCTCAGAACAGGGGAAATGGGTCACTGTGGAAAAAAATAGCTTAAGGGACTTGACTAGCACCACAGTAAAATCATGTGGCAAAGGCAGGAACAGGATCCCATCCTCCAGCTCACAGCACCTTAACTGTGAGAAATACTGTCTGCTCCTGCAGCCCCCAACATCTCCCTGCACACCTTCCAGAAGTGAAGCAACTTCTTGCAGTCAGAGGTCTTGTTCACTTTTACCAGCTTCATTCATAGGGAGCCTTCATCCCCTGCACTGAGGCTGTGGCCATGTGGTAGGTGAAGCTGTTGCTGTTGTTTCAAGTTCCTTTCCACCCAGACCCCATCCCATGGTCTTTTCTCCTTCTTTATTTCAGCACTGGAAGTCAACTTGACTCCTGGATGAGCCTGCTCAGGGCATTAAACCAAATTATTCTCTTGCTTTCTGGGTTATTTTTCCACCAGATTATTGCTTTGAAAGGGTTCACAGAGGGGTGCTGAGGAGAGACTGTTCAGGCACGAAGCGGGGCCTGGATTGCCTGGGCTGTGAGAAGGACAGGACCACAGCAACGCTGGGTTAGACCCATTTAAATGGTTTGGTATCGTGTGCTGAGGTTGTAGTTTCACAACTGCAATAAGCTGATGCAAGCTGGTGCTGCTGCTGGTACATCAGTCCTTCCCTTCTTCTCACGGCCTCACAGATTTGGGTTAAATTCAATGTACCTTAAAAAAAAATAATGTGCCTTCTTGCTTGTTTATTGCTTGACTGCATGCATGCATCAGCCATCACAAGGAGTGATAGGACCTGGGACAAGAAAGAGCAGAAATGTTTCTTGCAGGGGCAGCTTCTGCAGGTCTCTGGTGTTCATGGGGCTGAACCTTCAGCAAGATGGGCAGTTGGGAAGTATCATGGTTAGCTGTTTAAGGACCATGCCAGCATAAACACAGAGATGCCAGAGGAGATGTGCACTGCAGCCTTTCAAAATGGCAGTCCATAACTTCTGAGTGCCCCACATCTCAGTATTTACATAGACTTGGAGGTGAAAATGCCTTGTCAAGGTATGCTGAGAAACAGTGCGTCATGTAGGCTGGCTTTGTAGATCTGGTGTACGCTTCTCTGCCTTTTGAATTTAGGCAGTTGCGGGTGTCAGCAGAGGCTATGTGTCCTGGGAACTAGGAGGTGCAAACAGCCCAAGTTTCCACCCAGATGTGTTGATAGCGGAGTGTGAAGTGTGCAGGACTTGGGGCTCTGGATCAGTATGTGCTGCTGTATTTGTGGATTTTGCCATCTTTTGCTCCAGTCCCAGTCCCTTCTGCCATGTCACCTCCAACCTGACCCGACCCATCCCTGTCTGTTCATTTCAGTTTCATTCCTGTCTCTACCAGAACCTGGTCCAAGCCACAGTTGCCGGCACAGTGAGTCCCAGTTTCAGTCATGCAGACTCTGTGTCTCAGTCCTCGCTTCCCTTCACCTAGCTAACTGAAAATGATACTTTCATGAACAGTACTGTTTGCAAAATTAACTTCTTCAACCAAAAATGCAAGCCAGTTGAGGATACTTAGTAATGTATATTTTAAGTATTTGGGATTGATCACAACAACTTTAATTTACTCTATTGTACATGTTGAATCCTGCAGTCCCAGAATGGCCTGTGTTTTAAATTAACCTGACCTTTTATCCTGTTTGTCCGCAGTCCATGAGCATGCGCTAGTGTGTGATTTGTGAATTATTTGTGATTCTGTGTGAACGTGGTTCAGCCCATGAATTTTGACACCTCTTGATTTAAATAGCAGCTACTTGTGCTATGATATTCAGCTTGGTATTTAGTTTTAAGAAACATGGTTTTGCTTCTGTTGCTTGACTGGATGCTTTCTAAATCCACAAAAAGTTTTTTGAGGACACAGAACAAAATTTCTGGTATGAGTGCTCATATGGAGTGAATTTTTCTGATTGTTATGATTAGGCATCACAACACGTTTTTCATAGCAGTTTTCCTGAAAATATTAAATGGTACTATTATTATAGAAAGCAAAATAAAATTAACATAAATTTAGTTCAAATCAATTAATGGATTTTTTTTTTCAGATATACATTCCAATTTCATCTTCTGTGTGTAGATTTACAAAGTCAGTGATCTGTGCCAATTTTACATAAGTATGTAGTTTTGCTGCCCAGGTCAAATTTCCTTTCCTGAATTTGAAAATTGTCTGTGGGTCTTCCGTTTCCCTTCCTTGGGAGCCCATCTGTGGGGAATGGTTTAGAAGAGCAACATTTCTGCCCAGTTCCCGTTGGAGAAACCAGTCTTTGGTATTACCTAAGTTGTGTCGATTAACTCCTGTGTTTCTTTCTGTATTTGCTTGCCTAGTCATTAGTGCATTTTGGAGTGGGGTCTTACTGTCCATCCTAAGCAAAAGGAATATTATAAGTTATATTTAATTCTGTCCATCATGGAAAAAGTGTCAACAGTAAGACACTTGTTTTCTGGTACTCGAACAACTATTTTGATGGTGATGAGAACGTTAAGTTCTGGCAGGGCATCTCCAAGTGCCTGTTTTCTCAGGGTACTAGTAGGGACATGCAGAATCGAGGTAAAGTCTGGGCTGCAGTCCTTGCTCAGGCAGCAACATTCCCACCGATGGGTATGTGTCAGGGCATGGTGGGGCTGGTGGCTCCATGAGGACAGGCCTCAACATAGGTCCAAAGTCCATCCAGGAGACAAGGCCAAAGACTGGGATGGAGATGTGCTACAGCATACCTACATGGGGTCCATCCAGGCCTAAGCTGAAACGGGGCTCCTACACCCATGGGCAAGTGATGTTGGGGGAGACCCCAGGCTGGGCAGGGCCAGTCCTGTTGGTGCCCTCAGCACCCTGAGAGTATGTTGTTTGAGTGGCCTGTCCATTAAAGATGAACTCGGCCTTTTTGTGGTCCCTGGCAGGGACTCTTGAGCTTTCTTAGGCAGCCTAGGTATGTTAACGTAATGCTACATGGACATGTCTACTTCTGCATGCTGTGCTTGGGCATGCTGGAAGTTAGGCATGTTGGTGTTTCAGACTTTTCTTAAGATACCTTCAGGTACCCAGATGTCTTCTGGGAAAGAAGGCATTTTTTAAGCTTTTTTCCTGGTGGTAAGCATTGGACAGATCCTTCCACCCTCCACTGCTTTATGTCTGGTGCTGTAGGTATATGCTGGACTCTCTTGTAAACAAGCCCTTTTGTTTGTATTTAAAAAGAAAAGTCCAAAAATCCGTAGCAGTGCAATTCTGAAGGTTTCAATTAATGTGTTATGACTGAGCTTAAGTGTATCAAAACCGCTGTTTTAATATGGTAAAATATGGGCACATCCTTCCTCCATGTAGAGTTTTCCAAATGGAAGATCACATTTTTCTTCTTCTCCTGGAATGACTTCAAGACTTAGTGGGAAGAAGAAAAACTTTTGGTTGCTCGAAAGTAGTATGTTTGTCAAGAGTGGAGAGCAGCATAGAAACTACTAAGACTGAGAGAGAAAATCGTGAAAGATTTGACTTTTGGGGCAGTGGAGTACGATCTTGCTGCATGTGATGAATTCTTTTAAAGACATAGGTCCCTGAGCAGCACCAACAGGATCTAGCCAGGAAAACACAAGGAGTGGTTGTGGTTGTCCTGAGCTTGGAGGATTACCTTCAGAGGAGACCAGGAGAACATGTGCATCTCAAGGTCAGGTAGAAATAGAGCCACGAATGGATGCAACTGGTTGCAAGCAGTTGGGCATTAACACACCACTCCTGGCTGGGGTCTTCCATCCTGTGGCACTGTTAGAAAAGGGAATGCATGTCCTTGAACTGATGTCTTGGAGGATCTGAAAGCCTCCAGTGGGACAAAATAGTATTTCTTGCTGGAGCTTTTTGGCAACTCTGCAGTGGCTTTCTCCCATCAGGGACTATTCATCATTTTCTCCATGAGGAGATTTTGTTGTGCGAAGTGTCACACATGAATGTTTCATCATGAGACTGTTAGGATGTGACAAGATGTCGTTCCCCAGTAATGTACGTTGGGCTCTACTTTAGAGACCATAAATTCAGGCCTGAGTAGGTACACGGGCGTATTCTACTTGGGAGCAACCATCACTGAGGTAACATTGCGTAACTCACAGTGGTGGACAACAAGTGTCTCCTGATAAATGATCTGTAGGAATTGTTGGGGCATCTGGGTGGCCGGGGACAGCCTTCAGCAGGTTGGTGGGTGAGTAGGGGATAACAAAACAAGAGGAACTGTCACTTTGAACCTCCCCACAGGACCAGGCATTGCATCCCCCTGCTCTGTGTCATGACAAGGAGTTTGGTGTATTCACTTCCATGGGCTTCTCAGGTGCCATATCAGCAGTTTGGCTGCACGAAGTCATTTCCATGGAGAAGGTGGCAGGGGGGCCCAGCAGAGAGTGCATAGGTCTTGCTATACACTGTGTGGGGAGGATTGGGTCAGGATTTTGGTACAGGAACATCAGTTTTTAAGGTGGAAATGCAGTATTTTCCTACTTTATCCAGTCACACTTGATCCAAGTAGGCAGCTTTATTTTATTCTTCAGATGAAATCCAAATGTGTACTTGCAGCTTTGAAAATATATGGGTAAAATTTGTTCTTGCAAACAGCCAAATGTATGTGTTGCTGAAACGCCAGTAAAACTTTCTGTCATGGTGTGAGTTTCACCCATGGAAGTAGACATGTCTGTACTCGGAATTTGCATCCAAGTAGCTTGAAAAAAATTTATTTCAGGGGGAAGCTGATCACTCCAGCTATTCCTGATGTTATGTTTGCCTGATCTGATGCTTCAGCATGAATTTAAGTGTCTTATTTTAGATGCTCACAAATGAAAAATTTATCCCATTAAAACAATTAAACTGGGAACCCTGATGAACAGGCCTGGCTGGTGTTATTCCAGAGAATGTATCAAAATAATAACTCCTGACATTTAAATGAAAAACGTGATACTTTCATTAGTAAGAAATATCTTCATAATGTGAAATACCTTAATTAATATGAAATACCAGTCACCATGTTGTGAATGATTCCAAGGAGTTTCGTCTGCTCAGATAACTTTTTCGTAGTGCTTATGTTGTCTTGAATTGAGGGTAGGTTTGGGCTGGCATTTTACCTTTGCTTACTTGCAGCCTCAGGTAAGTAGGGGCTATGTCCTAGATGAACTCTGCTGGCCTGTGTCCGTCTTACCCGTGATGGCTTGAATGGAGTTGCCACAAAACTGTCACGGCGATGAAGAGGTTGTGAAGTTTCTAGCTGAGCTGATGGAGTTCTCTGTGGTGCAGCTGGACCAGAGCTATACCAGTTAGTTATTCTCAAAGATGACTTTGAGGCACAGTGCTTCATCCTGATCATTTTAGGATTTTCTGCTTATGGTGACTGCTGTCCCAGGCTTCCCCCACTGCATTGAGCTCACACTCAGATTGGCCTTGGTGTGTTACTAGAAAACATACTTCCCACGTATTTGCTTGAATTTGAGGTGAGAGGGTGCAGTTAGTCCATAGGAATGTTGACAGAGGTGTTTGCCATCTACTGTTGATTATTCTCCTTCTTTTACTTTGTTTCGTTATCTTTTGAGCAGAAAATACCAGTGGGTGAAAACCTGATGCCTTTGAAGTCAATGGCCAAACTCCCACCATGTTCACCGAGGCTAGAATTTCATACTTATTGTGGTCAGCTTTTCCCCACAGTTATTAAATAACAAACAATTGAAGTGAACAATACACAGAGGAATCCTAGCATTTATTTATATAACCTCCTTGGTGAGAAATAACAAGTAACATTCAGTAACAAATACATAAATTATGTATGAACCAAAGAAAGGTGGACAGTATCTGATATTCTGTTCTCAAGAAATCTTTGGACCGCCTGTGGTCTGGCCAGCATTTTGGGGAGAGGGTTGGGAATGAAATTAATATCGTGCCTCTGCCACGAGCAATTCAGTCTCCTAAAGTGAGTTCATAGGTACCTTCTGTACTGGAAAGAGAACATCATCTCATGTTACTCTGCCCTCCAAAGAGCCATGGAAATAACCGGTTTTCAAGTAGCAGTAGTTGAATATTATGTAGCCAACAGGTTAGGCTGTTAATATTGTGGAAGGTCATTATTGACTCCATACATACTCTGGCAATGGCATCCTGGTTCTGGCAACACGCTCTTCTCTTGCGTCATCTTCACAGGTCATTAGAGATGATGAGTGTGACTTCTTAGTGTGTACTGAGTCTTCAAGGGACTATGCTCAAGCTGTGCAGTAGCTGAGAAAGAGATTTCTTGGATTTACTCACAGTACGGCCTGTAACCCAAGCAGCTGAACAGTTCAGGGCAGTGAAACATCTACAGATTTTTTTTTTTAAACTTTCAGTAGAAGAATCGAGTGCAGTTTCTGAAAGGAGTTTTTAGCAGAACAGGGGAATGGCTATGGGCTGTATCACAGCTTTCAGATCTCCTGGGACCAGAGCTCATCCCTCCATCTGTCTTGAGAAATGCCATTCCTGTTCCCTCTTCTTCCCTGCTAGTTAGTCTTGAAGTGACAATAGACAGGGGAAGGTGGGTTGTAAGGAGAAGGAGGAACTGGTGACGCCTTGATTAATGTATGGAGAACAACCACATGCTGCTTCCTAAATGTGCAATTGTTGTGCAATTGTGAAACTAAGCAAAACTGGGTGAGACGAACAGCACACATTATGGTTTGTTAGGTGAGTGAAGTGTGCCACTGTCACCTCTGAACAAAAGTTGGAGGTGCCTTTGCAGCATCATTACATCTGGGTGACCTCGTAGGCATTATGGTTGAGAGCATTTGGTTTCATGAGCGTTTGGCTATAAGCTGTAGACTCTGTTTTTGAAAGTAGATCCCAGAACATTATATGGTGCATTTCATTAACTAGGGTTTGGCATATGTGAGGTGTTTTTGCCTGGGACAGCTATCCTGATGTGCAGAGTGCTGCTGTGTCTTTTCCATCTGCATCTGAAGAACGTCCATGAGTGTCACCTCCTGCACAACGTCCTTCATTTTTGTGTAGTGAAGTATTTCTTAGCAAACACCACTGCAGCCTTGGACTCCACTGCCTTCCAGATCATTCTCAAGTATAAATCACCCATTTGGTTTTGACCTTGAAAGCTCTGCATGTTACGTATCTGTACGTGAGCAATTGCCTCCCACCTTCCTGAGGGTCTGCTGCCCATCATACATAAATTGCACGGGAAGGGTGTTGTCTTCGGTAGGGCTGCTTGGACTCATTTGTGCTCTTGGTCCAGGAAAGCACAAATTTGCTAACCATGGGCTTCCCGAGCTTTAGGAAGTGTGTGTGAGGGGCAGGGGCTTGGAAGAGCTGGTTTCTGACCGCTCCGACTAATCTGTTTGTATCTGTCCGTCTCGTAATTCTCTGGCACCTATCGCCTCAGTAGCTAAGAGTGTTTCTCAGGTGACCATGGCTTTTTTTCTTCCTCTCCTCTTTTTAATAGTCTTTTCCCCTTCCTTTTAAATGGGCCTTTAATAAAGTTGAGAATTCTTGCACAGGGTTTTATAAACATGTGTTATTAAATTTTAAATCTGTTTTGAAAGTGCCTCTATCCTACTCCCTCCTAGTAAAGTGACCTTTTTAAATGGAGGGAAGTGGGTTTAGATGACAGTCATGATAAATGCGGTCATGTTCACTCAATAAAATAAGGCCCAGTGCATTTGAGGATAAATCAGTGAAATGTACAGCCCCACCTGTCTGTCTCCATCATTCATTTCCACTGTCACTTTCACAGTGGCTGATGGATCACAGTTGCTGTAAAATTAGACAGCCTTTAATCTCATTTCATCCTGATTAGCTTCTCCTTACCCTTTCCCTCTAACTCACTGACTGACACGCTAAAAACTCACACCAGGCTGTGTTTGAGCGTGGCGTACAAACTTCTCTTCAAATACCCTTTTTGCGGGGCAGGCAGGTGTTCCACTGAGTTGAAATCGAAAAAGGAGAAGATGGGATTTTCACATTATTAAAGCAAAACAGCAGACAAAGGCTTGTATAAAATTAATGAAAGCAGCAGCCTGGCCAGACTATGTGATGGGCCAAATTCTTCCTGTTACACCCTGGCAAGCCCAGTGAGTTTGAGAAGATTCCTACAAGAGGCTGAATGTAGCATGCTCACTGCCATGTAATTTTGACTGTATCTATGAAAAGTTGTGTTCTATATGGGTGTGCGTTCACAAGGAATTACAGTTTACAGCACAAGTTTTCTGGTGCTTTCAAGGGGTGTTTTATAGTGGTAAAAAAAAAAATCATTCCCATAGTTTTGATTTCTGTGTATAACTCATGATTCTGAGGGACCTTGAAAATAGTCAGGGAGAAAGACTGCAGCGTTGGCGATTTCAAAATTTCAGTGCCAAAACTCCTTCCGTCTTGGATACCCACAGTATTCCTCCATCCTCCTTGTTTTCTCCAGCTCCGTGGGCAGATTCATGAGACTGAGAGCAGTTTTCCCCAAAGGTCTGTGAGAAACAAAGGTCATACTAAAGGTCTTCAGTGTTTTATTGCAGTCACCTTTCCTTTGCAGGCCCAAATTCTACAATTCTACCCTCCTTTCTAAGGCAAGCTTCCCTTTAGCTTTCCCATGAGTTACGGTTGGTAGTTTGGGTCATTTGGGCCCAATCCCCTATCAGTGGGAATGTTGCCATCAAGTTAAGTAGGAGTCAGGATTAAGCCCTTAGTTTTCAAGGTTTAATTATCATCGTAAGTGTGGGAGTCTTACTGCATAGTTTATATGCATGGGAACAGCAGAAAAGCTTAAAATATAATTTTTTCCTCTACTGGCCCTGTTTTTGTCAATATGGAGGATAAATAACTGAAAGTGTTTGCAAAAATGAAAACATAACACAATGTGAAAAATATGCATGTATGCTGCCTGCAGGCAGTTCTTTTGATAAACGCTAGATCTCTCCAGTCTGACCAATGGAAGAGCCTGGTTGAGGGCACAACCACTGGCTTGGACCTAATTGGAAACCGTAACAGAGCATTGGATTAGGTAAGAACTGAAGCCCCTGCAGGCTGATCCTGGGGAGTCTCTTCCTGAGAGGAGGGGTCCCCAAAAGCCTTTAAGGAAGACAGCAAATTTCCCATGGGAGACCCAAATTCCTTCTGTAGCAGAAGCATCCACAACATCAAGGGAAGTACTGGGTTTTTGAGAGAGAACGTTTTAAAATGAGAAAATATCTGAGATTATAGAACGAGATAAATACGACATGGGGGGTAAAGGGATAGCAAAAATCTTTTTCATTCTTTCATCCCACTGTAGGAATCTATAGGTGGCATAAAATCTCATGCAGTGCCTAATATAGGATTACTTCCCAGTTACGTAAAGTATACTAGTAACAAATAACCTTAATTAATGAACTTACACTGTACCTGGCTGCCCAATTTAAGAATCGCTTCACTTACATGACTTGTAAGAGCACAGACTATGAAAATGATATTCGACCTTTACTAGAAACAAAAAATGTACCTTACTTATTCATCATTGCCTTGGCAAAAACTTCAGTAAGAAGCTTAAATGAGCCCACTTGATCTTTAAGAAAATGTGTCCTAAATAACAAAGCTGTGCGTATTTCTTCTTATTATTATTTGCATATGCTATACTGCACAACTGCATTCTGAGAAAAATAAAAGATAATAAAACAAATGAAATGAGAGATATATCACCCAAAATAATCCAAGTGTGAGATAGGCTGCCTCTTTTTTTTTTTTTTTTTGGCATTGGCAAAAGAGCACAAAGTAAGAGCTGGCCCTGAGTCATATTGATTTCCCACTGCACTGGTTTCCTAAGTGCTCTGTTGATCCGTGTCAAGCAATAAGTTCCCTGCCTGTACATGCACATCACCTCCCCATTTGTCCTCACCTAGATTTAAGGTGCCCATATGATGAGCTGAACAAGGACATCATTTTTCCTACTGGTGTCACTGGGCCAAAACTACTCTATGTGGTATGATAACTAATGCTGTGTAAGTTTACATTTACTATATAATATCACAATAGTGCTGTATGGCACTCCACAATAATATGTATGTATTGTGTATATATATATAAGCCCTTATTTCTGTGTCCTAGTACTTGCAGTGGAAAATGTAAATTTAAAAAAATTGGTTATTGCGACTGTAGTTGGTCCACAGTAATTCCGACACCTCCAAAAAAAAGGGATATTGCAAACCTAATGCCACAGTTTTGATCTTTGTTAACAAAGGGCTTCCTGATTAGATGAATAGAAAATGCGTGGTTGTGCTGCTAATGACATTGTACAGGAAATTAAGCGTATACATTTGGAAAAGGCATTAAATCAGCAGGACCTTAATTTAAAAACTTAAAACTGTATGGAAATGCAGCTTGTTCATTGCTGTGTAATAGAAAGCTACTGAACACACTGACTCTTCTTGTGGAAACATTACCAGCAGAACAAAGCTGGGCTGAGGTTTTTTTAATGTTTCCTAGCGTACTAGGTTTCCTAGCATCTGCTTATTTTCAGGCAAATATCGAGCAACTTCATCCTTTTTTACAAGTTGTTTTTAGAGCAGCACATACAGCAGTTGGGCAGGTTGGGGGTGGGGGCACCAAGGGACAAGAATTACAGCTTTTTTTCTCAATTATTTTTGAGATTGAATAACATAAGATTGGTAATAAGTGGCTTTGTCTGCTGCTCGTTCAGTGGACATGCGTGCTTGGGGTGATGCATTCCCCTATTATTTCATACAGATTTAATCCCAGTGTTACATTTTGTACCTTCGAAAATACTTGATGGAATCGGTGCCCTGAGCTGACAAAGAATTCTTGCTTTACTTCTAGTTATGCCATATAACAGCGCCCATCACTGTGTCGTGGAAGTGGAAAACTTCTTGTTTGTGCTGGGAGGAGAAGACCAATGGAACCCTAATGGTATGTATAGAATATTAAAAAGCACAGGCAGCATTTGCCTTCCTGTGTCTGTCCATCAGGTCAGCTGATGTAGTCAATAGCAAGGGATTTTGAGAACCCTCAGCCTAATTGTTGAACCTAGTAAAGGCTACTTTTAAATATTGATGTAATAAATATCTGTTACTTTAGCATTAGCATCTCTGTCATTCATCAGCTCCCACATCCCTTGAGAAATGCCACAGGCAGCAGAACAGACTCTTTCGAGTGCATGCACCAGGCAGCAGCTGTTAAGAATTTTAACCTTCATTTCCAGTCTCCTTCCAGTCATAATATAATAATGCAGTTGCAGTAGATGAATGCTTCTTTTCTATTGTCAAACCAGATACTCGCAGCTAAAGTTGTTAATGTGTTAATTATCTAGACTCTGAGATTCTTAAACTGGTCCTTTTTTTAGTCTTGTGCAAGAGCTTCTCATATAGATTATCTGCTGCTACCTTCTTTGATTTGATTACTTCATAAATTTACCGCAAAGAGAAATTAAACAATTTAACAGGCTTCTGAGCAAAGCAAAAGGAGAATACCATGCCTTGCAAAATTCACAAAATTGTCAAGACATTGTTAAAAAGCTTGCACACGAAGAAAGGGTTGTAGTTGTAGCAGTCTGTGTAACAGAGATAATTATGACTGAGAAACCATAAAACAGCTTGCAGGTACACATTTTTACTTTAAAACACCAGAGGATCCAGCTGAAATTACATATACTGCATATATTTTATTGTGAATGCCCCATTTCAGCATCTGCACTAAACCAAATTATAGAAAATTGTTACATCTGTTCACTTCCTAAAACCTGAGACAAACAATCCAGTCCACCCTATAAGCGTATTTCCGGTGTAGTTAAAAATATCACTGAACGTCTTAGGAGAAGAACCCTTCAGTTCTATTGTCGAATCTCCTTTATATTAACCAGGAGATAGCGTCGTATCATTAATGACAGTTATGGTTAGGAACACCAGCCACATCCAACAACTGAGGGCCCCTGTTGTGCTTGGTGGTAGGCATATGGATAATAAGGGACAGACCTTGTTCCAGAGAGTTGATAATTAAGTGGCCATGTCACATGAAGGATAAAGGAAAAGAAGTATAAATACCCACAATTTAAAGATGTGGAAACTGAGTCGCGAGGTGATGGAAAGATGTTAGAAGGGGTACATAGCCTGCATCTTTGGTAGGAGTCGGGCACAACTGTTCATGAGATGGGTAGTACCTTAGGTCTAAGGTCGCCTGGACCAACTGCCGAGCTGAAGATGTTGCTGAAGATGTCTAACAGCTTCCTTGTTCTGTGAATACCAGTGCTGTGATTTTTCTGTAGAGAAGATAGGAATAAAAGAGGTAGGAGTGTTGCTGATACTGATCTCTTTACGAAATTACCCTGAGAGAAATGGATCTTACTTCTCACAAAAAGTGGACCTGAAAATCATAAACTACATCCTGTGCTGTTGCTGGGCTAGTTCTTTCTTGGAATAGGTTCGCTCTAAATGTGCAGCTACATGGGAACTGCTTGCACGTACCTGCTTGAATTTATGTGAAGGCCTTTGTCTGCTATCCTCATAGCACAGAAGGGGCTTCAGATGGACGTAGCAGGAACTGTCTTGCCAGAGCATTACAAGGCTTCCAATTGGAATGAGAATGTGCCAGGTGTTTTTCCAGTGGAGAGAATTATCCTTGAGATGGGGGCAACGGAAGGAGCACCATACATTTCTTTAGCCATTGGACTGGCAGATTCTTGAGAAGCTGGGTGGACCCGGAGGAGTGCCCATGCCTCCTCCGTGCTGCTCCTTGACTTCCTGACAACCTAGAGAGCATGGGAGACATTTTTTCTCACTTCTTCACATCCTCCTATGGCTGTGCCTTTCCAGTCACAAGGGATCCCTGCATGAGTAAACGCTGATGAGAGCAGGTTGCAGAACACAGACATGGATTTAAGACCAGCCTTCATAAACTTCAGAGCCCTTCACCTTTTTGGCACGGCTGCAAAGACCTTCCTGTAGAGCGGAAATGCCCATTGTCCTGATTTGCTAAACCTGATTTTTGATGACTTGTCACATTTTCTGTGTTCTGACAGGTGCTTCCTAACATGTATAACCTCCTGACTGGAGGCAAAGGCAAAATAGTAGATAGAGTTCTCTTTGAAACTGAAGTCCAAAATTAAACTGGATTCAAACCAGTTACAGCAGGTAGCATAAGTGGGTCATCAAGTCCTTTTCCTACTGTCACAGGCACCATATAGTCCCATTTTGTAAATTTTCTAAGCTCCGTTCGAAAAGCAGTTGGATTTTTAGCCCCTGCTATTCCTGTTGGAAAGCTGTTACAGAATCCAATTGCTCTAAATGACTAGGAGCCTTATTCTAATTTCCAGTAAAATGTATTCTTTGACTGTCTGAATCACCTTGTTCTCATGCCAAAGTTGGCCTTTAGCTTAATAGTTTTTCCCCTCCTGGAGATTTGTTCCTTTGATGTATTACAGACAGTGGTCCTATCCCTTTTCAGCTTTTGTTTTCCTAGGTGCAACAAGCCAAGTTCTTTGTCTCCTGCCATCAGGTAAACTTTCTGTTCCTCCATTCACTGTAGTAGCTCTTATTTGTGCCTGTTCTAGTTTGATTTCATCTCCCTTCCCATGAAGTGGCTACATTTGTAATCTGTATTCCCACTCTAGGCTCACTATACCCTTCTCTTTCTACCCTGCGCTACAGAATCTTCTACATACATGGTATTGGTAGGGAGTATGTGTATGACATGTTATGTTAGGAGGCCAAGGTCCCTAAATCATAGCTTTGTGTGACAACAATTAAAAAGCTGCTCTATAACCAGTGACCACTTAAGTCCCCAGTAACTCTGAAAGAGGTAGTGAACGCAGCAGCATTAAAACCTCCTGTTAGAAGTCCAAACTTATGATCAGTACTTCTATTGTTTCGAAATCCTGCTTTTTGAATTAGCAATATATTAATAAATGTCTTAAATAGTGAGACCTAGAGCTAGTCAGGTGCCTGCTGTTACTTGTTTACTGTTTATTGAATCTATAGCTCTCATGCCTCTTTTTCTAAACTGTCTGTATAGACTAAAGAAATTCAGATAGGGACCAAGAGCAAAGCCTCACTTCACTAAACCCAGTGGCAAAATGCCCAGTTGCCCTTCGTGTATGGGGATCTCACCCTAGGCCTTGAGATGTGTTTGAGTGGTGCTCAGCATAAAGGACTATGGTCCTCATTAGGCGCCACGCTGGAATTGAAGGGAAATGCTGCATTATTCATCAGCCTTCTGCTTTACCTTCTCATATAGAACAGGCTTATACATAGCGAGGGAATGAATTTGCTTCCAGTCGAAGTGGTCAACATGGTTTCTTTCTCTGTTTCCTTGTAGAACATGATCTTAGATTATTGCGAATATAAATTCTAGCTGTGTCATTATTCTTCTCTACAATCTTGATGGTTTATTTACACATGCTGAAGTAAGTGTGGAATGAAACAAGCAAAGCGAGCCAATCCTACAGAGGCTTTTCCGATGCAAAAATATGCACCTTGTAGAATACCCAGTGACCATTTATAGAACTGTGACCTACGCAGTTGGGTTATTCTGCTGGCCTGTGAAGCCTCTAATTCAATTTTTTAGTCACACATACATAAACAAAGGTTTCTGTTTCTGAGATCCTCATCTGTTGAAGTCTCAGGTGTTACAGGAAATTGCCATACACTCTCTTGCTTCAGTTTTCTTGCTTTGATGTCAATCTGCATGTAAAATAAGGTGAAATCTTAATATCGTGAAGACATGAATACAGTTCTTGGGTTCAACAGCAGGGATAAGCTAGTTAGCTGGTGTATGTTGCTCATGTTTCATATTTTAGCTAACACACTTGGAATAAAACTCAAAGAGTGTATTCGCCCTTCGATGCACATGTGTAATTCCTTCTAACTTAACACTGAAAGTACATGGTAGAATAAACCATCTAGTGCAAACACTGCATACCCCATGCTGATGGCTTATGCAGCTCCTGGTTATTTGCACAAGGTTTTTTAACCGTGTTCCACATAGAGATGATATGAGGAAAAAGAAAAGCGTATGTTCTCCCTTTGATTTTTTTAGCTGACACAAAATATCTGTTCATAAAAATACCGTGGGGATGCCCTCTTTTAGGCAGTAGTTTTGTTTAGTGCTGTGATTTATTGTGGCTGTGAAAGTACCACAGCATCTATAAGTAAATTTAAATACACATTTTCAAGATCTTATTAGAGAGAGCAAGAATAATCTCTTACCTGCTTTTACTGCTAACAATTGCTAATTCAAACCTTGCAGTGCCCCATTTGTTGAATTATTACTGTACACATAGTGTAATCATACATTGCTGTAAAAGGGGGAACCCTTCATAAAAGCTGTCAATTTGTGAAGTATATGTAATATATATATTACGATCATGATGTTAAATACATGAAACAAACAGCTGAGTGTCAAAATAATCTATCTTTACAGGGAAACACAGTACAAACTTTGTTAGCCGATACGATCCCAGGTTTAACAGCTGGATACAACTTCCACCCATGCAAGAGAGGTAAAAACCTACTACTACATGTTGTTCAATATATGTTTTATCATCCTAGGAGCAGCTAAATTTTGTCGTAGTTCTGGGAGTAAGGAGGCCTACAGAAGCATTGAAAATACCGAGATAAAACTGCAGCATGCAGTTGCGTCCCATTTGTCTCCTGATTTTTTTAAATTTCCCAAATTCACAACTCCAGATGCCAAATCCCGCAGTGCTAACTCATGCAAAATAACCATGAATTTAGTGCAATTACTGGTTGCCTGAGTACAGTCTGAAGGATTTTTCTGAAGTCTTTGTAGTGTCCCGTCATGTTCCCTGACTGAAGCGTCATGATGAGTTTGCAGTAAATAAGCAGTATAGTCAGGTCTCTGATAGGGAACTGAAACCTTCACATGTTGGCCCCATCCTGTTTCACCACACCAGCCATGAAGACCTCTCCTCAACATGACTCATTTCGTCAGAGGACTCTTAATCCTAGGTGGTCTTTGAGTGAAGCTACTGTCAGCTAATGCGTATTAGAATAGCTTACATTTTAATCTTCACTGTGTACCGAAGAGCAGAGGTGCATGGAGACTTGAGCAATGACCAGTAAAGATGGTGTAAACTTCACTCTGTATCCCAGATTCTACCTTGGCAGGTAAAAAGTCCCCCAAACCTGAACTGAATGATGCATGTTTCCTAAGAAAAAACTCAAAGGCAGAAGATCTAACGTTATTGTGTTGTTTTGTGAAAGAGCATTCAATGTCCATCCTTCAGTTCAACACTCAACTTCTCATAGATGTACAAGAGATCTCACACCACCTTCCTAAGATGCTTTCCTTATTCCATGTGCTGTTGGTATTACACCTCTTTTTCTGTTGGCTGCCCCCAGTGTTCGGGTGTCTGGCAGTCATAAATATATCGTACTCAGTGCAAATGTGCGATTCAAGGTGTGTATTATGAGATGCATGGAAATATGGCTGTCCTTTCAAATTTTCGGAGGTAAAATGTCAATCTGTAGAGTTTTTCAGTGGTCTTTGCTCAAGGTTCAGTGTGATTGACGCAAGTCCATACACAGACCCATGTGCGATGCTTGTCACCAAACAATACTGCATTGTACCACTGCATGAAAAGCACAAGTGGAACAGATCTGAGGAGGTTTGATGTTGGAGCTGAGTGAACTGATAAAATTAGCCATATAACTAGAGATAAGAAGAGATCACAATTCATCATAGTCTCTGGCTTCTCCCTTCTTCCTGCCAGCACTGTGGGGCAACCCCACAATTGGGTTATTTACCTTAAAACAGAGGGATGCCTTCCCCTCTGGTTCAGGTCCCCAGACTGAGTCACCACCAGCTCAGGTGTTGGTGTGGGGGCGACAGGAGGTGTGCATGGGATTGCCATGTAGGTAATCCTTAGTGAACCGGCAGGCCGACTAGTGTTTGTATGGAGCCTGAAGCTCTTCTGTAGAGCCCAATCTGTGTCCTTGTTAGGCCAGCAAAACTCTTGAGGGGTGTGTGTGGCAGCTCGAATGGTTGGGTTTATTTGGCTGAAAAACCTCATAAGGCAGAAGTAGGTAGTTGGGGGTTGGAGAAAGCAGACAGTAGGAGTTTTTCCACCTCCACAGTGGCCAGTTGCGTTTCACTAGAAAATCAGTTCATAATCACAGGTGCCAAATATGACTTGCCTTGTGCTCTGGTGGAAGCTGCCGTCTTCAGCCAGGAGTTAGAAACTGCTGCGCATTGTGATTGCTTAGCAGCTGCCCAGTAATAAACTCTAATGCATTAGCATCTCAGCGCTTCACAGTGTTATTTAAATGTAATGGTCCACTCATACATAGTTCCTTCTGCAAGGGGCTGTACTATGACAGCGTTAATTGTCACCTCTTTTGTTCAGGATACAACCCGAACCATTCTGTGATTCTATGATAACTCAGAGGCTTGCCCATTATTTTTCTATCAAGGCTCCTAAGCATTGGGGCTGTTGTTGGAAATCAGGGATTTTCAAATGACTTTCTAAAATGTTTTTAATGGTTTATTTGCTCATTCCTAATGACTTCCTCAGAGTTGTTGCAGCCTTTAGAGGTAGGTTCTGGCCACGTTTTTAGAAGATCATACAAACAAGAGAGAGCTTTTATGCAGTCTCCTTTCCCAGCTCCTTTAGTCAGATAAAGTTCCCATTAAAGTCAACGGGCTGTTTTTTCCCCCCTAGGAGCACAGGGTCACGCCCTGTCTCTGCTGGCATAATGCAGGCACCATTGACAAGACAGACTGTTTAATGGGTTTTTCTGAGTCATTATGGTCCATCAAGTCAAAACCTACTTAGGAATTTTAGTCTGAGAATAATTGGCTGGATAGACTATAATAGCTCCTTTGAAATGACTGCCAGGTAAACGTGGGTCTCATTCACAGGCAGTATATTCTCAAGTTGAAAATCTGTATGAAATATTTGATGAGTAAACTTTTATCTCATATGCTAAAATCCATATCTGATTGATTTTACTGTGTGAGCTATAAAGAAAAGTCTAATCCCGTTATGGATTCAGAGCCGTCAGTGTATTTTCTTTAAAACCAAGTTTGGTTTCTTTTCATTTGAAGAACATCTCAAAAATACATGGCTTTTGAAAAGTATGTACTATTTTCAGGCGTGCATTGTTTAGAGAAGCAGCAAATGACTCACCAGCTTTTGAAATACACGTCTGCCTGATGATGCAATGAGCATGGGATGCTTTTTGGAGAGCAGTTCAGTTAGACTAACGTGCCTACTGAAGGAGTGGTCTTTGTAGCAGATGTATCTGAACGTGTGGCCTGAGCCTCAGCTGGACACCTCAGTCAGTACTGTTGCATTTTGCCAGCTCAGCCCAGAGCTGGACAAGGTGTGTGGAACATAATAACATTTAAAAGATCTTTTGTTTAAAGACCAGCAAAACCCACAGCATTGTAGCAGGGCCTGAAGAAGCATAAGTGGAAGTGAGCAGCTTAGCATCCTCACTGGGTGAACTGAGAAAAGAAGCTGCAGAAAAAGAGATAAAATAATTTCACATTTTATTTGAGTCTTTGCCTTCAGTAATAGTAATGTTAACACTTATTAAGATGACTTCAGTTTTTAAAAAGCAAAGCATACACTCTAAAAGTGACTCTGAAATCAGGTCCAGATATTGTGATGATCAGTAGTAGCATTGGTAGTCTTAAAACTCAGACTGGTAGTTGTATTTCTGGTTTTGGGGCATAAATTCATCATCTGTGGAAATCAGGAAGAAACTCCTCACTTTTATGCATGTGTACTTACGAGAAAAAGTTAGTTGGGTTGATTATTAAGTGAAGGCACGTGAAGGAAAAGCATTTCAGAGACCAGTCATTGACTACTTGCGAGCCCTGAAGAAAAGCACAAAATAATTGTCTTATTGTCCATATTCAGATCCTGAGGTGCATTCCAGTTATCTGATTAGAATGGATAGCGTCTTCCCAGTTTTGTGGGGAAAGTTGTTGTTCAAAGATTGCTGTAGTACATTTTAATCTGAATCATGTTTTACAGCAGTTTAAAAAATCACTTAACAGCATGCCCCTTACTCACTGTGTCGTTGAAAAGTAAAAAAAAAAGCCAACAAGCTTAAAATATTAATGACAGGAGCTACTGAGTGAATATTCACATCCAAGCAGAAGAGCGAAGCATGCTGACGCTTTCATTTTTGCTCCTTATAGTGACACTGTGTGGATGAAACCAGGAGTACACGTACAGAACAGTGTCAGTGCAAACCTAGTTAAAACAGTAATGCCTGCAAGTTGTAGCTACCTCTTTTTATTAAACCTGAGCTAAGAAAGCCACGGTGAGAGCAGTTCGTTAATGGGTTTGTCAGAGGAGGTGTGCGAGGACAGACGAGCTGATGCATGAGCACCCCAAGCACTGATGACAGGCGCCTTGTGGGTTTATGCCTTGCAGCTGCCAGAGACAAGAGGTTCGTAGAACATGTGCCCACCCGTGCAGGCTCTCTGATGTCTAAAAGGATGTCACCCTTGCAGCTTTTCCTACTTTTGGGGACGCTATGGGCTGTCTTGCCTCCGGCTTGTCACATACTCATAAGAAGCATGTAGGCACTTGATTGCCTCCAACACCTATACCCTCTGTCAAATCAGAGTGAAGTCAGCCAGCAGGTTTTTGTTGAGGAGACAACAGTCAGGCAGACATGGGTACACGTACAGTGTAATCAAATAAGCTTCGTTTCCGTAGAAAATCAGGCTAAAAACATAGATGCACAATTTGCTGCCCGACCATGCAGAGCAATATATGCCATCAGCTTCTATCTGCCCATTGACAGATAAATTAAATGGTCTTATTTAATTCGTCGGTTTGAGCTGGAGGCACTTAGCAGTATTCCTGTCCTCCTGTTTGCATCTGTGTTTTTTCAGTAGCCTCATCCCTGTGGTGGTGTTCCCACTCAACAAGGGGTGCTGTCCTGTACCTTCCCAAGTTGCCCATGTGCAGGCAAGGTGAAAGCAAAGAGGTAGACAGGAGGTGCTCAGTGCCCCTGGCTGGTGAGGAGCCCTCTCAGGTGGCACCAAGTCCAAAAAGTAAGGCCAGAAACAGGCAACATTGCCTCAGGTCTGCTCCCTGAATGCCCAGCCAGCCCTGCTGTTTCCATGGCTGTATCTTCGTGTCTGCCTGACCTCTCCTCCTGACTTACAAACCGCCAGCCAGTCTCAGCCACATTTAACAGAGGGAAATGTCTTCAAAAAGTTAAAGCGTATTAAAAATGTTGTGAAAATAGGCAGCTGGGTAAAGGAAAGAAACCATATTGGTGCCTTCACTGAAGGAGATGCTCCTGAACGCATGCCGGGTTAGATGGCAGGTTAGAGACTTGGCGCACCAGGCTTTGCTAGCGCACCTGGTCATGGGATGACTATAGGGAAGCCTGGGGAGGAGTTGGGACATACCAGAGCTGTTAATTGCGGGGTGATTTGCTCTTTACATGGACCACCGCTCATCCTGAATGCCTTGCAGTGGTCTGCAGGACCAGGCACTTCACGGTGCCGAGTGACCATCAAGCCCCCAGGATTCACCATGTGATTCAGGAGTGCAGTATGCGGCCGCTCCTGGATTCAAATTCAGGTGCCTGGGCAGGAACCGGAGTGCATTGTGTCAGCCACGGAGCGGGGTTTGGCAACCTGCAGCCGCACTCCAGCCTGCCTGCTTGGCCGGAGCTGTCGGAGCTAGACCTTGCCTTCTTGTCTCTGGGCTCACCTGCCACTCCGGTTTCTCCCAGGAGAAAATTTGAGGTTTGGGACTGCCAATTCTCACCATTCAACGTTTTGTACAGGTCTTCATCCTGGCCTGGCTGTGCTCTTTTGCAGTTTTCTTTCTCATATCATTGCAGCTTAAAATTAAAAGCCTCTACCCTAGTAAACCTTCCTGCTGCTGAATAATCCAGCGAGCTTTCCCTGAAAATGGATTACACCAAACAGGGTCTCCCAAAATCGTCTGCTGCTCTATTTTTACTTCAGCAACAGACACTCGCCATTAATTTTGGAGGCACGAGGAAGGCGAACTACTATATGCCTAGCATCCCGACCAGAAAAAGTAATTATTTTCCTGCCTACCTGAGTTGCATGTGAAAGCGGACAAGGTGGCTCAAACTTTTCTCAGGGTTAGTTGGATGGAGACAGACATCTTTTGAGTTAAAGGGTGGAAACGTAATATTGTGTCTAGTGTAAGGAAAGTTGTTCTATTTGCAGTACTGCAGAAAGAAGAAAAAAATGATAATTGAAGAAAAATTTTGATGATGTGGTTCTCTTAGTAAATTGGGAACAATGACCCTTGAAGGACCATAAAGAAAGTGAATGTCAAGATAATTTATTATTGTTACATTATCTACCTCATTTTTCACTTTGTCTTACTGAGTTGTTATATCCCTTACAAGGTAATGCCCCAAACATTAATAAGCACCTTTTTATCTTTCACGGGTGTGAAAAAGCAACAAACAGCTTTGAAAAGGGGTATTTTCTGCCAGGTTTATGTGTGCTTAATTGTTTTGACACCAAAAATGAAGTGTTTATTTGATGTGGAGCACGTATTTGATTAGCGAAGCAGCCACAGTCTCTAGGATAGCTGTAAGCACGTGAAGCTCTGGGCACTTCTCTCTGAAGTAGCGTTTGAAGGAGCAGCTATCTTAGTTCAGGGAGTCAGCTGGAGAGGGAAAAAACATGGTTGACGTGGCTAATTGGTTTGTTGTTGGCTTGTTTTGTTTTGCTCTGCCCTGTCCTCCAGGAGAGCCAGTTTCTACGCCTGTCGCCTTGACAAGAACTTGTATGTAATCGGTGGAAGAAATGAAACTGGCTACTTGTCCAGCGTGGAGTGCTACAATCTGGAGACAAACGAGTGGCGTTACGTGTCTTCGTTACCACAACCGTTGGCAGCCCACGCGGGAGCTGTTCACAACGGCAAGATATATATTTCAGGCCAGTGTCTTTTATAATTACTGCTATATAGAACAAAAAAAACCCCAAAAAACCCAAACAAAGCAACAACAACAAAAACCCCAGAACCCAAAATCATAGAGCTAAATTCCTGCTGCAGCGCAGTGTCTTTATTGACATTAATTAACCGAGGTATATTTACTTGCAGGAGGTGTTCACAACGGAGAGTATGTCCCCTGGCTGTACTGCTATGACCCTGTGATGGACGTCTGGGCCCGAAAACAGGACATGAACACAAAGCGAGCAATCCACACTTTGGCTGTAATGAATGATCGACTGTACGCAATTGGAGGAAACCATTTGAAAGGTCACATTTTTAATAGCGAAAAAGCATTTCAGTGTCCCCTGCCTCCTGATAAAGAATATTTTTGTTAGACAGTCATTGTTAAATACATTAAAAACCAGGCAACACAATTTAACAGGACACTTGAGCCAGCAATTTTAAAAACATTTTATGCAAATTATTTTAAAATTATAACAGTACATTAAATATATGAGTAATGAATGCTTTAGATAATAAAAATGGGAGCTTCCATTACTCAAAGGCATGGACAATTTGTCATTACCAAGAATTCGATGAAACAAACAGATTATTCTTTGACCCGAAAGTACCAGCAATATTTTCCTCTGTAAATCATTTAACAAAATGTGGAGTTAGAGAGAGCCTTATTCAGAGCAACACACAAAAACAAGCTCCTGATTTAATGAAGAGAAAAAAAACAACAACCAACTCAAGCCATTAAATATTAGGACTAGGCTCTTTAGATCCCTTTTTAATATTAAATGTAGCTTGTTAATTATAATTCTTTTTAGAGGTCTCTTGTTTTCATCTTTTGAAAAGGTCTCATATTAAAATAACTACCGCTTAGGCATCTGGTATTTTTGTCTTAATACCTACATGCCGTTGTTATTACTGCTAAAGAGATTTTGCTTAATCCAGCCACTTAGAAAAAAAGCACAGCTCCTGCTCCTTTGTCCCCTGACAATATTTGACAGTTTGTATTCCCTTTTTTTTTCTTTCTCCTTTCTTGCTTAAAAAAAAAAACCAAAAACAAGCCTCACAACAACAAAAGAGAAAATTGTAAAGAAAAAGCGAAAGTGACGTTAACTGCCAGTAACACCAGGCCAGGTGCCTGGATGACTCTGGCACCCAAGTCCCTGAGGCTCTGAAGCCACATGCTGAAGATCCAGGTGCCTGTGGAGCACGTAGGGGACGAAGTCGCAGAAGTGAATTTTCGGGGGCAAGTAGTACTGGGGCATAAACTCCTGGAGCCGGGTGCAGGGCTGCTGTGCCTCCACTCCCCAGCCCCAGTTGTGGTGGGTGTTCCTGGACTGGATTTTACCCCCTGGGGAAAAGGGGTCAAAGCTGCCCATGCATGTGCACCTGCAACTGTTGTAGAGGTTGCAGAGCTCCACAGCGTTGGCTCTTTCTCCTACTAAAGTAGAAGTCAACATGTCCCACCCCTCCTATAGCTAAAGCACGTGCTTTGGTTTGCGTAGGCTTGAATTGCTTCCATCCCGCCTTCTCCTTCTTTTTTTTCACACAGTTTCACCTACCATCCTCTGGGAAAGACGCAACTTCTAATAAACATTGCATTTTTGCCGCTACACCTGTTGCCCTAGGTGCCTTTGTTATCTATGAATTGGTTGACGTTGTGAGAGGTATTTAACATCCAGGCTTCTGGGAAGCTGCCGGCTCTCTGGTAGCAGGGCTTTTTGGAAAACTGCTTTATTCTGTACAGTGAAACAAAAGGAGGAACTGCAAGGAAAGGGAGGGGACTGGAGTGTGGATGAAATACTACAAATTCTCCAGCTGGGTGGGAATAGCAGGGCTCCATGGCAAAGCCCTCCGTTGTGAAGCTGGATCTGTATACTGCTGTCAGCAGTGCATTTACCGCATCGCAGCGAGCCGTGTGCTTACTGCAGTTCATTACGGAGCTTTTGACAGATTCTGGGCGTGCTGCGGTGGCCTTCCTATGGCCTCTTGAAAACTTTACAGCAACAAAAAATAATTTCATCGTAACGATTCGTTCCTTACATAAATAATACTCTTAAAAGCAGCATCATTGTGAAATACCAATATCACCAAGTGCCCTTTTCCAGAAAATTTAACTGCTGTTTTCTGTCATACCTTGATGGAGAAGACAGGATTGTCAAGTAAAGCATCCCAGCGTATTAAGAAAGCCATAATTGTACTGCAGTGCTCTGTTAGGGGAAGTAGTTTGAGATAGGGAAATGTCTAAATATTGGAGCAGGAACCAGGAGTCCTGGGTTCTATGTCTGTGTTCAGCTCCCTTGATTGGTACTAATTGATACAGCCTGAGAGTCTTGAGCTGAGACCCATCTGCCCTTTGGTGATTACAAAGCAGTAGCCGCATGGAGTCTTTTTTGGTCTGTCAGGGAAGGATGGGACCACCATTGTGGGGTTTTTTTGTTACATTTTCTGTCACCTTAAAGACTTTGTCACATCACAGCTACTTGCTTAGAGTACATCTTAAATCAGCTTGAAAATTGAAGCTGGTCCCAAACATCACATCCGTCATGCTAAGCACCTTGTCCCGCTGAAACCAAGTGGTGTCAGTTGTCTAAGGTCTACCTTCACTTGTTAGGCATGGATTTCTGCACGAGATTTATCTGTTGACTTTTGAATAGATTAGATCTGCTGACCTTTGAGAAAGACTGCCAGGACACTCTTTTCGTACACGTTCAAACTTGCATTAGCACTGATGGATGAGGAGGAATGTTGCTTGAATCTGCTTTCATCATCGATAGGTTATTAATGAGTGTTAATTTCTGGTCTGTTCAGATTTCATTCGTACTTGTAATTTGTAGAAGACTGTAGAACTAATGGTGAAAGCTTGCGGCAGATTTATTTGAACTGAAATAATAGGACATTAACATTACAGAAGATGGCTTAAATGTATATGACAATATTTTCTAGAAGAAAGTTTAACAGTGACACTATAATTGTAATAATTATAATTGTAGTAAATTTAACAATAAAACAAATAATAAAACAGTATGTCATAATGCACATTTTCCATTCTCAATGCCCTTATCCAGGTTTCTCCCATCTGGACGTAATGCTTGTGGAATGCTACGATCCAAAAGGCGACCAGTGGAATATTCTCCAGACTCCTATTTTGGAGGGTCGCAGTGGCCCTGGCTGCGCAGTCCTTGACGACAGTATTTACCTTGTCGGAGGCTACAGCTGGAGTATGGTGTGTACCTGCTTTCTACAGGGACCCTTCCGTTCCGTCTGAGCCCTTGCGGCCCGTCTGTATTTCACTCAAATGGGATTGAGAGGAGACAAGGGATGAAGTAGCTGCAGGGGCTGGTTTTGGTTTGGTTTTCAACTTGTGCAGAACATGGAGTATTTTTTCAGCTTTGTGCTTTTCTATTTAGATGAGTTATTATCAGATTGTGTTCATTGATATGGAGTAATACAAAAATCAGGTGTAATTTGGCAAAAGTGATTGATAGGATTGCCTGCCTATAGCTCTGCTTATAAGGTGCTTGTAAAGGAGCCTGATTTGCAGAGGCTGGGCGCTCAGCCCATATGAAAACCAAACCTCTTGAAGGGCTCCTAAATTAGGGCCCAAAATCATGAGTCACTTCTGAACTCCTGAAACGAAGTGGCTTTTGGTCTTTAAAGCTGATGTGTGACTTGGATTTAATTTAGGCCACATTTAATATGACTTTTTGTTTTATTACAGGGAGCTTACAAATCTTCTACTATTTGCTATAGCCCTGAGAAAGGGACTTGGACAGAACTAGAAGGAGATGTTGCTGAGCCACTTGCAGGACCTGCTTGTTCGACTGTCATATTGCCAGCCTGCGTACCATACAACAAATGATAGTCAAGGAGCACTGACACGAACACTGATTGCATTTGGGAAAATAATGACGGGTGACGTAAATATTTTATTAGGACAGGATTCCTGTTAAAGCAAAGCTACCATAATTGACCCCTTATTCCATATTTATGCTTTAGGAGCAAACTAAAAGAAAACAAAAACCAAGTGTTGTCCCATCTCAGATAGATGCCGGTGTCTTACGAAGCAAGCAGCTAAAACGCACCGAACGTTACATGCTGACAGACTGCCATTTCAGACTGATTTTAACTTTTTCCTGCTGCAGAGATATTCCTCACGTCAAATTTAACTTTAAAAAAAAATGAAGGCTAAATGTTCAAATACAGCCTGAAGAGGCAAGATCAGTATTGTGCATTGTATCTACCTGCATGTGATCCGTGTTGAAGTCATGAGGATGTTGTTTTCATGAATGCTTCAGAATTCAGATAGTGAAAAGCTCACACTGCATTGCAGAATTGTCTCCTCCTCTGTAATCCTAACCTACAGCTACTTCACATGCTCTGCAAGCAACACAGCATCAGAAGATTATAGAAGGTAAAGAAATATCATTCAGTTTTTGCACAGCTTGGCATCTAATACGCTCTGCCTTCAAAGTCCCCACGTGTAAGTGCAGCGGAAAGCAGACTACAATGAAAGCCATGCTTTACAGAGCACTTCTTGCAATAGCAGCTTAGGGATTAGGATCAAATTCTTCTAATCACGCTCGTGTAAAGTCAGAGTCATTTCACTGAAATCACATGGAATGACTGTTCTTACATGAGTATAACAGAAATTTGGTCCTACACCTTAAATTCTGGGTTCATAAAGTAAGTTATTTCGGCAGCCACTTCACGAAGCACCAGAACCCTTACTTACTTTTCACTAACCCGTTAGACAGGAGCATCCATGCTAGTTGCTTCCAAAGACAAGAAGTCTGCATTTAACTGTAAATGTATTACTTTGGACTCTTAATATGCACAATTTTGGAGAGATGCTGGTTAGTAGTTAAAGTACTCCTATGCGGTTGATCTTAAAATGTAGTCTGAGAGGTGTTTACTATTGATCCAAAGTAATATGAGGCTAGACTTTCCACTGCCTTATAGCCTGTGTAATTATTTACACATTGCGAAGCGAGTTCAGAACGTTACCACATGGGACCAGCAGCATTTCGGACTCGCTTCATGAACTCATAGTTGCTTGCACAAATCAGGCTCTCCGTGTTTTAAGCTTACGTCTTTCTGTCCTGGCTTTGCAAAAGCAGTGACAAAATCTGAGCCTGGTTCCTCACCACCTTGCAGTTAACCTAATCATCTACACCTCAGACGAGTATATGCGTCGTTCTTCCATTGTGGTTTACTGGTGCTGCATCCATTACCCTCAGGACCGTCCTCTTCGCTGGTATAAACTGACGTCGCTCCATTCAAGCCAATGGATGCACTTTGGTTTATGTCAGCTAAGAATCTGGCCTTTAATTTGCCTAGTTGTAACTGGCTGCACCAGATCAAAGGCAAAGGAGACTCAGATCCTGCATTTTCAAGCCTGCCCATATCTTTTGCGATAGGACTTAATGTCAGTGCATTAAGCAAGGAGCAGGCAACTGCTGGAGGTTGGTTTCTGCTGCAGAGGCAATAGACGGGAGGAAGAATTCATTATTTGCTTTGCGAAATAGAAAGAGGGCGAATGTACACAGAAATTACACTGTATATTGAAGCTTGAGAGCAATATAAATAATGGAGAGCAAATACCATGGGACTGTTTCTCTCTGGCATCAGTCCAGTTTTATTGCAGTGCAACTCCCTTGCTTGCAGCAGAATTACACAGTTGTAAAATTGGAGTAATGCAGTAAAGACTGATACCATACAAATGCAATAACCCAATTGATGAGGTAGCTGCACGCCCGGAAAAGAATTGTTTAAGCAAAATAATTATCTGAAGATGCTAATATTTGAATGTGCCGTTGGGGAGTTTTCCAGTGAGCATCACTAAGGAACTCATAAAGGTGGAGTGTATATCCTGAAATCTCAATCCATTTCTACTATATAGTGCAATCTTAGTTGGTTTTGTATTTATTTATATTGTTCAGATCCAAGGGATCCCTTGTAAAATATATTTGGTGCAATCATGACTTTTTTTTTTCCTTTCCTGTTGAAAGTATATAAATATAAATATATATAAAAAGGAAACTGTTAAGATACTAAATGAGGAAGCCGTGAATGACATTTAAGATCAGGATAAGGTCTGCCATTAAACACCGACTGTCACCTGTCTCTACTAAAACGTACCATTTTTAAAGGATATTTGTTGTCCTTTTAAGTGGTTCTTTTTTTTTACCAAGATAATTTAAAGATTTATGAGGACTGTATGTAAATCTTTCTATCTTTCAGGAAGGCATGACCAAGGAAAGTGCTAACTGAATAAGACACACAAAGGATGTAAATTTTGTACAGTACTAGACTGTGTAAATGAAGCTTGCTTGTAGGGGGGAAACTTTAAATAAAACTTTATGTACTAATTCAACTGTCTGCCATATTCCTACTTATAAAATGTATGTATAAATAATATCTACATTAAATTCTTTGGAACTTTTTTTATCATGTAGATGCGTAAACTTCTTTTATTTTCTGGCCGTACATAACAGATTTATTGTTCTCCGAGTGTCATTACTCAGTGCTTGTAAACGGAGCGACGCAGTAAAATGCAGTGAGTCTTCCCCTGAGCTCACGTGCCTGGCCTGGGCTTCCAGCAGGGAAAATCCCCTCCTCTGCCTGCCTGCGGGCAGGGTCGGAGCTCAGAAGCCTACCGGAGCGATCCTACGCCTGTGAAATGCCTCTGCCTTGCCCCGCTCGGCCCGTCCCTCCCTCCTGTGGTAAGGTGAGCGAAAGGGACGCCGCCCAGCTAAATGCCATCTTGCTTTGGGGAATTTAATGCTAGTTGTGGCAATTTCTTCCCTCTTCAAAATGTCCCTCCTGTGGTGACTGACCCTTCTAACTATTGGTATTTCTGTTCTTGGAGGGGAAGCCCGGACACAATGTTGTGGTTTTGGCTGAATTGGCCAGTGGCCGGCGACAGATGCTCTCCCCAAACCTCTCGCACAGGGAGAGAAGGAGGAGAAATACAGAGATTTACGAGTTTAGAAGAAACTAAACTACTTTAATGAAATATTAATAATAAAATAAAAAGGAAATAATAAAATAGATACAGTATATACAACACTGTATTAAGCTCCCAGGATGACGTCACCGGCAGGCACTGCGAAGTCCCAGACTGGATTCCACAGCTGGAGTCAGGAACCCATGGATCGTGATCAAAGGCAGATGAACAGACACGGTCCTCCTCAGACGTCGTCCATTGAAGAAAATGACTGACCCTTTGATCCCTCAGCTTTTATACTGAGCGTGATGCAGATGGGATGGAATACCCTGTTGGTCAGTTTTGGGTCACCTGTCCTGTCCGCTCCTCCCTGCAGGTGGGACCCCTCTGCGCTTTTCTGTTTCTGACCCTCCAATGGGGCAAATAATGAAATTAGCTGACCTTGGTTGTTACAGCAGTAAGTATAAGCAAGAGCCCCTCTGCGTACCACTCCTTGGCACTAATTGTAAACATTGGTTTTATCACTCTGAGAACAAACTGTTTTCGGCACAACATGCTGTTAATTTCAGAGAGTTAGAAGAGGCCTAGCTAAGAAGTAAAATTACTGAACAGAAAGTTGGTTCTGTTTTACCTCAAACCAGGACACACGGGTGAGCAGTGGAGGAGCTGGGACAAGACGTATTGCCAGGCTAAGAAGACAAGGTAAAGGCAGGGGTTTTACCGGGAAGCAGAATCGTTATCGACAGCAGTTACTGTACTACATCTATGATGTATTCATGCCTACCAACCTTTGTCATGGACCAGAACCTTCCTATGCAGACCAAGTGGGTGCACTGAGCAAGCAAAAAGGCACTCGTGGACCCCCGTGCTTCTAGCAAGCGTGAGCTGTGCTGAGAGCTCAACGAAAGAGCCTGGTCTAACGAGGGGGGATCAGTCCTCTTCAAATCTTTTAGGAGGAAGGGAAAAGCGAGCCAGCAGCAACTACAATAAGACAGCACAATGACTAGGACTGATTCATTAATGACTTTATTTCAGAAGAGAAAAGAAGGAAGAGAGATTTATGCATATTTTTTAAAGTAATGTGGGAGAAGAAGGAAGAGGAGAAGCTGTAAGCAGTGGGCAGAGAGACAATTTAGAAAGAAAGGGAATGAAGTGAGAAGGAAGAGGTAAGAACGAAAGGAAAAAAATAGAAAACTAGAGCCTTCAAGAGGAGAAAGTGGGAAGTTCTTGTGGATCGAGGGCACAGAGAAAGTAAGGTCTGGAGTAATGAGGAAGGCAAAGACAGTTTCTGAGAAGCACACATCAGACCAAGCCTGGAGAAAAATGGCAGGAGATGCAATACAAAAAGTGGAAGAGAAACATGAGAAAATGCAATAAAAGAGGACATGAAATAAACATGAAACTATATAAGCACTTGGTGATGGTACTGTTCCTATTTTCTTCATGATTTCCAGCAGTCTACCTGTCAAGCAGAAGGGTCAGATCAGCAGAGTACTTCGGTGTTGCAGTGTTCAAGCTTTCAATGCGCAGACTTCAGCACAACAGAAATCATGAGAAACCTCTCTGCGGTGCCTGGGCTGTGGCAGGCACCCAACTACAGCCAGCACCTGTGGCAAGAGAGGAGAGCTGCCGCCGGTGGTGAGGAGCAGAGGAAGGGCAGATGTGTAGATGTGCCGCAAGTCCCAGTCCCCACTGGACTTTTCCAATTCCAATTCACAGATGTCTTTGGGAGCCGGATGCCTGGACTGTTCCTCCCTTCTCCTTCTCTGCTGTCTTTCCTGCTAAATATTAATCTCTTTCTCCTTCTCCTCAGCATGACAAACTTGCCTAGGTACTTCTGCGGAGCTGGGCCTGGAAAACAACAGACGGGTGAATGGAGCTCTTCCCCTGTTCCTGAGCTGTGGTCCCATCCGCTGCCCGAGAAGCGTGAGCAGGCTGGGTTGCTGCTGACTTGCAACCCATATGCATGCCCTTAAGGAGGGCAAAGATGGCATTTCAGAAACAGGCTTGTCATTGATCTTAGCACTGTCTTGAAAGGTACTGGGCACCCACCTCCCAAAAGCTGGCATTGCTTTCCTTCACGTGTTTGTCCCCCTTCCCGCTTTTAATACAATGATTTACTCTGCTAGCTGCATCTGTGAGGCAATTCCTGGGAAAAATCCATGCCAAACCTCATTATATGTAGTGGTTTGTATTGTATTATAATCACTCACCAATATACTACTGTAGTTCTCTTGCTTTTAAGGGACAGACCATGTTTCAATTTAAATGGAGCTTTCCGGGTACAGACAAAGGAGACAGAAATCCCAAACAGCGCTAAAGGGGCCAAGACAGTAATTGCCAACATACACACTCCCGAGCAATTTAAGATACACATTCTCATTTCTTTTGTTAGTGCGGCAGCGGAAAAGAGTCAGTGTTTCAGCCTCTCAGGTCCGGACCAAGAAAGCGGCGGCGGCAGCGCTGGAGGTCAGGGTGGTTGGCGGGAAGGGAAAGTACGCTAATGAATTCTGGAGGGCTTGTAATGCCATAAAGGATTCAGTTAATCTGCAGCATAGATGTTGATCAGCGAAACTGAACCTAACTCTCTGGACCTTGTCAGATGTATTCTGTGCATGTCAGTGTTCCACACCAATTACAGATTTTAGAAGATGCTCTCATGCAAAACTATGTGCCCTAATATATAAGCCAGCTCAGATGTAACTAAAATTAAAATCTGACTGTGGCAAATCTCTGTGATCCTGATATATGAAAATCCAAATAAATGATTTGTTCCCAGAAATGAAAAATAACTTCAGCAGGAAATTTCAAAATTACTTATGCAGGATTAATCCAGTTCAATGAATGCATCTTGTGTTGATTAATAAAGCATTCCTGAATTGCAAAGTAAAACGAGAGGAGACTTCTGGTGCTGATATATTTGTGTATTTCTGAAGCCAGAGAGAAATGTGCGCTTGCAAGAGATGTGGTCAACCAGTGTAAACAGAAATTGAATACAAATAGTGATTTTCTAATTGTCTATTTTCTCCGTTCAGCAGAAAACTACCTTTGTGTCATTGATCCTTTCTGGAAGAACACAGGTACTATGTTACCTGCCACAATATTGAATGAGAACAGGGCATCTAACACGATTGTACAATGACTCCAATTAGCATCCAGAGGACATCTGCAGTCTTATCTAGCAAAGAAATGCAAAACTTGAGCTACTTTCTGCTGATTTTCTTGCCACACAGAGTAGAAATTTGGGTCAAGTAGCATTAGCTTTTGTGATCTGCTGACCTTGAATTTAATTGGGCTTAGAGGTGAACAGATAGGGAACCTATTTAGAAAGAGAAAACTAGGGAAGGAGATTTAAACAAATGTAGCATTTTCCCAAATGTTTTTTCAGCATCCCCACATAAAAAAAAATCAATTGAATTTATTTAAAGTGGTCGCGTCACTTAATCTAAAAACCTGTTCTTCAGTTTGGAGAACGACCTGCAATCACGGCAGTGTTTTCAAAAGGAATATTTACTAACGGCTGAGGTATGGTTAAACCTTATGGTTTTACCTTTAAGAAATGGTTCCTCCTATCACCCTTAAACATCTTCCAGAAAACTACAATGGAATGATCGTATTTGTAAAGCTGGCTTAGCGTCTCGGTATCTTGTGTGGTATTCAGTCACTGATTCTTTGCAAACTCGCTTCCAGTTTTGTTTGCATTTGTGCGAAACAATTCCGTTTTCAAAAAGCTTTGGCTGATCAAGAATATTTTGTATGAATGGAGTAAGTGGACTTTAGACATTTCACTGCGAATAGTGAATATCAAGACTGATGATCCGTTGCATAAACAGTAAAAGAAAAAATTGTTGCTTCCTTTCTATTTAGGGTTTTTGAGAAAGGTGTTTAAATATACACGTACACATTTGCACCTGAAAAATGCCAAGTTCATAGGCCATAGCAAGGACTGCCGTGACGTTGTTTTTGCTAAAACTGTAAACTCAGTAACAGCACAGAAACTTGGATGTTTTTCTTTAAAAACCACCTCTTTAGCTGCAAAGATGCCATTAGTCACAGCAGGGAACATAACCAGAAGGAGGATGTCTGTAACTATAGCAAGAGAGCACATTAAACCGTAGGTCAAAATCACGACTGACTGATTACCTTCAGGGTGAAAGTAAATCTTCAGACTTGCCGGAATGGTAGGAAACGGGACTGACTGGGGCTTGCCGAGGTCACCCCCTGCCTCCCCCATGCCACGGCGGGGCGGGCGATGCCCAGCGCCCTCCCAGCAGACGTTTGCTGACTCGCCTAACCTTCGTAGCAATGTGTGACGGGATGTAGTCACCGTCATCATTAGAAAATGCCTCCTAATGTCTAGCTTAAATGTCTCATTAGTTTAAAGAGATGATTCCAGGAAGAACCTAAAAGAGAAAACAAATATTTTCCAAAAATGTAAGTCCACAATTAAATAATCTAAAACTTTCACAAATGACAGAACCTTCGAAGCTGCTTTTCCTTCTCCTGCTCTCAGTGGATAAGGAGAACTGTTTATTCCCATTCTCTTTCCAGCAGCTTTTTTTTGCAGACCCAGAGACTACCAGTCTTCACTTTTCTCTAGGCCTGTGACTCAGTCTCTCCTCCCTGACTGTGGATTTCACATCTACCAGCAGCCTAATTTTTCCCTCTTTAGCTGATCTCTAGCTGGCCCGCATCTTCAGCTGCGCACTGACCAGTGCAGAGGAGACCAGAAGATTTCTGTCTGATTTGCAGGAATGCAGCCCAGGGTTGCAATGGACTGGAGCTTTGCAAGGAAAAAGCCTCATTAGTAAGCCTGCCTGTAACTTGCCCGGGCCAGAGATGGTCAGACGGATATTTTGGCACTATTCAAGATGAAACATCCTCTTTTTAACAGCACTTCCACTGAAGATGAGGGTGAAAGCCATAATCTGGCTGGGCAGGATTCAGGTACAGAGTCCAATGCAATAAGCTCTAGTGAATGGCGTTTACATACAGGACTGCATAAAGACTAATTAACCTGCTGTAGGAAAGTGTGGCACTTCTATCAGTGGCTGGGCACTCGGAAAAAAATACTGTTTTCTTTTAAGCTCTTTTGCTTAAAAGAGTACAATAAAATGAAAGACATTTGTGAAGAATTACGTCTGGCAGACCACCACCTCTTGCGAATTATTCTCCAAGCATTCACTTTTGCCATGATATATTCCACTGGTTTCAAGAGCTACTGAGCACTGCCAGTACATGAAATGAAAAGATACAAAATTTCTCCAACAGCGGTCTATTTTGAGTAGAACAAGGGTGTCGTGCTCTGGATTCCCTCCTCTTGCTTTTAGACGGTGGCTCGAGCGAGAACAATCTTCCTAGCTATATGTATTCATGCTTCTAATCATAAAACCACCAGCTCTCCTGTTTGTCCTGTGAAAAAATGTTGTTAGACATCAACTTCAGTTGACTCCAGTGTGGTTGTTTATTCTGAGCGCATTTACCATCTCTGTGTCCACCCCTGGCCCTGTAGTTCAGAGTTTAACCAGAAAACCTTTTGTTGCAATCCTTAGCGACGCCGGATGTGGTTACTGGGTCTGTGCGTTCAGGGTTGTAGTAACACTGGCCATTCCTCTTACAGTGGGAAAAAACAAAAATAAAATGGGTTGTAGCCTTGGCCTGCAAAGTGAATTGTGTATTAGACTCCACATCTAGTGCAGCCGAAGTGTCAGTGAGTGAAGGCTCAGACTAGCCCGCACCCTGGTCACTATAAACCTCGCATTTCTACGCTAGCCCATGGGGCAGGCCACGGGCTGTGTGGCTTCAGTCCCTCCTCTCTCCTTCCTTCCCTGGAAATATGTGACAACTCGTCCAAATGTCCCTCCGGGTGCCCTCCCCCAGCAGGAGGTATTCCGCGGGCTGTGCCCAGCCCTCGTCTTCCCAAAGGACCATCGCTCAGGGCTGGGCAGCAGCGCTGGCGTGGGCCACGCGGCAGGGACTGTCACTGTGCCCCGGCCCTGACCCTGAGTCAAATGAAGCAATTAAACTATACTGTTTTAGGGAATGAACCGTGCAAACATTTTAGGACCCAGCTGCAGAACAGAATCGGCGCCCTTGTACTTCACCAGAGGACACTTATTGATAGCTATGGAGAGGACTCACAAAATCATTTTTCAGACCTGGAACAACACTTAATAGATGAGAAAAAGAGTCTTCATTCTGTACTCATTGGTTCCAATTAGAGGATGAACTGTCCTCTATTTTCCAAAGCGTCTTTAATTTTGAATGGGTTTCTCATGGACGGTGGGCTACCATAGGCAAATCTCATTTTGACAAGTACTAATTATGGACAAGGCAGTGGCAGACTGTAATCTCTGTCATGAGAGCTATCAACAGGGATGCAGCGAAGGCTTTAACAGTGGGTGGCAGTACTCTGGGTCAAATTAATCACCACCATAATGACAATGAAATCAGTAGAGCTTTGGGATGTTAAGTTTGATAAAAGAAGCCATTCTGTTCTCTGTCTGGCTATTTACATTGCAGCCCGGCCCCAGCTTCAGCTAATCCTTTGTCACGGTGTTCAGGGCTGGCTTTTCTTGGCGCGGGGGACAGAGAACAAAGAGCAGCCCCCCTTGCAGAAGCGATGTTTTCATGTCCAGATCTGAGTTGCTGCAAGTGGGTTACCTAAGTGTGAAGCAGACAGCCCCAGATTTGCACAGGCTGCTCTTCTGAGGCACGTGAAAGGACTCAAAAAACTAAGTGGAATTTGGGGGGGATGCAACCTCAGAAGTGCTGATGTGCATGAAGTCAGCTCCGTTTGGCTTTGGCTTTTGTGAAAGAGCTTTAGGAAGGTCTGTTCTGCCTCCTTTCGCCTCCTTTCGCCACGGCCACAGGGCTTGAGGTCTGAACAAGCACTCTGTTAGAGCCCGATACAGGCCAGATGAAGAGACATGCAGCGCGTGCAGACACAGCTAAAAAAAAAGAAGTTTCCAGCACTAACCAGGTGAGCCAATTCTGCATGTAATGATGCTACACTAAACATTTTAGCCCAAGTCAGCCTTGCCCTACAGCTATGTATGGGCTTGCTCACCAAGAGCGCTTCATACTGCTTTATTCTGCTTTAGATACATGTTTCATGCTCTGCTGCTAATGGCTGTTCCTGTAATACCGAGCCTTGGAACATTTCTCAGCACCCGCACCAACGCGCAAGCTTCCCTCTGGACCCCCTGAAAGGACACGGGCAGGGGACGGACAGAAGCTGCCGCCCTCACCCACAGCTCTTCAGGCTGCACAACCAGAGCAGGGGGGCCCGAGGCGTCACCCAGTGCATCCCAACAGGCTCACGTGGACACAGACCCGGCGACAGGCTGGGCAGCTTGTGTACCGGTGTGGCACAACCATGAAACACCTCCTCGCTTTGCCATGCAGGCCTCCCCCATGCCCTGTCCTACCCCACTCAGGTTTATCTCCCCACGTCCTCTGCGTCTTCTGACAACTTATCAAATATTGCTTTGATGAGGGTGATGTAGCCCAGCTTTTTGACCAGGGCTACAATGCAGAATTCTCATTCTTACATCCACAGCCCCATATAATAGGCAGAATCAAATGTAAAACAATGTCTTTCCGTTCACCTGTTTAGTACCAGACTGGTCACAAAAATATGTAACTACCCTAAAATCCGAACAAACTGCCAATCACCCGTTTTGGATCCATTTTGTAACTATGCAGAATAATCTATTATTTTATTAGAGCAGTTAAAGGAGATTTAGAGGGAGGAAAGAGCATGGTGACTTCCAAGGGAAGAGTGAGTGATTCAGTGCAAAAAGGGTAAATTTCATCTGCACATTCTTAACTGCGAGGACATTCTGCACATCTCAGGAGTGCACTAAGTGGTGCAGTAAACCAGTAAATTAGAAGAATGTAAATTCTTTAGTAGGAATTGCACGCAAGGGAAAAATGCTTCCTCATGCTCATATTTGTTTTCATGAAAATAATGTACGCTCTTCCTAAAATCATACTGGTACAGAGCTGAGTAAGACATCAAAACCAGTAATAGATATTACACTGGACTAAGAAATGGCAATGACACAATTATCTTCCGTGTTTCTGATGATCGCTGCGATAAAGCGAGGAGCTGGCGTATTTAGAGCCTGGCACTGAGTAGGGAGCCCTGTAGCTCCCTTCCCCTCTCACTCTGTCTGTCTTATTTATCTCTCATTAAACTAAATTGTGTTCTTATTGGCTGACTGACCTCTGATATTGTTATTAATTGATTTATATAGTGCCTTTTGCAAGCCTCAAGGCGCTTCAGAGAATTGCAAATATATATAGGGATCACTTCACCAATCATCTAAGTGCAGCCACCTTTGGGGTGGAAACCGGTGGCCATTGCAGTGGCACTGGAAAGACTTGGGGTTAGAAAACAAGGCAGACTAGAAGCAGAGCCAGCACTTCTAGCAGTCCTATGGCCAAGCAGCTGCCTTGAAATCACAGAATCACAGAATGGCAGGGGTTGGAAGGGACCTCTGGAGATCATCTAGTCCAACCTCCCTGCCAGAGCAGGGTCACCTAGAGCAGGTTGCACCAGAACGCGTCCAGGCTGGTTTTGAACATCTCCAGAGAAGGAGACTCCACAGCCTGTCTGGGCAGCCTGTTCCAGTGCTCTGCCACCTCAAAGCAATGAAGTTTTTACTCATGTTGAGAAGGAATTTCCTGTGTTCCAGTTTGTGCCCATTGCCCCTTGTCCTGTCACTGGGCACCACTGAAAAGAGCCTGGCCCCATCCTCCTGCCACCCACCCTTTTGATATTTATAAGCACTGATGAGATCCCCTCTCAGTCTTCTCTCCTCCAGGCTAAACAGATCCAGGTCTTTCAGCCTTTCCTTGTAAGAGAGGTGCTCCATTCCTTTGATCATCTTTGTAGCCCTCTGCTGGACTCTCTCCAGAGTCGGACTGGAAGGGTCAGAAATCTTTAAGAAAAAATACTAGTTCTGGCAAATGATGAGTTGACAGAGCATGTTCAAAAACAAGCGTGAAGCAGAATATTTTCATGGTGAATTCAGTGCCCAACAGTAGTTATGGTACGGTCTGTATTTTTTCATGAGGTCCTGATGACCACAGGGCATTGTTCCCCCAGAGCTTCTGCCCAGCGCTAGCCCTCCTGGCAGCACTGCCTGACCTCCCCGCTGGCTTGCACGCCCACAGAGATGTGGCCTTTGTCCCCAGCAGCGTGTGTCTGCAAGTCCCATGGTGGCCAAAGGACCGCTGGAGGTGCTGACACAAGCAAACACCACGTACAGGCGTGATCATTGAATGGCTACAGGGAGCCAGGCTCCATGCTTCCTCCTCTCGCCACATCAGACGCTTGGAAAGCTGACACGGATTTCAGGCCGGAGCCTGGGGCCGCCTGGCTGTCTGAGCTGTGTTTAGCTCAGGAGCCAAAGCATCCCGGCCAGGGTGCAATGGCTGCTAGCACCACTTCTGCGCTTCCTTGATGCCTACACCGTTATGTGTGACAAAGAGAAAAGGTTAAGATAGGCTAACACGCTCTTGGTGGCCACCAAGAAAGGAAAGGATTGCTCACAACAAAAACTGGCGCAGATCTTCTCCACAGAAGGGCACCTAGCCCTCCTTTCCTTACCCTTGGTGGTGACTCCCAGCACCACAGCAGGACCACATCTGTGGTCCCTGTGAGCATCAACGACAACTTCTCAAATGCGAGGAGACTGTAGTTTTTCAGTATGAGAGCTTGAGCATTCACAATAAACATTTTTAATACTTTCCCATCAATTATAGATGAGAGGGCTTTGTGTTTTTCCAGAATATTATAGTTTTGTCTTCATTTGAAACATCTGAATGCCTCTAATTAAAAAAAAAAAAAAAGTCTTTCCAAAGGTGCAAACCTAACAGAGAATATCAGAAATATCTTTGTTATGTTAGGTCATTAAAACTACTTAGACCTGAGTGAAATGCATTGTATAGATCTGAAGGTTTTGATCCCTTCCCCATTAAAACGAACCCGGAATATGAAAAAGTGCACCCCTTTCCAAAGCAGAATTAATTTCACTGGCTCCATTAACAAGCAGGTCTGCTCTCGTCTTATCTTTCAAGAATTCTATGCCTGATTGCATTTATGTTCTCATTTAGCATCTCAAAATGGGCACTTTCTTTCACGAAGGGTTAGTGCATGACTCACCCGCTTAGTTAATCTGACTAATTAGCATACTGTCACCCATTAACAGCATTAGAACAACAACTGTAGCTCTCACTACCTTGCTGTCTGCAAAACAGACCTCTTCTAGTTTGCAAGGACATCAGTTGCTCCCCATCTTTTGGTAACCGTGGGGTTATTTATCACACTAGCGCAGGATTTGCAGATAGCCCTGGAAGGGGTGATATAATTCTTAATATCCTGCAAAAACCCTCAGCCCATAATCTTTCCTGGTGACTTATTGGAAATTATTCTAAAATTAAGTCCTTAACTCTGCAAGAAACCTCTCTGGCATCTGAGCTGCTCCCGTGCACCTCTTCCAACTTGACTGAAAGAAACCGATGGTGGAAATTAAAGAAGTTTCTCTTACGTATGATAAGTCACAAAAAGGGTATCGATTTTAAATTTTTCGTACTTCAAACAGCCACAGCAGTCTTGGAATTATTTCCCACAGCTATTCTAGGTGTATCAAGCCATGCTCAGACAGAAGTAAGATTTGTGGGTCCTTAGAAGCGTAATTTTCCGGGAAGCATGCCTTGCTAACCAGGAACATTTTTATTCATGGAGGTGACGCTGGGAACAGCAGGTTAAAACACAGAACTAGGGAGGCCAAGCCAGCGACTGCCAGAGCTCCTTAAGACAACTGCAAAGTGCCCAAGGTGCTCAAGGAGATTTACACACCTAATTTCAGCCTGCCCCAAATCGGCTGAAAAGCTGTAGGACCCAGATAGGTGTGAATTTCTATTATTTATCTCGAAGAGCTGTTCACGGGAAGCCTAATTATGGTCACTTAAATGCCAGGACAGTTAATCTTTTCACTTCTGCTCACCGTACCAGAAATCCCTATCATCTAACAGGCTTCCTCTGTGTTACCAGCACGCCGGTGAAGCCCACCTGTATCACACGCCTTCACTCCACACTCCCAAGGAATGAACCTGCGGCCTGCGGAGGCCACCGCTGCCTGCACAGCCCTCGGATGGTCCTCAAAGCATGACAGGAAGAATTTCATCTCCCTTGCTGTTAGCATGGAGCTGTTGGGTGCTGGTGTTTGGCTGGGTTATTCAAGTGATGCTGGCTTTGTTGGGTGCCTCGGAGCCAGCACTGGCACCTGCAGGGTGTGCAGGTAGGTACTGGAAGGCTGCTATAAGGTCTCCCCGGAGCCTTCTCTTCTCCAGGCTGAACAACCCCAACTCTCTCAGCCTGTCCTCATAGCAGAGGTGCTCCAGCCCTCTGATCATCTTCGTGGCCCTCCGCTGGACCCATTCCAGAGCTAGACACAGTACTCCAGGTGGGGTCTCATCAGAGCGGAGTAGAGGGGCAGAATCATCTCCCTCGACCTGCTGGCCATGCTTCTTTTGATGCAGCCCAGGATGCGGTTGGCTTTCTGGGCTGCAAGCGCGCATTGCTGGCTCATGTTGAGCTTCTTGTCCACCAGCACCCCCAAGCCCTTCTCCTCAGGGCTGCTCTCAAGCCATTCTCCACCCAACCTGACAATATCACAATATTTTATTGTGATATTTTAGATATATTCACAATATTTTAGAACAATATCACAAGCTTTAGAAATCCGACATGTTTAGTGGACCTGCAGGTTTCACCTTTGAGGACAGAAAATCCATTCTCTAGGGAGGCTGACGGACAATGCCAGAGCTCATGCTGAGTGAAGTTTCCATCTGCTTTGAGCAAAAACTGAGCAACAGATCCCCTGACCGAAAATCCCTCACAGATCGCTGGTCCCCGCAGGAGGTGACGCTGCTCGCACACCCCTCCCGCTGCACAGTTGTGCCACCGCCACTCGTAATGACCGTCCCTGCTACAGCTGAGACTGAAAAGCGAGAGCGCCTAGCACAGATGGAACACCACCAACACGTCTCAGGAATCTGCGTCTTGGTTTCAAAGTGCCCCTGATGGTACTGACAACAATTTTGTCCAACTCACATTAGCAGCTAAACTAGTTTCAGGACCAGTGGAGGGCAATATTGCTTTGGCTTCCTAGAATAAAGGGACCTAGGCACCAGCTAGGGCACTGAGCTGGTGTGTGCGAGGCAAAGCCCTTACTCTGGGCACAGGATGACTCTTTTTTGCTCCACAAAAAACACTCCCCAGGGTGTACAGCTACTGGTGCACCAGCACCACCTTGTGAAATGCCTCGCCCCCTCCCAAACACCAGCTTGCTGTAGAAATCAATGCTGTTGTACAGGCACCATGACCCCAGACCAGTGCACAGGGAAGGACAGAGGTGGAAGCAGCTCCGGGGTGAAACAGATTCTCTGTATGTGCCAGTCCTCTTATGACTTTTGTTATTTTCCTCCTTATGAGCTTGACTCAGCACCTAAAAATTTCGCAGTTCTGCATTTAGCACAAGTTCAAGTCTAAGTAAATATATAAAGGTCAAAAAAGGGGTACTTAGTGGAAATGCAGTCTAGTTAATGCAGGACCTGAAGTACTTCTGGTCTTGAGCAAACTGTTCAGAAGTGGAAGCCACCAAGCCCGCAAAAGTAGCAGGTGACTTAAAACTTTTGCCCTTTTTTTAAATAGTTCCTTAGACTCCTTTTGTAATATTTAATCCCTTATTTTAACATTAAGAAGGAATGCTCATATTTTGTGCTTCCTCTCTGAGCAGTTTTGAACCGATCTTGTAGTGACATAATTTATTCTCATATATATATATAAAAATATATATATATATATATTCCTCTCTCCTGTTTGAGACTTTGATTCATTAAGCTTTTCCCTGGAAAGAAGAGCTTTGAACTTGTGCTCAGTGAAGAGCTGTGGCGTTTCTCCTTTTTCATCTTTGGCATCTGTGGCCAGTGATGGCTGTTAATGGGTACCCCTGGAGCAGGGGGCTGCTGGGTGACCGCTGCTGCTGGGGTGGCGAGTGGGCTTGCTGGAAAGACAGAAGAGCAATGGGGCTGAAGGCTGGTCACATAGAGATGGCAGGGATGTTGTTCGAACTAGGGGCAAAGCTGGGGTGCCTGAGGGCTGAGGGGAAATTAAAGCCTAGTGGGGGTTGCAGCGTAGAGGTGGGCTTTGTGAGGGAAAAGGTGAGGTTTTTCCCTTCCTCACCCACTCACCTCCTGCTGCCACATTCCTGCCTTGTCCCGCTTCTGCTGTGTCTGGGGGACCACAGCCCCCATGGCGGCTCCCACAGCAGGTGCTGGCGCAGCCCCGGCACGCACCACCAGCAAGCACTGACAAGTCCTGCCATCCAGGCTGCCACGGGGAGATCAGGAGAGGTGGTATCTTTGGTTAGACCTGCTGATTTGGCTGTAAAGACAAGCTTTCTAGCTTTTTCAATCTATTTGCAGAGAAATTTTGCCTCAAAACTTGGCTATTTTTCCAGCTATATCAGTTGCCCCAAGAAGAAAAAATAGGTATAATTTCCTCCTGCAGCCAGACATGTCATATCTGTAGACCATCACAGCTACAACATGATTAGGAATTTAGAACATGCCATTCAGTGTGGGCTGCAGATCTGTGCCCGCTGAAATGCTGTCCAAGAGCCAGAAGTGTGCACCTCAGACCATTTTTGAATGGCGATCTTTGTGTGTTCAACCTTGCCTTTACAGGGAGCAGAATTTATTTACACAGCACAGAAAGTGATAGAAGATTGGAATTGAAGCCTGGAGAGCCTTAACTTGCTATTGGGGTTCCTTTTTTGCATGAGAGAAGCATCTATATTATTTATATATAATTATTAATGATAGGATAGCAGCAAAGATAAGTGACTCAGTGGAGGCCAAGTAATTTCTCAAAAGCCACGGATTGACAGAAAATATCTCCACTTCATCTTGAACATGTGACTGCAAAGAACAGGTTGGCAATGCAAAAATCATTCCTCTTATTGATCCATTATACATCCATCTTTCTGAGAGAGTCTCGATGTTAGAAATGTTATTGAAAGCTTTAGTGAAGACCTGAAATCTTTAATCACCATATATGTCCTTCAAAAACCTGAAATCAATTGGGCTTTGAACTTTTTGTCTTGTGATACAAGCAGGGGCCTGGTGGAACCACCAAGGTTTGGTTGCTTTTTTATCCTGTGCTGCGATACTTTTGTCCCAAGGAGTCCCATATTATTGCATTACATGTACCACATTTCTGGTTCCAGAAGAGAGGAGGGAACTCCTGTTGAAAAATTTCCACTTTTAATGATAAGAGGTGCTCGATGCTCAGTGACCCTAGACTTCAAGAAAGAAGTTTACTGTATTTACGAAGACTTGCACCCCTGCATATCCGCAACTCCAATCAAAATGGGGGAACAGAAAGAGACTGTAGGGTTATGTGACTGTTGGCACACCACACAGCATGAGAATGTGTTGGTCTTACTGTACTGAAACCAGTTAGTGCCTCTTGTAAATCCATGCCTGTCCATCTGCTTAAATTCACACACTTGCCAATAGCCCCGCTGAAGTCAGGCTCAGCATGCATTGCAGGGTTAGTCTAACTGGCCTGTGAAGAGCTGAGAAAGAAGACATTCTTCTCTTCTATTACATTTAGAGTTACATTACAAAAATATTGAATTAGAACTTTATTTGGATAGAATTATTAATTGTCACATGGATCTTTAGCTCATTATATCAGTGCATCCAATTATCTTCAATTCACAATCCAGCTGGCTTATAACACGTATCACAGGGAAGGACTTCATATATCCTCAAATTCTATTCAGAGATGTCTGTATTCCCCAGACAAAGGTGACTTTAGTGAAAGAATTGCTAAAATTTTGGCTGTTGAGACAGTCACAGAGTGAAAGTTTATTGGGAATGGTATCTCCGTCTTCTGCAAAGCTGGCACAGGCTTCTCATCAGGGAGAGCAACATACAAGCATATTTCTACTCCTGCCTGGGGAAAAACAAAAGGGAAGAAAAGGACAGTGCTAGATTGGAGCCAAGGTGTTGATACACAGAGGATAGAGGTGATGCTCCTGGGAAAGGCCCTTCACCCCAGCATGATCTCAGTCTGTCTACCTTGCCCTCCCCAGCCTGGCTTCCTGGGCTCTGGATTAAGCAGCACAGAGAGCAGGACCGTGCTGCTTTCTGGGCTCAGTAATCTGGTGGTTTAGCCAGATGCCTAGGCTGTCTGTGCAAAGGGTCGGTTCCCGCACCATTTTGCCCAGGACAGGAAATTACAACATTGATGTTCTGATACTGAAGTCCTAGTATCACATCCAGTGGCTGAAGACTGCTTTGAGTTTCTTTTATTATGCTGATATTTAATCCAACAGACACAGACAGACATCATAAACAGGAAGGGACTTGGAAAGACCATCTATCCACTCATCAGCTATGCCTAATCTTCCCTGAGCGATGTTTGCTAACTAGATCTTAACCCTAACAATGAAGATGCCAGCATCTGCCTAGATGACCCACAATAGTTCCCTCTTGTTGCTCTCAGACATTTCCTAATACCTAAACTAAATCTCTCCTGATGAAATGTAGACTCCTTACTGCTTGTTGACGGGTTATTGTTGCCCTCTTTGCGATTATTCCTGCCCTCTTCGCGATTTATGTTTTTGAAGATGGTTAATGTCTGCTTTAATTTCTCCCTTCTTCACATCAAACAAGCCCAGTTCCTTTAATCTTGCCAAAGAGTTCAGAGGACAATACAGAAAATGGCTGGATCCACCTTTTACTTCACCTGCATCTTTCTGAAAGTGCTCAAAGTGTTCAAAACTGGACACCGTTCTCCAGCTGAACACCACACCTGCACCGAGGAGAGAAAGAAAACTTCACGTACGTTGCAAAGTGCCTTTTTTTAATATAGTCCAGTACAACATTTACCTTTTTTCCTATCATTAACTCATATTCACTACAACTTCCAGATCTTCTCCATGACTTTTATGCTGTTTCAGCTATTCCCAGTTTTGTGGCTTTTGGAGTGCAGATTTTCCTTGCTGACTATAGGGCTTTTCCTTATGAACTTGCACAACAGTTTGTTCTCATCGTCTTCTCCAAGATACTGGGTATAGTCTGGATCCTAATTCTGCCTTTCAACCTCTTTGCAGCTCTCTCAGCTTGGTGTCTTCTGCAAATTTAACAAATACACTCTATTTCATCAACAATGAAATTCACTCTGAATGAATATTCAACAGTCAGTATTACCAGGTCCATGACAGACCTCTGGGACATTCCCCCTCGAAACGTGCTCCAGTGTGACAGAGATCTACTAATTATTCCCTCTAGGTTTTGAAGTGGTTTTGGACTGACATATCAAGACTGTATTTCCATTACTTGCTCAGGGGGATTCCACATTTAATCATGACAAAAGTCTCCCCAAAGTCATGATTTGCGGACTCTTATTCCTTCTTCCCTAATCCACAAGGCCTGTTACCCTGTCATAGAAGGAAATTAGACTGGTTTAATACAATTTGTACTTGACAAATCCAATTTGTCCTTGCAGCTAGTTTATTTTTTCCATGAGTCTCTGGCTCTTCCTTTCCCTGCTTTCTAAAGATAAGCATTAGGTTTATGATTTTCCAGGCTTATCCCATGTAACATATCTGCCACACACTTTCATTACTTCTTTGCATTTCTAGCTTCTTCTGAAGGTGAGATCTGGTCAACTTCACTGGTCATCAAGCAGCACCCTTTTAAGCTGACACACATCTATGCGCTTTGTAATGTGTGAGATCAGTGTCTCCAGAAGAGCTTTGGAGCACTCCCTCAATGCTAACTATTCTTATTTCAGAGAAAATATTGATGCCTACACTTGCGCATACACTACAGCCACAGTTGCCTCAGTTTCCACAACCACAGCACCACTGTCGACTTGTCAGCTCTGCTATGGTTAGCCACGGCCTGCAGTAGTCCAAGGTAATTCTATTCCTCAACTTGAACAACCACAAACTACAAATTTCAAAGAAAGTCATCTTTGAAGCAGGTCACTTCTCAGATTTTGATTTAATTTAAGAAAAGTCATGGTCGCAGCATAGCAGAAATAACTGCAGTCTGTAAAGTTCAGAAAAGTCACGTTTCATAGTCTGCTTCAATTTTGTCTCCAACAACTCACTAGCCCCTTTGTGCCCCATCCTGGCTTCTCTCCTCCCATTACACCCATTATACCAGGTCCTACCAATGCCTCGTGAGGCACAATGTTGGAAAGATAAGCAAGGTGGAAATGCCAGGGTGTTGGAGATGATGGATGACGCATCTGTGAAAACAAGGTAAGCGGAGTTGTACAGAGTAGCAGATGGGGAAGATGGGAGTTGTGCATGTGACCAGGCAGCACAACATCAGCTCCCTCAGCCATACTCCTTTAAAAAGTCCTAGCAGTGACTTCAAAATTTCTGGTGTACAAATAACCAGAGAAGGTTAACAAAAATAATATCGAGCAGAATAGCATTCCCTGAGAAATTGCCAGTTTCATACTGTTGGACTGTTCTGTGTCAATATGAAGCTTCCAGGCAAATTGGGAACAGACACATTTTAGAAATGCAAAATTAATTATTTGATTTCTGTTGGAAGAGGAAGCGAGTTTGTCATGCAGGTGTACAACCTGTGTGTCCCACTGCAGGAGTCTGTTTTGCTAAACAAGGCACGTGGGCCTTTCTCAACATTTTTCTACTGTCTCTCCAAATGACATTCAATTGCTTGATCAATATTTCAAATGATGTGCCCAATCGCTCTTTCACCTTTGTGTGTGTGCGTGGACCTGGATGGAAGTTTGATTTGTTTTAACCGTAAATCAAAGAAAATGTTCTTGATTTAAAACAGAGCTTGTACTTAAGAGAGGCATGTCTTCAAGAGGCTGAGTTAGAACTGAGCACTGATCATTTCATACGTCTGTGGCACAACTGCATCTTCTGCTACATCTCTCTTCAATAGGTACTAAACATTTATGTTCATATAGCTTCCCTCCCTTCCACATCTCCCCCTAGATTTCTGGTTTTTTTTTAGCGGGGTAGGGAAAGACATCATCCGTGTTGCTTAGGAAGCTGTAGAGGCCAAAAGACAATTTATTTATTTATTCCTGCTTGTTCTGCAGCTACTGCTCTAATAGCTCATCAGAGGGTGTGAGCTACTTAATTACATTTCACCTTCACGAAGTGTTTTATTTCAAAGAACAGCATGAGAATACTAATCCCCAAAGTAAGGCTAACCATCTCGTGAATCAATGATGTCACCAAAAAATAAAACATGGGATAAACCATCAAATTTCCTCAGGTATATTCTACCCTAAAGGCATATTTCAGGCACTCTTGCTCCAGATTCCCATGGAGCTGTGACCACAGTGATGGCGGGTATAAGACACTTTGTTATCAGTGGGCAGCCTGCTGGCGCTGGGCTCAGCCAGAGCTCGGCTGTGCTCCCCCTCCCCATCGTCCAAACCACTTGTTCAAACTCCCCTAGCTCATCTTAAACATCTTAACCTGCATCCAAATTATCTTGGAAAAACAATCAAAATGAAAATGTTTTCCATGTATGCTCATGGGCAAAAATATTTTCTTTCACTGGGCCAAGACGGAAGCCATATACCGTCCCAGACTCCAGCACCAACGAACCTACAGCTGCTAAGTGGCAGCCAGCAGAAAAGATGCTGTGACCACAGTGACCCTCTCAGCCCTTACAGGAGCACCATATGGGCTCAGCAGCCTGTGACCGGACATGGGCCCCAAAGCCTTTGATCCTGACAGAAAGAAGTACTGATCCCGGAAACTACAGGCCTCTCAGCCTGACCTCGGTACCGGGAAAGATCATGGAGAGGATCATCCTGAGTGAGCTCTCAAGGCAAGTGCAGGGCAGCCAAGGGATCAGGGCCAGCCAGCATGGGTTTAGGAAAGGGAGGTCCTGCCTGACCAACTTGATCTCTTTCTATGACCATGTGACCCGCTTTCTCGATGAGGGGAAGGCTGTGGATGTTGTCTACCTGGACTTTGGTAAGGCCTTCGACACCGTCCCCCACGGCATTCTCCTCGAGAGACTGGAGAATCATGGCACAGACAAGTGTACCCTCCGCTGGATAAAAAACTGGCTGGATGGCCGTGCCCAGCGAGTTGTGATTAATGGAGCAAAATCTGGCTGGCGGCCGGTCATCAGTGGTGTCCCTCAGGGCTCAGTTTTGGGGCCAGTTTTGTTCAATATCTTTATTGATGATCTAGACAAGGGGATTGAATGCACCCTCAATAAGTTTGCGGATGACACCAAACTAGGTGGGAGTGTTGATCTGCTTGAGGGTCGGAAGGCTTTACAGAGGGATCTAGACAGGTTGGATTGATGGGCCAAGGCCAATGGGATGAGGTTTAATAAGGCCAAGTGCCGGGTCCTGCATTTTGGTCACAACAACCCTGGGCAACGCTACAGGCTTGGGGCTGAGTGGCTGGAAAGCTGCTTGGCAGAAAAGGACCTGGGGGTGCTGGTGGACGGCCAGCTTAACGTGAGCCAGCAGTGTGCCCAGGTGGCCAAGAAGGCCAACAGCATCCTGGCTTGTATCAGGAATAGCGTGGCCAGCAGGAGCAGGGAAGTCATCGTGCCTCTGTACTCGGCACTGGTGAGGCCTCACCTCAAGTACTGTGTTCAGTTCTGGGCCCCTCACTACAGGAAAGACACTGAAGTGCTGGAGCGTGTCCAGAGGAGAGCTACCAGGCTGGTGAGGGGTCTGGAGAACAAGTCCTATGAGGAGAGGCTGAGGGAACTGGGCATGTTTAGTTTGGAGAAGAGGAGGCTGAGGGGTGACCTCATTGCCCTCTACAACTACCTGAAAGGAAACTGTAGAGAGGCAGGGGTTGGCCTCGTCTCCCAAGGGAATAACGCCAGGACCAGAGGAAATGGTATAAAGCTGCGGCAAGGGAGATTTAGATTAGATATTAGGAAGAATTACTTTACTGAAAGAGTGGTCAGGCACTGGAGCAGCCTGCCCAGGGAGGCGGTGTAGTCACCATCCCTGGAGGTATTTAAGAAACGTGTAGACATGACTCTTCAGGGCATGCTCTAGTGCCCAAGATTATTGGTTTGTGGTGGGGTGTTGTGTGTGGTGTTGTGGGTGTGGAGTTTAGTAGGTGGGTGCTTTTTTTTTTTGTGTGTGGGTTTTTTTTTTTTTTATGTGGTTGGACTCGATGATCTCAGAGGTCCCTTCCAACCACTAAGATTCTGTGATTCTGTGATTCTGTAATCCCAATATGTCTTCTTTCCAGGGCTGCCTTCTGTAGCCAGTGCTTTTATGGGACTTAGATGAGTTTTTGGTGATTCATAGTACTTAAACTACCCAAGAGCACTTTTTCAATTGGAAAATTCACTTGAAGTAAATGCATCATCAGCATGATTGTCCATGCATGAAAGAACTACAAGCAAAACAATGAGCACCATTTTTTAAAACCTACACTTAAGCCAAGAAAAACTGTTATCATGAACTATTAAAAGACCTTATTTTTCAGTTTCCATGAATCTCTCATGGAAAACATGGGTTATCCTTGTCTCTGCATCTTTTATTCTGAGAATCCCAAATTGGAAATGAAAAAAAAAAATAATGTGCACATTGTTTTAGAGTCATTAACATGATACATAACAACATAAATTATATTATCTACACCAGATTAAGCTACTACTGATTTAGCTTTATTCTTGTATCAGTCTTTTCTAGGAAGAAGCCTATAAAATCTAGGCATTGAATATTCTTATTATTCTCTTTTGTGCTTTCAGAATGCTAAATATAAATAAAATGCTATTTAAATCTCCTAAGGATTAATGGAAGATGCTCTGGTATCTGCCAAGTGCACTGTGGATTTGAAGAATATGTCAGGTACTTAAATGAAAATGGACGTCTGCATTTTTGACATTTATCTGAAGGAAAAAAAAAATCTTTCTGCGGGTTATGTGTGTGCATGTGCCTATATGGCATTTTCACAGATGATTTGATAGTGGTACTTCCAAAATATTTCTACTCCTAATAGCATCAATGCAATCTTTCACCCTTACTCCATTGTGGCACTGTTTATTTATTTATTCACTTAAATAGATTTATATGATACATAAAAAAGGTCTATCCACAACTCTGCATGCTTTTGATATATAGGAAAATACAGTCAGACTGGTGAAAACAAGTATAAAACCTGCAACCTCCATTAAATCAGAAGACAGTCACTGAAAAATAAATTACAAACTATTCCCTGCTCCAGACAGACAACCTGCACTAACCAAGACCATGAGGGCAATTTGAGAAGGTGACTTCAAATTGTGAGAGCCTTTAAAAAGGGGTGCACCAAGCCCCCAGCTCTGAGTGCCCTGACCCAGCTTTGTGCCCCATGACTAATGGGGATGGGAGATGGGTCCAGCAGATCTGAAGGCCAGAGGAACCAGGTGATTTCACAGCTGAGTGGTACAGTCCAATGTGAGAGCTCCTCACCAGGAGCTCGCTGCTGGCATCACGAAAAACAAGAGGACGCATGCTCATGTTGCCCCTTGGGTAGGGTTTGGGGGGTGGCTGGGTGTTCTTGGGCATGGCAGAAGAGTCCTGCCCCGGAAAGCTGATTCTGGGGAGTTTGCTAATCAAGGCTCAGAGGATTAAACGCCACCACCAGCGGATACTGGAGTCTCTCCTCCCAAAATGACGCTCCACAGCAGGGAGCAGGGCTGTGGCTTTGACTCTGCCTGTTACAGCATGACAGCCACCTTGGGGCTGGAGTGGCAATTACAGATGTGGAAGAGGAGCATCTGGCACAGGAGCTAGCAGGACAGGCCATGGCAGGACACATGAAGATGGGAGCAACCCAGTGAGTGACAGCCAGGGGAGGTGAGCTAATGCCTACAAGGTAGATGGAGCATCTTTGCTGGTTTACTCCTGCAGCAGCTTTGCCTGGTGAACTTGAATTGAAATATGGATATTTCTACTGAAGATGATTCAGATGTAGACTATGTGTTCTCAGGCTTATCTATAAGCAGACTGCTTGCATGGTTTCTTCTTTGTTTCCATTACTAGATAAAAAAGTAGTGTGAAGAGTACATAAAAGCTTTCTTTCAAAACTGTCTGTCGTGGCCGCTTGGCCTTTGGTACGGGACCTCTCTAAGTCACATACTCCATTTTGATCTTCTAAAAGTGCTGTAGGAAATCATTCCCATAAACTGTGCCTACAGGCCCCTGTGACGATGAATTCAGTCCTTCACCTCTACATCTGCTCTAATTTTCTACTACCCATCCACCTGATTTGGAGATCAAACAGCCACCTCAGCTCCCGACACTACAGGTGCTAAGAAAAATCAGAATAAGCACGTGTACTTAGTCCTTACATCTTGATAATAACATATCTTTCCACCTTCTCTTCCTATTCCAGGGTTCTGTTTGTGATACTGTTTCTCAATTCTTTTTTTTTCCCAAATAATACAGATTCCTGTGGGAAAGTCTCATGTAGACCTGTTTTCCACAAGAAAGAATAGCGTAGGCAATTAGATGGCTGCTGTTTCCAGGTGGATAAGTAAGGGCACTTTCAGATTTTGCTTCCCAGACATATCAGACATATGACATTTGGCTAAGAAAATGGGGAGCAGACTGGAAGGTAGGCAGGGATGCTGTTTACCAGGATGCCTGCGCTTCAGGAGATATGGAAGGTAAACATGGGAGGTAACTTGCAACGTGCAAACCAAAAAAAAAAGCATAATTTTAGCCCAAAATTCTCTTTTATCATACACACACATAAACTCTATTGGAAAATAAACTGAATTCTGCCATAGTTGTCCGAGTCCAAGGGCCTCCCATGGCTACAGATGACTCATACTATACCTTAAGCTAACTTTGCATTTTGAAATGTCCAAGAAGCCTAACTAGAGCCATCCGAGGCCATAAAAATCTCACTACAGAGATGAACATCATGATGAGTATAAAAAAAGTATGAAACTTCGACTTTTTTTCCTTTTTTTTTTTTCCTGTGTCTGCCAATGCTACAAATATACCTTTTTAACTCCTACGATGTAGCACCTTTACCTGGGCAGGAGAATCCAAGGCAGGCAAAGAAGGAAAGATGAGAGGTAGGGAGGGAGGAGTGAAGACGACCAGAAAGTCACTGAAAAGGTGGGGTTGTGTGAATATTGTGTGCCTCTCCCTCTTGGACATCAGCCTTCTCATACCCTCCGTATACCTGAGAAATAAGCAGATGTTATTTATTTCTCTGTAATGTATCAGAATCAATTCTTCCTAGTTGTCTTTGCAACTGAAATATTTCTCTCTGCCTCAATCGTCTTTCACTCTGGATACAGAAATCTTCCCATCTTTCACTTACCCATCTTGCTTCTCTTCAATCAGCTGAAACTGTGGTTCTGGTTACTGTGACCATCTTGCTGCCTCTTTTGAACATACTGAGAACTTGTTTTCCCTAGTTTATCAGCCTTGATTTCTTCACTTTGCCATGGAGAACTTGTTGGCTTCTCTCACCTGCCCTATTCTTGCAACCTTTCCCACTCCACCACTAAGCACTACTTTCTGCATAAAATATTCTCCCTTCTCCAGTTCGTTAAGCCACTGACCTACCAAATCTCTCCTAAATCTCTCCTGACCTGCACCGCTCTTCCGCATGTGCAGTGCACGTACTTGCAGCAGGATTGTCCCTCCTATATACCGTAGCCACACGTCTCTGGCTCTCAGCCCATCAGATATCTCAATCCCGAGAAGCGTTTACTTATTTTTAATTCTCTAGCAGAGCACGTTCTCAACGCCAAGGAAATAATATCAATGTGCACTGCATGCCTTTTGCAAGGCCAGCCTGAATTCCCTGCATTGAACTGCTTTACCTACTCAGATTCATTTGCCTTTGAAATAAATTCTATTTTGTAAATTTTTGCAGCAGTGCTTTTGCTAGGAATATAGTGCCTCACCTTTCCCTAGTTTTGAGCCAATATAATTTATTTAACCATTTAATAAAATCAGTATAATAAAGCATCAGGACTACTCCCACACTTTTTCTGCTAAAACCTTAATCCCTTTTTTATCAATTTATCATGGTAACACAGTTTTATCAATATTAGTTAAATAATTTTCTTTCAGTTTTCTCCTATAGTAGGTTCCTTATTTGAATAATAATTTTCAAAATGAATATAATCCTGGAAATACACAAAAAAAACCCCTGCATCAAAAAAATCCTTTTAGCATTTTCCTCCGAAAAGATGTTTTCTCCCACCAAACACCCATGTAATTTTTAAGGTCTGGTTGTTTCAAATGAATCCTATTCTTATTTAAAAATGTTTCAAGTTTTGTTGCAGAGTGACAAAATGCTTATTTGGTAGTTCCTAACAAAACGCTTAATTTTTATTAAATTTAGAGAAGAGACTGCAGGCCATAGGAAGGACAACCTGACAAAGTTCCTGGAAACTCAGAAAAACCAGAAGCTGCTAACTTGCATCCTGCAGATGGGCAAAGCATATAGCTAAAAAGAGTGAAATTGTGAAATTATAGACAAGTGGCCCCATGTCAACGCCCAAAGACTGGGATTTATCAGTAAACACACAGAGGTGAAAACCTAGTCTTGATGACTCATATCAAACTTAATTTCCTTTTCTCACAGAGTAACTGTCTGCTTAGACGGGAGGCACCCTAGACTATGCTCTTGTCATTCTTTTTTTTTCTTTTATGTGCATTCTGATGGCTTTTGAAAGGCAAAAAATGCAAATGTAATATAAATAAGAGGTACAGGAGACACCTGAAACACTTCTGAGCGGTGTGGAAACTCCCAGGCACGCAGCTGGAGGTGTTCACCCAGGCTGCGCAGCCTCTGCTGCAAGAGTGCGCTCCCCACGGTCAGCAACCGCCTGCCCAGGGACATCACCTCATTGCTCCCCTCCGCAACCTAGCACATAGAATATCTCAAAAGTTTCTGTCTTATCAGACAAAATAGAGTAATCTTTATGAAATATCTGGAGGGTAAATGCATCTTTTAAAGAATTAAGCTTCTAACATCTTATTTTCTAAAGCTATGTGTAAGCAACAAAATTAATTACTAAATTTCTGAGGGTCCATCAGTTTCCATTTAGCATTCGTGCAGCTAGATAACTTTTTTAAGTTCCTGTATATTAATTTAGAAAAGTAATACTGAATAGCAATTTTTAAAATCTTGACCAGATAATTAAGCAGCGACCCAAAGAAAGCACAGTTCTGAGTAACGGGTAAGTCAAAGTGGCTCTGGGAGGAGTGTATGTATTTAAAGCTCGTACTTCTCAGGCTGTTCAGTGAGCAAGGCTGACGGTGAGTGACTGACAGCAGTAGATCACTCAGATACTCGAACTGGTCAAAAGTCTGGTTTTCCAGAAATTTCAGGTTTGATTTACAGAGTACTCGTATTTCAGTAATAGAGATGAGGCAAGCTCAAGCTAAGGGAAAAAGTAACATTTGTGATCCTGCCATAAATGTTGTGAATTTTTCTGAGTGAACTTCAGGTATGATCCGGATTTTATTAACTATAGAGATGGCAGTCAGTATGGTCTCTTAAAACAGCTATTTCTCCTGCTGCTCCAGATTCAGGAAAAAAATCATACTTTGCAAAAGGAGCTGCAGAAGAAAGACTACCTTTACTGATATGGGAACTCTAGTATTTTTGATTGTAAAAAAGTATTCTTTAAAGTTGCTGAGTGACAATTTTACTCGCAAATTACTAAGTATTTGCAGCTAAAAACTTATGTGGCTCCAAGAGCAAAGATGTTGAGACAGGGCTGAGGGCAACACTTCCTTGGTCTCCCTGTTGGTCTCAATTTTAAGTTTTTGAAGAGGTCAGGACCCCTGACTAAAGGCTTGGATTACTTCAGTTTGTTCTGCTAATATTTGTCTTCCTTATCAGTAGGTCAGAAATGTGACTTTGAATCTGGCGGTATCAAAGGATACTCTAACTGAAGATAATAAGCTAACCCAGTAAGCAATGATGAGCTCTATTATTAAGGAAAATAAAATTAAAAGCCCCTACAACTCTGAACCAAGTCACGAGCAGCTATAAACAATGGGTACCTCATGACAAATCACTTTTGAACAGAGCTTGCATCAGTAACGCCACATTTGAGTCATTCTGACTTGGAGAGGTGCCCTGTTCTCTGATGAAATCTTAAAAATTATATTCCAGTTTAACAGTGAATCCTGTCTCTTAAATAACTAAAATACTTTACAGTTGGCCCAGAAATTTCATTTAAAGATTAGTGAACCCTGATTTGCCTATCATGAGTGATTTACCTCACTTCTGGCCACTCAGAAGTGGTTTTATCTTAACACTAATGAAAGCAAAGAGTTTCACTTCGGTCACTTAACAGAATCTATTCAATGAGTAATCTTGACACGAGTAGTGACTTAGTACTGAAGATTTTAAATCCAAATTAAACCTCTCTCTTTCTTCTCATTACCATTTTTAGCTTATACCTTCAGCTCAGGAAAACTTGCATGAATTTGCCGCTAATATTTGTAATTGCATTAGTATTCTAATATTCCATCAAAATAATTTCAGATGGAAATACATTGAAGCTCTTTGTGATATTTTGTAAGCTTTATTTCATTAAGGAGGCTGTGGCATCTGTGACAGTACCACTATGTTTCAGAAACAGGGCTGTACTTGAACGCTGCTGTTTCTTCATCCTTGGTTTATAGTTACGTTCGTCTCCTTAACTGTTGTTTTTTTTTATAATGGTTGCTTGCAAGAATGTTCGAAGCAGACTTAGTGACAAGATTATGCTGGATGTTTTGCATGAAATACACTGCTGAAGAATCTCTCTGCCTCCTTCCTACATTCAGAGCACTTTCTTAACTGTAGTGAAACTGTAGATGAACTGTTAGCCCATCTTTTGCAGGGGTTTGGCTATATGAAAAATCAGATGCTGTAAAAATTCATTGACTCATCAGGAGACACAGGGGTAATATGCCACACTAAAGCAACCTAAGACACAAATCCCCGAACTTGTGTAAGCATTTTGAGAATTAAAAAATACAGCATTATCTTGTTTGCTCAAAGTCCTCCAGTAGTCTGAGAGTAAACTGAGCAGTTATTCCTAAACCGAACATTTCCACTAAGAAGCAAAAATGTATCATATCTGTAAAAGTAACACTAATAATTTACAAGTATTCATTAAATTCTAATAATTCTAGTCATTTTTCTGTGTGAAAATGAAAACGTCTCCCATCAAAATGCTATTAAAAATTATGCCATTATTATTACTATTTATCACATTACTGGAAAGACAGAATCAAAGAAATGGAAGTGAGCAATCAAAAAAGCTGAATGAGAGGCAAAGACACCCTGTTCCAAAGACATCTCAGGGAACATCATGGAAACTTTGTTTTGTGCTTTGCACTGATTGTCTTGTAGCCGCACTGTCATTATTTTCAAGTGATTAGCTTCATTAAACTAACTTTACTTATGATTAGCTCTATAAATACAGTAACAACGTACAGTTTACAAAGATCCAGAACTTTTCTATAAAGCATGAAACATGTATTTTATAGAACAATTAAATTTCAGTCATTGACTGGTAGCTTTTCAAGGAGCTACCTTTTAAATGGTTTTAGTCGGTGGTAAGAGATGGAAAGACTGTCCCCTTGTGGATAGGAATACAAGGAAAGTGATACTGTAACTCCCCGATAGCAGCGGTAGCCCTGGGCATTTGGACTTTGGTTAAGAAATTACCTAGAATCCTGCCTTGCACATTGCTCATAAATCAACACTTGAATGTAAAAAATACTACGCAGAGCCTTTCAGTTTAAATTGGTTGGCCTGACAGACAACAGAGGGTAAAGACAGCTGATGTAGCATCATTGCTAACACCATCTAACCGCTGTCGGCCCCGGCAGTGTTGCCCTCATTTGAAGAAAGCTGTTTTGTGAAGAACAGCTTCAGAGCAGAGAACGGGAGAAGGCTCCACAATAAGGACAAAGCCTTATGGTATATCTATAAACCATCCATGTGCTGCCCACATGCATGCTTCTGCCAAACCATGCTAAAGCATCCATACAAGGTGGAGCATCAGCCTTGTCCTCGCTCCTGCAGCCGCAATGGCGGAAGGACGGGAGCAGGATTGATTCGCAGCTGGCTGGAGACACCCGTCCATTGCTGTAGATGTTAGATTAGCTGTAGTTGTTACAGATTCCCCATACACATTGTCAACTCCGATCCATAAGAACTACCAGAAGGTGCTGGCACCCCACCATCACTCAGATCTGCGATAATCAACAGTAGCTTCAAATTTCTGCAGGAGGAAGCAGAACTTCATGGTGCTGCTGAGATAGCAGGGGATGTTTTTCATAGGAAGTGTTCTGGTTTATGAAGTCCTTCCCTATTTGTCCTTCCCTATTGCAGGTGGTTACAGCCTCCCTAACAAATTAATCTTGCTCTGCCTTTATTAAGACTTTTTCTCCCGATTATCTCAATTGCAAGAACTTTCTGAAATATGATTAGAAACCTCACAATTTTACCTCAGCCATATTCGTGGTCAGTGCATATCTATTCACCCTATTATCCTTTTCTTTAAGCAGCTTTTTTCACCTCCTTATTGTTTAATCCTTGATAATCATATTCCCTCCTAGACTTTGTCAAACTAAGCAAGCCACACACTTGCAGCTTTACTGTACAGGAAGGGCTCCACAAATGCTTTCATAATGGCATTGTGTCAGCTGAAAGTGTCCCGAAGGGTCAACTTTTTCCACCAACCGTTGTTCAAGAATGCATTCAGTCTCATCAATACACAGCCCTTCTCTGTCCCTAATGGAAACACTTTGACTGATGCCTTCTTTGGTAGTATTTGCTTTTTTACAGCCACATATCACAGACGACTCCCAAAACAACCAGCTAACTCAGCTGATTTTATCAGTCATTTTCCACTGATTATTTCCCAACTTGTAGCAGAAATTCTCATTCTTCCAGGAACTGAGGAAACCGCACTGATCAAGAAACAAGCTGTTGCCACCCTTTGAAGATCTCCTACCACAAAGCCCTACAGGTTTGTGGCTAACCAGTTCAATACTGGGAAGCTGCAGTGCAGGTTAGTGTGTGGTTCAGAGTGGGGAGATAGGGAAATAAGCCTGAAATACTACTTGGCCTTCGCCAAGAGGATGTCCCGAATTCTGCTAAGCGGAACTCACTGAGTTCTGTAAGTTTCAGTAAGTTTCATAAATTGTCCTTCACAAAAAGTGAGTTTCTTACATCTACTGCACTGTGATACACGAATCGATTGAGGAGTTGCTTGAAGATAAAAATGTCAAAAGCTGTGGGGAGTCATCACAGACTGAAATAGACACAAGTGCTTGTAAATATCTATCAGCATTTCTAATTCAAAGTGTATCCCATTCCTAAATTTCTGCCACAAGATGAATTCAGCGTGCACATCGGCAAATGGCCAAGGGCCTTGTAACTCGGACAATGTGAGATTCTGGTAAAAACATCCAGACACACATGCAGCAAGTCTACACTGTAGATACACCTTTTTTTGTACACTACAGGTCTCTTTGACTGTCAGACGACAGCAAATCAAAAGTGAAAAAGAGGAAATTCTTAAAACCTATTTCCTCTGTCTCTGTCTTAAACGCTAGGAAGTAACGAGAAACCAGACTGTTTATTTCTGTACTTCACGGGGGAAGCGTTATGGGGGGTTGTGAAAGTTCCCTCTTTACTCCCCAGTGATGAAACTTCATGAAAGAAAAAAAAAAAGCGTACCTTTGCATTATTTCACAGCCCTGATTCAGGGCAGTGGATGAAGCGCACAGACCTGTAGCAGGTCTAATGCGGACCCTGCTGCGGCGGCGATGGACGCTGCGCGCAAGCGGCTGTCACCTGAAGTGGCTGTCACCTGAAGTGGCTGTCACCTGAAGCAGCAGCTGTCACCTGAAGCCGCTGTCAAGTCACCCAAAGGCAGCCGGTGGCACCTAAGGGAGAGGGACGGCAAATCTCTGAGCCGGGGGGGGGGACCTCGGCCCGGCCGCCTTAGCCCAGCGGGCGCCGCCGGGGCGGCAGCTCTGGCCCACAGCATGGCCTCACAGCACGGCATTACCTCACGCCAACCCTTTTGGTCTCAGTTTCTATCTTTTTAGCAATCGCAGTGTTTAAATAATTTAGGGCTCGACCTTGCTTTCTTCTTCAAAACCGCTATAGAAACAGCCGACTCACGCTCGGCTGCCCCGCCTCACCGGCGCTCCGGGACAGCATCCGGGGCTTCCCGCGGCCCGCCCCACCTGTGCGGGGCGGGGGGGTGGCAGGCCCCGCAGTCGCCGGCGGAGATGGCGCTCGGCCCCGCCGCCGCCGGTCCCCCTCAAACACCGGGGGCGGGGGCGGTGCCCGCTCCCTCTCAGCGGGGCGGCCCGAGGCGCTGCGGCCCCCGCCCCCTACCCGCCCCATCCCGGCCCGGTCCGGCCGGCACTCGGCGCCCGCCATGGCGGGGCTGAGGCTGGGGCAGGGCGGTGTGGGGAAACCGCCGCTGCTGGTGAAAATCGTGATGGCCGGGGAGACCTGCGTGGGGAAGACCTCTATCGTGCGGAGGTACACGGAGCCCGGCTCGCCGCCCGGCGGGGCTCCCACCTCCTCCTACCTGGCCACCATCGGTGAGTGACCGCGGGCCGGGGGCTGCCCCCGCCGGCCCGCCGCCCCTCATCGCCCGCCCCCCGCAACCCCCGGTGGGTTCCCAGCCGCCCGCCGCCCAGCGGGGCCCGGCGCTGTGGGCAGGGCAAGGCCGCCCTCGCCGCCCGCACTGAGGGACTGGCCTGTGTCCCGGTGGGCGCCTGGGAGCCCCCTTGGCTCCCTCTCCTCGTCCTCCCCTCCCCGGGCGCGCCTCAGGGACAGGCCGCCGGTGCCCTTTTCAGGCACGGCCTTCCCGGCGGCGCTGGCAGCTCGGCACCGGCTGGCTTGGAGATGTCCGGTCTCCCTCCGTGTGTCCAGCCGCCTCTGGCAACTAAAACCTTTCGCAGAGGTTTGCCAGGGTGTCGGGAAACATGTCACCCTGGCTCCATGACCTCTCTGTGCCAGCTGTTGCACTGTCCCTGCTGTTTGTCATTTGGAACCTACTTTTTTTTTTAAACTTATAAAGACAACCTGTTTCTTACAGCCCACAACTCTAGATGGGGCCCCATTGCTCTACACCCCTGTGGGTGCAGAAAACATGGTGTCTACCTCAAAGAGTTGTCAGACATCAACAAAATGCCCAGTTCCTCCATCTTTCATACTAGAAAGGGGTTTGACTTTGCGCTTTCACTTTTAACGGTATAAAGTCAAGATGATCTTCTACTGAAGGAGGGTAGATTTAGTTTGGATATTAGGAAGAAATTCTTTACTGTGGGGGTGGTGAGGCACTGGAACAGGTTGCCCAGGGAAGCTGTGGATGCCCCATCCCTGGAAGTGTTCAAGGCCAGGCTGGATGGGGCTTTGAGCAGCCTGGTCTAGTGGGAGGTGTCCCTGCCCATGGCAGGGGGGTTGGAACTGTATGATCTTTAAGGTCCCTTCCAACCCGAACCATTCTGTGATTCATTCTACTGTAGGTAGCCCCATGTGTGATTATTAAAGCAGAGCCATTGCTGCGATGGAAGTAATTAGCCCTGCTGGACTGAGGCGGTTTTATGCTGCCCTGCCGTGCTGCCTTCCCCGGCACCTCTGCAGATGGTGGGGGACTGATGGGGAGCTCCCCACCACCGTGGTATGCTGTCCCCACGGCGCTGTCAGGGAGAGCATGTTGACCATCCACATGCAGAAAACCCAGGTCATCTGCATGAAAACGTGTAATGTGCATGGGTGGGGTGGTTCAATTTGCTGTGGAGATTTTTTTTGCCAATTTCTGATTGGAAAATTCTCATTTTTAAAAGTTTGTGTGTGTGTAGGAATTACCTTTTTTTTTTTTTCAGTACTCTTGAAGGTAAAGTATGCACAAGAAATTTTTGGAATATGCGTGGCTCTTTTATATATTTTTCTGTGTGGGAGGAGGTGGCTTAACTGAATAAATAACAGATAGTAGCTGTGGTCCAGGGTGAGATGTATGTGAGTTGGGTTGACCTGCCCACGTGGGAATGGCTGAACTTAAAACACTTTTTATTTTCTTGCTCATTCTTGCAAAGCAGCTTCTGAAACCAACATGAACAAAAAGGGATGGACGCAACTAGTGGTAAAGTTGTGAAATTGATCCTTGTAACAGGGAACTTGTTAGCAAGAAGTCCCAAAGAATGGCTGCGAAAATAAACATCAGTTTTATTGATGAACTTTATATTGGAATATATATTCCTGACCATGAGGTTATTATTTTGAGATGCAATTTCTTCTACTCTTAAAACGTTCCACTGCAGAGTCAAAAAATCTTGTATGATGATGATATTAAGAACATATTTTCCAAGTTGTGAGTCAAAAGAGTTTAACGAATAGTTAAGATATGAGTTTATGAGTTTTCTGACAGTTGTGGACTGAGATTAACTTCATTAGTTTTATTACTGTTCCTGAAACCTATTTTTGAGAGAAGTAAAAACTTTTTAAACAGATGCTTATGTGAAATGTAAATGAATCATCCAGATGTGGTATTTGTTACCTGAATGTGACTTTTGAAGTTATTTCTGAAATACCATCTTCCGTTTAATTCCATTTTAGGAGGTGTATTAGAGTTTAGACTTTTAAAACAAGTGGGATTGTGAGTGATGGCTTCCAAAAGAGTAATGTTGGAAGTTTCTTTTTCATGAAGACAACCGAGAGCATGGCCTATAGGTCGTGGCCTCTAACGATGTAAAGGAAGAAGACAATGCAATGTTTTTTTCTGTTCATGATGTCTTCTTCCTCTTTGTTGTCACCATCAAAACAAATAACTGTTTTCATCCAGATGCCTGTTTCATACAAGCTCAGTTGAATGATCCCTCTCTGTCATGCAGCCTATTGAATGTTCATCTGAAGTTAATTGATTTTTCACCCTACCTGTCCAGCTGGAACTGTGACTTGAGTAGAGGGAAGATTGTGCAGGCTGTGCATTCTCTCAGCCATCCGAGTTCCCAGACAAAATCACGTGCCACCACCTTTGTCAGTGGCAAAGGGTCGTAGGCACAGAATTCAAAAGATTGTTGAAAGTCTCATTTCTGTGTCATCATGAATCACAGGTTTGTGTTACTAGGAAAAATCCTAGTGTTACTGCAGGGGGGAGAAAAAAACCGAAACATTTTGTAATAGGCTCCAGTAGTAGTGAACTTTTCTAGAATTATGTATTTTATGGAGAAAAAAAATGCATACACAGTAAATTCTCATTGAAAGCTTTTTATGCAGCACTTAAACACTCAAGGCTGGGTGCCCTTCCTCCTCTTCAATTACACAGTTTGGGTAAATTATAAGCGGTTATATTTTTCTAATTAAACTTATATGCATCATAAGGCAGATGCATTGTATTATGAATAGACTACAAAGAATAAATGTTTTTGTTTAAACAATGGCATTGCATATAAAGCCATAGAGAAAGTTTATGAACAAAAAAGCCCCTTGTATACAAGTGAACAGGATTGTGATCTCGCAGGCTGTGAGGTTGTTATTTTGCTGTAGTAGTGGCTGTGCTCCTACAGCACGCATTTGCTGTAAGAAACATTTCTGTAGAAGTGTGAGTCCTCCCAAATCTGGCATAGTTGAAAGTGGTGCGACTCCCACTTTAGAATTAAAAAAAAAAAAAAAGATAATTTTATTTTGACTTTTCCTCAAAAGGAAATTTTTTCTTTTTAATGTGTCATATATTTTATAAAGAAAGAAGGTTTATTAAGAGTGAAGTTGCAAATTCAAGTGATTTATGCATTTGTTTCTAATGCACGATGAATAAGAGAGCCAGCTCTGCTGAAGTCTGTGTAGATTCCCTGATACTTACTTTAGAAGGAAATAGAGTTAATCGACAAAAATGAACTATATTGAAGAGAAACATGTCCTGTGTTAACAACACTAGTAGTAATCTGCATCTTAATTCTTTTTTTTTTTTTTTTTCACTCTTACTTTCCTAACAAACCATCTTATCCCATGAGTTATTTTTCTTACCAAAACAGTAATTATCAGTACTTGGGACCCCTCAGATACCACTGCACTTCAGATACTCCTTGACATCTGCAGGAAAAGAGTCTGATTCAAGTTATGCACCAACAGGTAGTAAGGGTAGGAGAAACACAGTGGAAATTCAATGCACAACATCTCACTGGGTGCTTGCCCAGCTTGGGCACAGGAGGTGATACCAACTGCTTCCCTGCTTCCAGAGTTGAAGACACTGTATGACAGCAAGTGGGCTAGGTGGAACCTGCACCTGGGCATGTACCACCTTCTCTCCCTGCTATCACTGGTGCATCCTGCTAAGCTGCTCAAACTCGCATTTTCTCTGCATAGACATTTTTTTTTTGAGCCTTTTATATCAGGAAATTCCCAGCTGTATTGAGGTGAAAAGCGTGTTGTAATTTTCTAGGCCATCTGCAAAAGACCTCTTTGAAGAGGACTTTTGCAGGTGGCGAAAGACTATTTTATAGATATTGAGGGAAGAAAGGGGCAATTCACAGCTGAATTCCCCTGTGGCTGACAATTTTGGTGCTTTTTAGACTTAATTGTCGTTAAGGTTCCTCAGTCCTAATATGGGCATATTTATTATTTGGAACATAAAGAAATTAATCTCATGGCTATAAAACTTGGAAATAACAACTGGAATTTGAACTTACACCCAGCATACCCCTTCTTGGTTTTATTTGACAGCTTAAGAGAAGCAAGTACAAGCTGTTGCATTCAAATAACATTTATCTTAAGAGTGGTAATCAATGATTGCTTTGTTATGTTGATCATGTTGTATAATACATGGGCCTAAAAGCATCTGAAATCTGTGAGCTGTCTTTGGCATTGTATTTCTCATTTTTCTTTTCGGTCTTTCCAATTTGCTAAGTTTGCTCAAAATTTCATATAAGGACATGAACAATTCATGCATGCAGAACATATTGACTTCTGTTTTTCACTAACATTCATTGACCTTTTAGGTCAATAAATTTCGAAGTTGACTTAAGAAGTCAATAAGCCTTATTTTAATTTAGATTAAGTTTTAGTCTGATTCAGCACTCTGCTTCCCTTTTTATAAATAAAAAGAAGCTTATAGCAATTTATTATTAAAATGTATGTCAACTAAGAATTGTTTCCTATAGGTCTGGGAGTCCCTGGCTGGATTATAATTTTTTGCTGTATTCCCAGTGCACCATATGAAAGTGATATTCCAGCCTCCCAGTGCGTACTCAGTCCCTCTCAACTGCTCTAACATCAATCGTAGAAAGTGATACAGATAATTAAACAAAAGCACGTGAATTTCAAGAGCAAATGTTTTCCATCACATTGGAATTTCACCTTACATGAGCAAATTTGACTTAAATTACATTTCCATCTGACATTATTAATTCCATCAAGGAAGCTTTGTGTAATATTAATTACAGATACCAATTATACTATTTCATCTTTCCTTTCCATTGGAGCTTCAATAAAAATTCATCAAGTGAAGGACATGATTATCATAAGAATTTTAAAAATCCGCCTAAACTGTTTTACCACATACGCACAAAAATGTTAATAGCATTGGAATCATGCATGTGAGAGTACACTTGTCAAAGTTTTGTGCACAATACATCCATCAGTAAAAAGGAAGGGAGCATTTCCTCTGCTGCATTTTTGGTTTAGTGCCATGGATGCTTTCCTTTGATAAAGTAATTTGGCAGACAGGTTCTAACAGAAATCAGTGCAAAGGTATTAACTTAAATTTTTTGTGCTTTTTCAATCTTTTAGTTCTTTCAAATGACATTACCACTAGTGAAAAGCCACTCTGAAATCATATTGAGTAGCCATATTTTGACCTTACAGGATTTTGACCTTAATAGCTGTATTGTTTTTCAGTGGAAAAAAAAAAATGAGCAGAGAAATTATCAAACAGTATTTCAAATTTCAGCAATAAAGTAAGTGGAAATAAAATTGTTAACTGTGAGGAAATGCGTTACTAAGATAGTAGCTGATAGCTGGCAGATTCTAATATTAAGATTGGAGCTTCAACAACACGTAAATCCAGGTATCATCTACCACATTTGGACTACTAACTTGGTAATATAATAAAGGAAAACACTATAAATTATAAGGAAATTATCTTTGAGGAAAGATCTGTAGTCTATGTAGAGACAACATTCTGCACTGATTTCAAGTGCTAATGCTTGATTTTGGCTTTAGCACTTTGGATCTAGGATACACAGTGATTAAAGCTGTAGAAACAATCCTCCTGTTCATTTTGAATGAAATCCAGTGTATGTTTGTCTTTGCATTTAACTAGTACAACTAATTCCTGTTCCTGTTCATGTAACCCTAGATTATTTTTTTTTTTAGGGATGTGGAAGTAAGGACAGAAAAATGGTGTTGTGCATGTAACAGCTTTGTAAGCATTTCTACCTCCCCATTCATAGCTGCCACGCAGTTGGGATGAAACTGGGAACAACTGAAATCACCAGCATACTTGCCAAGTCTTGTTGTTCACAGGCCGTGAAACTGCTGTCATGTGGCTGTCATGTCACTTGCCTTTTTATGGAAATACCTACATGTAGTTTCAGAGTATCTGCACCTGCGCTTTGACCTGCCCCCCCATTGCTTTGTATTGGCATTGCTTTGCGTTGTGTTTGTGGCACATTGGCACATAGTTGTTTTCACCATTCAGTAATTTCCTTTTACAACTTCCATTTTGAATGTATATGGTTGGCAAGTTATTCTTTGTTTGATATAGTTCCTTTTCACTTTCCTTTCAAAATTGCATAATAACTAAAGCTAAGAAACAATCTTCAAAGGGAATCCACGTTATTATGAGAAATGTTACAGATTTTCTTCTTTCTTCTAGGCATTGATTTTAAAGTAAAGCCAGTAACGTTTAATGATACAAGAGTGAAACTTCAAATATGGTAAGTTTTAATTTATGTCACAAATCAACTAAATTACATTACAGAATGAAAATCTCACCTGCTTTTAATTGTGTGTCTTCCTAAAGTGCAGTTGTTCCTCCTAGGTCATTTTAAAATTTGAATTTGGCCTAGGGGAGCGTATGTTTCGCAGCAACTAATGTAGGTTGCTGCTAGGTTGCTTTAACATAAAACTTGCAACTTACAAACAAAGCAGATCTACTATCCATATTGAGTATACATAATTCTATAGGAACATTGAGAGAAGTGACAAAGCAAGAAAATTTTACATTTTGTTACCGATCAAATGCATGTTCGAAAGGGTCACTGAGAGAAAGATAGTTGGGAACCTACAGTCTATATGTTGTTTTTGAAGTTTTTCTAAAGGTTATATAGGGCTACTGACAGCCATCTGTCCAGGCATCCAATACTGAAGGTTATCTATATTTACCAGTATTTAAATTTCTCAAGAAGTAACTCTGTATATGAATTATCTGACCAGTATTAGATCTGCAGTTATTCCATCACAGGTTTTAAAACAAAAGTCTTGGAGGCTTGTTTACAGCTTTCTTAAGGCATAATTATGTGTAGGAATCTCTGCATCCCTGTGTTTTATGGCTTTTTCCCAAAACCTACCTTCCATCTAAAAATCTTACTGTCTGTATCACGGTTTACAAAGGGCTTGTCAGGTTGTCATCTGACTCCTGCAGTGCTTGTACTCCAGATTTTTTTTTATCACCCGAATTGTACTGATCTTAATGATTATGCATATAAAGAAGCAGTGGTGGACTTGAAGTTACACTCAGACTTCAGGCACTGGTTTAATTTCCCTAGTAGGGTTGTATCATTCAGAATAAATATCTGGTGTATTTCTTTCACTGCTGTATCTGGCACCCAGATTTCCTCTCATCCTTAACTTTTCTTGTTCCTTTCCTGTTAGTGTACACCATTCAAAATTTGGACAATACTGCTTAAAATAAAGTGATTTTTCTTGGGCGTTCTGCAGTTTGATTATAGGTTTTTTTTGTTTGTGTGTGTGTGTGATTTCTTATAATTTCTTTCAGGGATACTGCTGGCCAGGAACGATTCCATACACTTAGCACTAGCTATTTTCGTGGCGCACAAGGCTTTGTTCTTGTATATGACATCACAAATCTGGACAGTTTTCAAAATATAACAAGCTGGATGAAAGACATACATGAGGTAAATATATCTAACAGTGGTTGATCTCTTAATGGAGGTAGTTAATGAGTTACTGCAGTTAATGTTTTAAATGACTGCGTGAGATTTGTTCTTGTTCCTCGAGCTGTTTGTTTCTAACCAGAATGTCTTACATTTAACTCAGCACACAGTAGAGTAGTAGGATTACTGCTGTCTGAATCTGGAATACATTGTAGATTATCCAGGACAAGCCCACGGTGATGCAGGAGTGTTCTCTGAGGTACTTTTAAAACAGAGCTTCCAGTCCAGTTTTGCCCAACATGCTGAGTTATGGAACTTTATTCACTGGTATGGCTATGCACAAACCAATCTCTGTGAGCTCATCCTGGGATTTTAATTGGCTTCCACATCAAAATTCCATATCACAGCCAGTGATTTCCCTTTCCTAATTTCATTGCTTTACTGTAGTTACCTCATCCCAAGAATCAAAAGAAACAAATCAAATTAAACATCCTCTTCGTCTTTACTGGGTATTCCTTTTGAGAGGATGGTTTCAAGAGGGAGGAACCCGGGGAGGAAAAGGAGAATCCCTTTTTGCTGGCAGTGAGCTGTTTGGTTAGCTCAGCTGCTTGTGGTATTACAGCCAGAAACACGTGCTTTCATGTGACATAGGAAGTGATTCAACAGCACATGGCTGCCAGACAGGGAGTGTGTTCCTACCTCCCTTCCTGCTCCTGAACGTTGGCTCTGCTGTGCTGCTTCTGGAGCTTGTCAGAACCTTCTGAGGTTCACTCTGACTTTCTAACATGATAGAAAACTAACACAGCAACACCAGTTGGATGGTTTTCTGCTCCATCAGTGAGTTTAAGAGGTTCATAGAAAGGTCTGACAGTTATTGGAGTTGGCGCAAGGTAAACAGGTAAGAGTAGGAAGGACAGGAGAAGAACCTGTGAGAACAGTGTGAGAGAGGAGTGGGCAAACCCTTAGACATCAGATCATTCAGCTGCCCATAACCCTGTGCCCTGAGTCTTTGTTGCTAGGTCTCTCTTAATGCATTCTGTATTAGGTAGAGGCAGGTCAGTTTTAGAATAGAATAGTTCAGTTGGAAGGGACCTACAACGATCATCTAGTCCAACTGCCTGACCACTTCAGGGCTGACCAAAAGCTAAGGCATGTTGTTAAGGGCATTGTCCAAATGCCTCTTAAACACTGACAGGCTTGGGGCGTCGACCACCTCTCCAGGAAGCCCATTCCAGTGTTTGACTACCCTCTCGGTAAAGAAATGCTTCTTAATGTCCAGTCTAAACCTCCCCTGGCACAGTTTTGAACCATTCCCACAAGTCAGATCGCTGGACATCAGGGAGAAAAGCTCAGCACCTCCCTTTCTACTTCCCCTCCTCAGGAAGCAGTAGAGAGCAATGAGATTGTCCTAAGCAATAGCATGGAAGTATGTAGTTAGAATGCTTGTTTAAGTTAGTATGCTTGTGTAAGAATCCAAGCAAGCTCATGCTCTTTGTTGATTGAAGTCAAGTAAACATTCAGGCAATTTTTGTAATACTCTGTGAATTGATAGGAATATGACAGGATGGATGGGAGAGTTCATCTTGGGAAAGCGGGCTCAAAATAAAACTGTCAAGTGCATTTGTTTCGCTCCTCACAGCTTCAGTATATGGATGACTTAATGAACTGCACATGGTCATATATCCAATAATATATAAATAGGATATTTTATACTCCTAGTAAAACGTTACATTTAAATTACCTCCATATTAAGAACATTACTATGGTGACCTAGAATGTCATTATCCTTGACCTTAGAGCCATCTTAAAAGTCTTAGTGGCAACAGAGCCTAACTTCAGTAATGTATTACAAGGGAGATTTGATGATACAATATTCTCACTGCCTTGTCTGCACACACTTCAAACTAACACGTGTGTTATCACTTCATTAAGAAAAGCGTGTGCCCTTCTGTGAGGCAAACCAACAAAAGTCACAGCTAGGTAGGTCACTGGTTGTGCAGTTTCATGATTGGCTAAGATTTAACCCAGCACACAGTATAATAGTAGGTTTACGGTTATCTGAAGCTGAAAATGTAGATTATCCATATATATACATTTATATATATTTCTCTGTATATGCATATATCTCTCTGATTGTGTGGATAAATTTATAAAACACTGATCTGTCTTGCCACTGCCTGTTCATGACACTTAAAAACTTTTGTGTAAACATACTCAAGCTATTAGTATGTAGATTGTTTAATCTTAACCCCTGGAGGTACTTTGTTAGTTTAAAATTTAAAAAAATGGAAAAATACTCCATTTAAAACAATTTCTGGGAATGTAAATGGCATGATTGATTGTACCAATCTCAAAACTAGCAATTAGTGAGTATTGTAATAGAGCTAGATAATAATAAAAAATTTAATTTAGTCCTAGTGGGATATCAATTTCTGAAGTGTCTTGGTGAAAATATATGGGGCCATTCATTGCAAAAGAAGTGTTTTTAAGCAATAACTGTTAAAACACAGGGCATTTCATGAAAATTAATTACTTACTGGAGGTTGGTGACATTTCCTGAATTTGCTTTGGTCTGTGAATGCAAACCAGTATTTAATTCCCGACAAATGCCCAGCATCAAAATGACTGTTACTACAGCACCCTTTAAAATATGCAAGCATAGAAAAAATAAATAGAATTTAAAACGGGAAACAGATACAGGTTTCATTAAACACCAGACTAATAGGTAATGGAAAGCTTGCACCTGAACAAAACAGGATTTTTTGAGATAATTCAGTTATTACATTATGCATTCATTTTTTAATTCTTTGTACATAGAGATTTTAAACAGAAAGTTTTTTAAAAATCTGTTCAGTGTGGTAAGCCATTTTTACAACAGTTGAAAATAACAATCTAAGCAATTTAGCATTCCTAAAAACTCCATTGATTTTATAAAAACTGGACAGTCAGTGCTATTACAGTCAGATTACCAGTAATGTTCTCATTGTATTTCAATTATTTTAAGTGTCGTATACAGCAACTTTCCTATCAAAAATGAGTTACTGTTCAAGGAAGTTCAATACGCAAATATGCTGCCATATTTGTCTTGTAAAATTTGTATTCAGAGCTAGAGGAAACTAAGTAACATGACTGTACTTAAAAAGCTTGCTAGGAAAATATACTCACAGATTAATATCTTGGGACATTATTGGCAAATCCAATACAGGTATATCGGATTTGTAACGCACTCATTAGGAGCATGGTAATTGCAGGAAAATTACTTCAGAACCTGAAACGATTCTTGATTTGTAGGATTGGGGGCCTTGTCCAATTTATTAAGGTGTTCCTCTTGTCTGCTGACATGGCTTTTAGCTATTGTATGTAGCTGTTCTGAAAGGCTGATTCTGTTTGGCCTTTAAAAATTAAATACACGTAACCGTGTACCAAATCCATTTGCAGAAAACAGTTCTTTCCAGGATGTTTTGAACAAGATTCCAACTAAAATATTGGCAAAAAGGTCCTCACAATAAAGTGATCAAATGCTCAAACAGGTGCCCAGAGAGAATCTGGAGATACTTAAAACTCAATTCAACAGGACCTTGCACAACCTGACCTGACTTTGAAGTTGGCTCATGTTCAAGCAGGGGGTTAGACCAGGTGGCTTCCAGACTTCCTTGCCTACCGAAACCAGTCCATGATTCACGCGGGGCATCTGGGTCTCCAAAACCTTTTGACATAGATGGTAGGTCCTAGTTTTCTTTTAAATACATTGGACTGGTTTTCATTGTGTTGATCTCCTGGTGTGGCCGTGAAGGTGGCATTACCAGTTCCTAAAGTTATCTCCATGTTAGAAATTCTCTGCTAGCACAGAATTTTCTGCAATGGGAAGATAAATTCATTTTCTCATGCAGTAGCAAATCTTGGTGACATAGTGTTCTTTGAATACGTTAGCTTTCTATTCGTACTACCTGAAGAAGTGACCCCTCAACCAGGATATGAAATGTATGAGTGTGTTGGGTTACTGCCATTTTTGCATTGCGCCCTTTTCCAGTTCTGTTCATTTGGTGCATCTCAGAGTTGGGATACTGGACTCTTCCAGTGTTTCTGCATCATACTTAAATAAAAGCAGCTCAGCAAGCTGCTTTACAAATGTTAATTATTTCGTCTTCAAACTCTTTTCATTTTTTCTTCCTCATATGGGAAAGCTTGATGTCAAAAGGATTGAATGGGTTTGTTGTTATGGCTCTGATTAGAACTGAAAATTCTTGTTCTTGTCGCTTTACTAAATTGTTTTATCTCTAATCCCAGATTGGTTTCAGGGTAAAATTGGTTTATATCTAGTTGTATCTATCATTCTAGCCTTTGTTTATTTCCATTGAAGTCCTGGAAACTAGGCATTTGTAACTGAGGTCATAAGGTGGCCCTTAGAAAAATATATGGAAAGAGACATGTATGGGAATCATAATGTGAACACTGCCCATGTGATGCTGTCAGGGAGACAATGAGGACAATGTGTTCCTAACAAATTAATCTTCATTAATACATTGGGTATGTTTCTAGTGAGTAGGAAGAAGAAACTTACCAGCTTTATAGCCTTCCCCAGCTCTGCCTTCGTCTTGCTCCATACCATGTGTATCCTCTTCAGATCTGAAAAATTATATTAATGCTACATTTCTTCCTCAAATACAAACTAATTAAGTATTAACATAGTGTATTTATCAGGTATGGGTTCTCGATTTCATTGTTTGGACCTGCAAAGAAACTTCTGTTCCCTTTTCAAACTGTAATCAATGAGTATCAAAATCATGAGGCCCTGCACAGCTACGCCCTGGAAATGTGAAGGGATGAGGTGCTGATTCTGTAGGATCTATAACTGGATTTATACAATAAGGAGTCTGGATGAGCTGGTAATCACGGTCAGTTTGCTGCAGGGGAGGCTGAGGCTGGGCATGCATGGTAGGGTCTGTGCTCACCATTTAAAAAGTGAAGGGATAGTGTCTTCCAGTATCCTGTAAGTACAAATGTGACGTAGTTCTCTTTCAGTAAAGGTGTCTGTGCTACTTTTGGTACTCGCATGAATTCACAGCACTTCTGTGAAACAGTTTCCTGGCAAAATGAGAACAACTGCAGAAAAAAAGACCTAGCATTTGAAAAAAATAAACAAATTACATACAAAAGGGATGAGCAAGATATTTTCCCTTTTGTATTTTTGATTTCTGTTTATAGTCAAGCAGTGAGTTGGATGTTTACCTGGTTGGGTGCACAGGCTAGGTGAAAGTTGAGCAGTACGGTAGTTAGTGAAGGGCACTAATTAGCGAAGGGCACTGGCTCCTATCAGAGCAGGCTGCTGAAACGCACCATGGTACTATGGTGCAAGAGTCTAGTGTTCCTAGTCCGGTCCGTGGCACCGCTGCCTTTGAGGTTCTAGCACTGCTCCCTCCTGTGGCCACTGGTCACAGCAGCCTGGCTCCCGCTGCCGCTCGATCCAGCTGCTGGGGCTTCCAGCAGGGGAAAAACCCTTTTGCCAAAACCTGATGACTCCAAGCTCTGCCAAATGCTTCAAAAACTTGGTCAGTCTCAATATATCTCTCGGCTGTAGTGCTTGGAGAGAAATACAGCGCTGATATTTCCTTTTTGGAGGTTTTAAAAAATAATTTAAAAAAAGGCTAGGTTTTCTCCAAGTTCAGATTATTTTTATTTTAAGTTTCAGTAAAATGTGAACTTTGAAATGTTAAAACCAGAATAAAAACTGAAGAGAGTGAACGAAAAATCTGGACGTGTTTTTGAGATATCAAAGCAAAACACTTTTTTATACTTCTCAAAAAAATGTTTCTTTTTGCCTTGCTGAAATTAATGAAATTTTTAATAGTATTTTTCCATGACATGGGGAAAAAAATGTTTCCTGACTCTATTAGCTTAGTCAGTGCTGACTTGCATAATAGCATCTTAACAACTGTAAAATAACCATCCTCTTTTTAGCTCTAGATTTTGCATTTGTAATGCTTATTCCCGAGCTATAAATAAAAGAGGATGGAAGCACTGAAGAGCCATATTTTTGGCCGACTCAAATCAGTGTAGCGCTGCAGTTTTTATGCCAACTAAGCACATGGTCAAACTTCTGCCTAGTCATATTGACTTAATTTTTTAAGACTTCACCTACTTAGTCAGTTTTCAGGATTTAATATGGACATAATTTTGGTGTATGGTCTTTAGTTTTTTAAAAGCAAGAAACTGCAAGATACCATCTTTAATAAAGAAGTACTGTCAGTGGAGTGGAGGATCCAGTCAAAGTGAAAAATTCATTATATTGATGTAGAAATAAGTTATTTGCTGAAATAAATACTTAGTGATTGGTAATACTGATAAATATTTACTGAAAGGCCTGGTACCTCTAACCTCCTTTAAATTTTGTTACTATTTGAAGCTGTTTAGAAGGAACACTTCTACGCAAAAATTTGTGCTGTTTGTGCAGAAATACAGGATTAATTTCATGGTTTTGTACATACTAGGCCACTAGACCAGGCTGCTCAGAGCCCCATCCAGCCTGGCCTTGAACACTTCCAGGGATGGGGCATCCACAGCTTCCCTGGGCAACCTGTTCCAGTGCCTCACCACCCTCAGAGTAAAGAACTTCTTCCTAATATCTAATCTAAATTTACTTTCTTCCAGTTTAAATCTGTTAACCCTTGTCCTATTGCTATGCTTCCTGATAAAGAGTCCCTCCCCATCTTTTCTTTAGGCCCCCTTTAGGTACTGGAAGGCTGCTATGAGGTCTCCCTGGAGCCTTCTCTTCTCCAGGCTGAACAACCCCAACTCTCTCAGCCTGTCCTCATAGGAGAGGTGCTCCAGCCCTCCGATCATCTTTGTGTCCCTCCTCTGGACTCTGCTTCAACATGTTCTTCTTATGTTGGGGACTCCAGAGCTGGACTTCTTTTGATGCAGCCCAGGATGCAGTTGGCTTTCTGCCTGCAAATGCACACTGCCAGCTCATGTTGAGCTTCTCATCAAACAACACCCCCAGTTCCTTCTCCTCAGGGCTGCTCTCAGTCCATTCTCCGCCCAGCCTGTATTTGTGCGTGGGATTTCCCGGACCCACATGCAGCACCTTGCACTTGGCCTGGTTGAACTTCATGAGGTTTGCACAGGCCCACCTCTCAAGCCTGTCCAGGTCCCTCTGGCTGGCATCCCTTTTCTCCAGCGTGTCGACTGCACCACACAGCTTGGTGTCATGGGCAAACTTGCTGGGGGTGCACTCAGTCCCGCTGTCCGTGTTGCCAACAAAGACGTTAAACAGCACCGGTTCCAGCACCGACCCCTGAGGAACACCACTTGTCATTGGAACATAGTGTTCCTTAACAATTGTGCCTACTGCTATACTCTTCTAATGAGACAACTTGTTTGTGAAAGTGCAAATTGACTAAAATTAATGATTCTATCATCCTTTAACAAATAGAGGTTTTTCCTTGGCATTTCTCTGAAGGGAGGGACGTGTGTCCATGTGCATGTGTGTGAGCTCTGAGGAAGAGCATTGTGCCTGATTTTGTCTTATGGCAAAGTTATAACAATTAAGAGTTTGACGGAGGTCAGAGATTTCATCAGCATCCTTGTAGAGAATTCTGCAGCCTGAGACCAGGCTTTTAGAGTCATCAGAGAAGCTGTGTGAGCATTTACTTTCAGAATGTAAGCCATGGGATCAGACCATGTTAGCTTTAATTGTCTCTAGATTGAGATCCTTAGCTTCCTCCATTTAAGCCACCAAAAGTGTTTTTAAATATTATGATTTTCACAACAAATGTCAGTTTTCAAATTCCACGTGCTGTTGCAGAACTGTTCCGTTTCCTTGTCATTATTCCGGTCATGTATAGTTACAATGGCTTATCTTAAAATAACACTGATGTAAAGCACACAGTGCATTTCACAGTCATCATGTACGTAACTGGATTAGTGGAACGAAGGATGGAGACAAGGTCAAAAAGCTAGATATTTCTTCTTTTTGAAATCAATGAGGTTTTTAAATTTTACTTCATTAAAAATCTATTGCCTTCTTTGGAGTGTCTTGGAATAATCAAACTTTTATGTTGAGTTTGAACACTTTGAATGTAATTTTACTGTCTGTGTGCTAAAGTGAAGCACAGAGAGGTGCTCTTTCAGGTGCAGCAAATTCCTTCCTTTTGACGTGTGAGTGCTGTATGTAGACCTGACTCATATGCTAATCCATGAACCCATTACTTTAGGGAGGGCAGTGTCTGTGAATTCAGGGCATTTCCAGTCACTTTAAAGCCTCAAGATGGAGCATTCATCAGAAGATGGTGCCCATGCATCATATACTTTATACTGTGTGAAACGGGTTGGAAATTATGCCCTGTACTTGTAACTGGCTTTTTTCTGCTCTTTGCAATCTTGCTGTTTTCCTCCAAATCCCAGTAAATGATGGAAAATATTTCCACATATGAGAAGGTCAGGACAGAATTTCACCTTTACTTTCAAGGAAATAAAGTGTTGAAGGTTAGTGTGTGATGAAGGTGAAGGGCTTTTGTTGTGTGCTTTTTTTCTTACTTGACACTTATTAATGCTGGTTCTCTTTTAGAAAGCAGGTGATGAAGTGGACGTAATACTGCTGGGCAACAAGTGTGATAAGGAGTCAGAACGTGTAGTTCCTAAACAGAAAGGAGAAAAGGTATCATTGGTACTTTCTTTGGCTTCTCCTGAGTATCTTTGTATGTGACCGTGAGCTGTTACATTGAAAATTATAAAAAGCTCCTGAATTCCAAAAATTCTATTAGGAATTGCTCCAGAAGAATAGTTGTGGAGTTCTGGAGTGTTGGGGGTTTTTTTTAACATATGAGCAGAAGTACATTAAGTAACTCCTAGATGATTTCTTTAGAATACTGATTTTTATTTTGAAAGTTAAAATGTACTTTAGAAGTTTTAGGCATTACGATAGAAATCTTTCTTTTGAATTAAAACTAAAAATATTTTAGAGTCCCCATTTTCAGAGTACTGTTTTAATGTGGAATACTAAAATACCACGCACAATACATTCTGCATAATTTTTCTGGTACTACCCATCAATGATTTTTTTGCAACAGCCTGACTATGAAGAACTTATTCTGGCAGCCTGTGCACGGTGATCTGCAGTGTCTATGAATAGTCCTAAATAATACTGGGCAGATAGATTTAAGGAACATCCAGCTCCTCTAGATCTAGATCTAGATGTGGTGTACAACTGAGACTACAGTATAGTTTATACTTGCTGACCATGTGTAGAGGAAGAACTGCTGTGAAGTGGGGGGGTGCTGTTTTAGAGGCGGTGGCAAATTACTTTCACTGAGAGGAAGCGAGGCAAGCCAGAAGCCGTGCTATGGCAGAAGAAATTGTGATAATGACTTAAATGTTTCCGGAGAGCTTGTCCTGTAAAACAGTAAATTTTGCAACTGCAAACTGTATGCATCTGTTGTCTGGAACTTGGAATGAGCCTTTCTATTATGGTTTTGGGCATGGTGAGTCAGGCAGGATGTCTTGTGTTTGAAGAAAAGAAACGCTGATAATTTCTTGCCAATTGTATAATCCCAGATTAGGGAGCTTTAAAAAAATAGCATCACCTTTTCAACAGCATTATGAATAGAAACTTTTGGAAGTCCATTGTTTGTATGCAAGACACTTTCAATGTTAATTACTATATCTGTGTCCAAGGAATAAGGTTGCTGAAAAATACACGTATACTCTCACTCAAAGAGTGCACTGTTAGAAATGTAAAGAGTCAGTGGATGCATGTGCACAAGAGGGCAGTAGTAGGGTTTTGCATATGGTATTAACCGTGACATTTTCTGACTTCTGTGTACTTAACCATGCAATCAAAATTTCTCTTAATGTAGTATTTTTTTCAGAAACAAAACATCACCTCCTCAGCAATGCGTCTGCTTTCTAGATTTCTGCTGTGTTTTGAGGCCAGGCAAATCTTCCATTTTACTGGTTATTTTTTTAATGTGATTTTCAAATGCTAAAGAATCTGACTGAGACAGCTGGAGTAAGATTCGATAGATTTGATACTAACTCTGCCACATAATAATTTGTACTTATGTATTTCATATTACCCTGTGTGTATGAGCTGTAAGTGTCGTTCTGTTCAGAGTCTTGCAGAGAAGACCCCTAGATTCCCTGGGAATCTTACCATGTACGTTGGCATTTCTATAACAATCTGGCATAAGTGAGTGGCCGTCGTGTGCCACTTTATAGACTAATCTAATGCTGAGAAATATTTTTTTTGTTTTCTGTTTTAGTTTATGATTTTAATTGCTCAGAAATTGATATATTTAATTTTAACACTACGAAGTGTGTTGAATACAAGAAGTGTTTTCTTGTATTAATAGCTTTTTATTCACTTTAAGAAAAGTTTGAACTCAACCTTCTTGTGCTCATCTATTCTCCTTCCCTCTCCCCCCCAACATTATCTTTTCCTCTGAAAAATAAATAAAGATATTGAAGGTTATATGACTTGGTAGAATGTGGACAGTTTTCTATCATATCTTTCTAACAGAAAGAGCAAGTAAGTAGTCTTCCTTTTTTGCTTTTGCTGTCTTCATGTGCCTGACTTCAAAGCTGATTTTACAGGTACAATACAAACAAAAAAAAAATGTGCAGAGTTCTAGGAATATTTCAGACACATCTCTCTGATTCAATGCTAAGAAATCATAGCAATGCTTTTCTAGGAAATAGTACATTTTGAGTTAAAAGAAATAAACAATTGGAATTAAATTTCACCTTGGAAGAGATTACTTATTTTGTTATTGTAGGTAAGATATGAGGTTATTTCACTTAAGCTCTCCAAACTGTTCTCAAGGATAATAAAAAATAACATTTCCCAGTAGCATCATTCCCATAGGTTCATTAATGTATTTAGGTATTTTGTTTATGGATCTATTCAAGATGCTCCCAATGGCAAAAAAAAAAAGTAATTCTTTGAATGTGCCTTTCCAGTTTCTTTATGAGAGGGAGTGGCCAAAGCTGTGTTCATACTTTCAGCTGCTTTAACACTGGACTGTTGGGTTTTTTTCCATCTAGCTACATTTTTACAGTACTTGCGTGCCACAATACTTACCAGTATGGAAGGTGAATTGGAATAATATGTACATTAATCTTCTTTGACCAATATTGTGCACATACAGAGAAAATGTATGTGTCCAGCTTTGTATGTGTCCATACAAAGTGTCCAGTACACAAATGTATGTGTCCAGAAAAGTGTCCAGCTTTGGCTCCTCCATTTCAAGAAGGATGTTGAGAAACTGTGGGGGATCCAGCAGACAGCTACAAAGATGACTGGGGTCTAGTACCGGTAATCCATGAGGAGAACGGAGGGAGCTGGGTAAGGATGAGGCTAAGGAGCAGTTATTGGTCTACAGCAATTGAAGAGTAATTAAAGGAATGACAGAAATACTCTCCTCAGTAAAGGCAGACAATAAAGCAAGGGGCAGCAGACACAAGTCCTGGCTTTGGAGGTTCAGGTTGGAGATAAGGATAACCAATTGCACTATAAGGGTGATGGAGGGGGCATCCCATAAAGATTATAGAATCTCCGTCATTGGCAGATTTCAAGACTCAGGTAGACAAAGCCATGGCTGACCCCACATTGTATGGGCAGTAGTCCCATTTCAAGTGTGGTTATATTTCCAAATTATTTCTGTGATTCCATGATTAAAATGGTTTGTGTTCATCAGAGTTTGTACATAGGTGGCCTCTAGGAATCTGTTACATGACACAAGAAAGAAAAAAGGAATATTTAATAGTAGATTCTGTGTACTTTATAAGCTGCAAACAAGCCTTCTCCACTTTATTAGCCCAGTATTTTTAATTGCCTGTATTTTTCTTTGTGCACCATTATGCATCATTACTTTACATTGACACTTGACAATAATCAAATGATTTTATCTTTCCGTACCAAGTTCCTGCAGTACCGAAAACAGTTCATAGCAGTCAGCTGGAGTTTTAGAATCCCTTATGAAGCAGTCTGTCTTAAGAAACAGATCTCGTCTTTATTTTCAAAATTACACTTTCTTATAGCATTTTGGAAAAGAAACCGTTTGGCTTATTTTCTTTTCTACCTTTAACATAATCTTTATTATTATATTTTGACTGAAACTAATAGAAGTCCAATTCTTGTACCTTCATGCCTGATTTTGGAATTTTTGTAAAGCGTTGATTTGTTAGTGCTAGGTCTCATTGAAAGCAAACATAACTTCCAAAATTAAACTTTGTATCCTAATGGAGAGCCTTCCAAATAAATCATTAAGTGGTCAGTAATTATAGGTTTTTCTATACATTATAAGCAGTAGGGTTTTTTCTTTGCCTGGGATCGTCTTGTCCAGATGTGTACCGAGAAAGGATCCATTGCAGAGGGAGTAAATATGCTCTCCCACTATGTTTTTCTGGCAGATATTATTCCTACCTTGGCCTCCTCTCTTGGGAGGCAACAATGCAACTGTTTTTCTCCATGTATTTAACTATATAAATTAGAAAAAGTTTAGGACCTTAAAAAGGCATGAATTTGGTTGTTTTGGTTTTTTTTTTTTTCCTCATGCCAACATGTCTTAAAGCTATCTGTAAGGGAAGTACACTGGAAATAAGAGAACATGAGTAAATTAAATAAAATCAACCGATGTGAAGTCTATGCTGCCCTTTTCTTCTAAGTATTTTCTCTCTTTTACTGTTACCATAATATATTTTTGCAAACATATATGTTCTTTGCTTGCCTCTTATGTCTGTGCTTCTCCCTCTCTGGTAAAAAAGGAGCATTTCTTTTTATATTTCATCACGCCTCTTTTTCTAGAGTTTTTGTCACATTTTTATCTATATTTTGCTCTAAATAATTGCCTAGGAGACAGTTCATTTTCTAAATAAATCAAAACATTGAGAACAGACCCACTGGAGTTTATTCTTCTTACTTACAAGTAAAGACAAGTTAAAAAGCTGTTTTGAAAATGTAAAAATTTAAGAAGAATGTTTTAAGAGTTACTTGAAATTTATAAACTGAGGATGAATATAGAGTACTTTACTGAGCTGACATTTACTTAATCAGTGTTTAAATAGCGTGTTAGAAGCTGTCAGAACACCTCCATATCTCTCGCTACTAGTATTAGGAAGTGTTTCTTTCCTAAAGCCTGTTCATCCCATTGCCTACATTTGTTTTACAGCTTGCTTGGGAACATGGAATACCCTTTTTTGAAACCAGTGCTAAAGATAACGTGAACATTGAGGATGCGTTCTCAATCTTGACTAAGGAAATACTGGAGAAGGTAGGCTCCTTTTCTGAGTAGAAAGAAAATGAGAACTTTTTCTTGACAGGTTGGATAAACAAGGCTGTAAATACAGAAGAGGTTTGGCAAAGCACAGCCAGTGCTGGTTTTGCATTACGGAGTTAATATTTTTAGGGGGATCCTGTAGCTGTAGACATACAGAGGAGGAACGTGGAGGGGAAGAATTATTGGAGAAGAGAACAACGGAAGAGGGGAGCAGATAAAATACAGTTCAGAGAGAGGGTGAAAATTCAGGAAAACGGCATCTGTGGCTTTCCTTACCATGCTTTTCTTCAAGTGAGAGGTTAACAGCTCTAGAGTAGCTCCAGTTCTGTGCCAGGAAGATTCCTTTTTCCTGTAGGTTTCTGCAGAATATGCACACTGTGAAGATGCTGCGTGCTGATGGAATGAGCGGACCTTTTATGCTCAGCAATCAAATGTTTTATCCAAAGTTCATAGCTGTTTATTTGGATGATTTATGCTAGTACTTTTGAAGTTATCAGGACCTAAAGATTTGAGTTAATTAGTGGTAGAATCAATATTGTAGCTGTCAGAGTCAGCATCTCTAACTACCTAGAGTGTGTTGGTCCTTACTCCTCAGAGTTGCAATACTTTTGTAGGACTGAATTATTGTTAATTAGCTCTGAAAATGTTTTGCATCGTAATTTATTTTTAGACAGTAGAATATTATTTTAGACATTAATGGATGTTCTTCATGCAATGCATTATCATTGCCATTCATCACCAATATTAGTTATACAAAACTAGCCTTCCATTCCGAATACTCTTGAAGTCATAATAAAGATAAATGAGCAAAATTACTGACAAAGTCACAAGTTGCAGTGTTTTGATTAAGTAGCCATAGGGGATGGTCAGAATAATAGCTCAGGCTTGGACTGCTTCTAAATCGAGGTCTTGTCATATTATACAATAACACAAGTTGGTTATTTTGAGGGAGAAAAAGAAAGAAAAGAAAAAAAAAAGCTTTTGATTCCTTTAGCCTGAAAATGAAGCTTATCAACTCAACAGTCAAATATTGTTTAGAACATGAGGATAACGTCTGGTCCTTGAAGAGCTGGCAAAAAGCCTCAAGTAAGATAACTCTGATTTTCTTGTAAATGAAAAAGACATTGGCTACTGTAAATAGAGAATATATTTGTTAGTATGAAGCATGAAAACTACAAAACAATAGCTATGATCATAACTGCTACAATGACAAATACCTGTGACTCGAGCATTTCTGCACAGTGCATTTGGGTAAAAGCCAAGAGAATTGTTTGCAGCATGCAGAAATGATGTTTGGGTATTTCTTACTTTACGATTGCCTATACTTACTTTACTTTAAGTAATACTTTAGTATTCCTGCTCATCTTCATGAAAATTCATGGGTTTTTTAATGTGGACACACAAGCGAATTCAGGCCTTGTTGAAAATGCTACGATAGCATTGCAGGGCTGTAACTAGTACTGCTTGAGAATACAGTTGTACGTTCTGCATCCACATATGTGTATTTGGAAAATATGTCCATGAGAATTTGTCAAGTTTGTCTGTAGTAACATTTCACCTTATCTAGAAATGCTCGCAAATCCCTGATGGGTGCCATTACTTTGGTGTATAATTTGCCATTTTTAGTGAAATTCATTTGTTGATTTAAACAAGCACTCCTATAGCCCAAGTGTTTTTGCCACTGGCCAGGTAAGAAAGAGTTCACAGTAAAAAAAAATAAATCTATCATACAGTTTCACCATGGTTTTCAGGTTCGGCAAAATAATTTGCTTGTTCACAAAACTGTGAAATCTGAATGTAGTACTTGAATTTTAACTTCCTCTAACTGATGAAATTTTGGAGAAGGGAGAATGCAGTAGGAAGTGTGACTAGTAGCTGTGAAAAATGACATGGTAGATGCCAGTCTGAGATCATTTCAGTCCTACATCCACTCTGTGGTGCTAAAATACGTACTTGCTGATTGTGAAAAGGAGATACAGCTTTGCACGAGTGTTTTGGCCCAAGACACCTATGTCTGAGGTAGCAGGATATAGGGCCTCGCTTACTTCTGCAGTAGGAGCACCTCTGCCAGACTGATGACATGCTTCAGTGGAAGCATGTCATTGCTTCACCGCTCCCATACAGGAAACTCGTTTTGAGAAATTCCCTAGAAAAGTCTATTACGGCCATGCATTTTGGAAGTATGTGGAGGTCATTCAGAAGTAAGATAGATAGGCAGGCGGTAGACCATTTTCACATGCATTGCTGTATCTGAGGAAATCTAGGATTTTTTATATACACTCTCGTTCTCAATCTACTATGGGCATTTTATTAACTACATCTACATAAAACACTCCTGTAGATGGGGAAGATCAATGTCCAGAGTTACAGAGCTCATACAGAAGTAATGAGCTTCTTGATTCTCTTGAAATTTAGAACAAGTCGTGGTTCAGTGGAGGATTGGAAAAAAAGCACATGAAAATGTCAGACAAAAAAAAAAAGGCAAGTTTGTATTGTCATTATTTTGTGCTGCATTTTCCTGTCTCTTCTTTTGTGGCTTTACTTGTGGGCTTAGGGGAGAGAGAAGATTGCTGTATCCCAGCGATTCAGATAACTAAAGCGCTGCTTGACCTTTCAGGTATTTATCGTCTCAGCCATTCTATGTTCGGCCTCAATCCTACAGCTGTAATTTACATGAGTAGCCTCATTAAAACAATCAGGTGTTATTTGACAGCTTACATTGGTAACAGCTAAGGAGTCATGCTATATTTTTGAGAACTCGCGATTTTCAAATAAATCAGTTATTATTAACTGATTTGATTGTATGCGAAAGGCTGCAGTGGAAATGAAGGTTAATGACACGGCTTATTCCACAGGTTTGCTTAGACATGTTGACAAATAACAACAGTATTTTATTTATTCACAGTTCTTATGAGTCTCAGATATGCCTAAACCTGTTCATTAATAGATGGCAGCTGTTCTTTAACTATGCTTCTCGTTGCCAGTGAACTATTTGTACTTGTGAGTCAGCCCCCCAAAACCAACCAAAACCAAAAAAATACCACCCAGAATGCAGTTAGTATTTGCACTTTTGTGGTGTTTGGTTTCATGGCTGACAAGTAGTGCTCTTCTCAACTAGCTTTTTAAAAACGTATTACAAGCCTTTGTATTTCTGTCTTTGTGGGTGTGGTGGTTGGTATTTTTTAAACTAGGAGCAGAATGAGGGAAACTGTATTCAATAAAAAAGAAAAAAGAAAATTTTTTTCCTCTTTCTGAAGACTGCTATAAAACTAACCAAAACTTATGTTCTGCCTACCTCCCAAGAGTGATTGACCACTAAGATTGTTTTAAGATTAATATTAAATAAATATGTATCTGCTGAGCAGAGAACAGTGAAAATGCATTTAAGAGCTTTCCCTGTGCTGTTGAGAGTAACATTTAATGTCTAACAGCTGGATATCCTTTGAAATGAACATTCATAAATAGCAGGCGTCAATTCCGTCCTTTCTTGATCTCTTTACCTTCCTCTCCTCTGGCAACAAGATTTTTGAGATTACACTGTGTGTCCAATTCCTTTGCTCCTAAAGTACCTTTGGAACTTGCTAGCTGATTTTAAACAAATTTGGCAGGTCAAACTAAAAGGTCATTAAGCTCCCGAGTTGTTCCTTGAAAAGAAGGTGCTGGGTGGAGGAGAGGCAAAGTACTCTGCAGAAGGAAAGTCTCCAGCATTAGTTCATACAATATTAGACAGAGATGAGTACACAGAGGGACTGAAAAATGCCTCGACCAGCCACTCCAGCTGGAGCTTGCATTGGGGATATCCAGTTTAATTCACTGCAAGACCCAAATCCATAGAAAATCGGATTTCATTATTGCCAAGGTTCGTGGAATTGTTAGTTTGTCCAAAAGATCCCTGTCTCCAGCAGTGCACACTCAGTGTTTCTTTATTATCCTCAATCACACATGGAGCCACAGGCTTTATTTGGCCTTTATTTATCTTGTACTGACCACAGAATATTAATTTCTCTGTAAGGTTTTTCATAATGCTTGGAATGCTGTATTTTAGATCTATTTTAGATGTTTATCTTTATAACCTTCTTAGTAACGTTAGGTAGTATATTCAGCATCGTACACATGAGAACCAAGGTACAGAAATTAAAACAGGATAAATGGTACCAGTTCAGTGCTTGTGCAATGTAGGGCATAATTTTACTACACTATCTTGTTTAATTAAAAAAAAAAGTCTGTTCTGGACATGGAATGAGCCAGATATTCTTCTGGAAACGGTAGCATATAATTAGGTCATGTAAATCAAAACTTAATCATAACACTTGAGTATAGGGGATGAGATTAATCTTAGCGTGCATGCTAAGCCAGCACCGTAGCCAGCTAGAATTTACATGACTGGTCTGGTGTGGTTGGAGTCATCTCTATTCAATGAAGAGAGATGCATCTTCTTAGAATGAAATTGTGTTCTGGAGGTGCCTTTCTCTCTCCATTGGTTATAGAGGACTCCGTATCTCAGCCTGTATGGTTTCATATGATTAAAGTTAGATAAATTTAACTCCAGGAGACCAAAAGAATGTTACACACTTGACTTACTTCTGGCATTTGCTGCTTCTGCAAGATCTTGACTTTGAAGCTGGATTGCTCTCTTAAATAGGATTTTTGAGGTGCAACTGTATTAATCCTTACATAGATGATCTGTAGGGTTGCGGAACCTTAGAGTAACAGCACAGCTGTCTTCCCAGGTTTGTGAAATAACTAATTGCAGTACAACATTGTTATAGTCTACGCAGTGTTAACAGAAGAGGGAGATAGAGACCCACACTTTGCCAGTGGGTGAGATGTTTTAGACATTGTGGAATAGCAGGCTTTGGGAGCAAGGACTTCATCCCCCTTTCTTGAGGAAAGTGTTCTGCAGCAGTTAGATCCTGCTCTGCCTGACTCCATATTCTCTCCTGGTCCTCTCGCTGCCCCCTGCAGTGATTGCTTTCCCTGCTAATATATCCATAGTTTTGTTTGGTATGGATTGTGTCCTGTCGTGCCCATTCCTGTTGCAAGAGGACTGTCTTGCATTTCAAACAAGTAATTTGAATTACACAATACAAGGAAAATACACGTCGAGAAAATGGCAGGACTGACCTTAATAACCGAGCTCTCTCTACTGGCAGTTCAGGCACAGAAGTCACGTCAACTTGGTTGCATGAAGCTCTCCGCCATGCCTTGCCAGTCTTTGTCAGCTATCACTGTTAAATATAAACAAAATGATTGCCGTGATTAAGTGTCATCATGTTGTCATTAGAGAGAATATAAATCCCTGAAATTTAAAGAAGTTATAAATAATGGTAGCTTTAGTTACAGTCCCTTCTGCTTGTTTCTCTAAAGCTGTCAGTTTTCCAGCAAGCACGCCAGGTCTTACTTTGACTGTGGATGTTGAAATGGATAGCGTAAAATCCTGTCATTCTTCCAAACCCATAGTGAACCCCACCTCCAAAATAACTAAAACACTATCAAAATACCTAGAACTGGTTCTAGAGTGAGTGAATCCGACTTGGTATAGCACTGCTAATCCAAGTGGTTTTTCGTCAAGGAATGGGCAGCTGATCTTAATGAAGATTTATAAATTCACTCCATTAGAAGCCTTCAAAGACTTTATTTTATTTTTTGGTGGTGCTTCCCTTTGTATACCAGCTTAGCTTTCTTTCCCTGATTAAAAAAAAAAAGAAAAAAGCCAAAACCGTTTGGGATCTGAGCCATCTCATCACAATTCCTGTGTCTAGAAGCCTGGAAGTTAGGTATCTATTGCTCTCCAGTGATACAAACTCTGCTTAGAGCTGGGGAGGAGAGACAGCCAGAAGCTTAAAACTGGCTTGAACAGATGCCTGCCTGTTAGGTAAGACGTGCCTGCTGTGCTATTTAACAGGAAAAACTAGTATTTGATAGCAGGAAGTTTCAACATCTTAATAAATCACTGCAGGGTAGAGCAGCATCTGTGTCTGCGGCAGTATTTTCAAAACCCCACTTTGCCTAGGATGGGTGCTGAAGTGGAAGCACGAGCTTCTCGGTACCGTTTTGGTTCTTCTCACCTTTTCACAGTTTTCTGCTGTGTGTTGTCTGGCTTGTCAAGGGGTGCCTTTAAACAGGCTGAGCGGAAATGTGAGCTGGAAGTGTTAGTGTTGACGGAGCCCTGAAGAAGGAATGCTGCCTGCTTTGTTCTCGCAGGTGGGAGAGATTTGCATACCTCCCTGCTGGAATTCAGGAGAGGAGGGTGCCCCACCTCTTCTGAGGCTCTGCTGAGGTTGAGCTCTACGTGGGATTGCCTGATTGTTGCTTCAGTGCTTCATGCAGGACTCATTGTATCTCTTCAGGTTATGAATGTGCACTTTTTAAATGTGCGTATAGCTCATTTGCTTAAATGAATCCTGGGCCCTTATTTGTTTGATGAAGATCCTGTGTGGAATAGTCTTATCAAACTGAAGTGATTCTTAAAGTCCTCAACTTTTAAATGGCTTTTAAATTAAACTATTACCTTTTTATTTGTGTAGAGGTGGTTCTTGTCTTTCTGTCCTGGCTGATTTGTTGATGAACTACTTTCAGATAATGATTTTACAGATTACATGAACAATTTCATTGTCAAATACTAAGGATCCTTGCTGTACTTATACAGGAACAGCTTTCTCACCACCTAAAAGTACTATTAAATTGTAAAATATTTGCAAATAAGCATCTTCAGCTTATTTGCTAAGGAACATGCAAGTTTCTCCCCTCCAACTGAAAGCATGGAGTTAGATAGAACCTGCAACAATTACAAATTAGCTGTTTCCTCTAAAGTTAAATAAGTGAAACCTGAATTCTGAAATTGTTCAAAGAGGGATTTTTCTAGAACTCTTCTACTACTTAAACTGAATATTTTTCTCATGAAGAAAAAGCAGGGGTGAAACAAAACCTACTTAGTTTATGTTCACAATGATCAATGCTCAGTGTTATTTCTTGATCTCAGTAGAGTGAATTTAAATTTCTTACTGTACCATTATTTTCCAAAGCTTCTTTCCCTCACCTCAGAATCTTATCCCTAAACCAGAGTGCGGTGTCTTGGTCCTTGAGATGACAAGGTTATGCTTGTGTACTTTTGATTCTGCTTTGCTCCCTCTTTTAAAAAGGTGTTTGTACTTTACATTTACTGTCTACGCTTGAAGACTATCAAATACTGTCTCCACCTAGCACAAATCATAATGGCTAATGCCTGTACTCAAGCACCTTACACAGCTGTGTAAAAAAATTAAAACAAATGAGAAGTTATGAAGCTGCATGGTGGAATTTATGTGAACTCTCAAGGGTAATAAAAGTGTTATGTCTGTTGGTACTTGTCAGTCAAACAAAAAACCAAGTAAAAGTGCACATGCTGTATTTCTTCACACATGATTTATATGTGACTAATGACAAGTAATTCCTCAAATCAGTAAGTCACAGTCTTCCTGTGCACTAGAGTCAAAACAATAAGTGTTAATAATTTTATTGATGGCAGCTTCTGCATCCATCCTGAGGTTTAGATGCTACGATACCTTTCCTGCCCTCTGCTCCTGCCTCTGTCTATCACTTCTGAGCCCTTTCCAGGTGTTTCACCTTCTACCTCAGCAGCGTGCACTGTGGAAGCCTCCCTGGGTCCCTGCAGCTCGCGGGAGGAATGGGCTCAGCCACCCTCTTCTTGGGGATGTCCCTGGTGCAGGGCAGCCAGCACGCTGGAAGAGCTAAAACTATGGCTACAGAAGGGAAAAGGAAATAAATTTCATGTGTCTTCTCCAGAATTTTAGGTAGTGTTAAATATCCTCAGCCAAAGAGGCGTAAGGCTTGTTGTAACATGGAAGAACCTTTTGTTTTCGCCTCGTTTTGATTCATGTGATTAATTTTAGGTGAACCTTTCTGCATGTAGTCAAAGTTCAACTACCCGTTGATATTGTATATCTTAAGTTCTTGATTCTGAATCATGATTGGCATTGTACTACATGATGCCTTTTTTTCCCTCTATTTTTTTTTCCTGTGCTTTGAACTTCATGAATTCCAGCTTAGATAGCTGTCCTCTCTGGAAGCTTCTCTTTATTGTCAGAAATGATTGTTTATGGCTTTTGGGTTTGGTTTGAGAGAGGAATGTGGTGAATCCAGTGGTTGTGCTTACTTCTCTGTGTATCATTACGTATTTAGTAAACCTGCCAAGAAGCAGGCGGGAAAATGGCAAGTAGGTAAGTTAGGGCATTTTTTTTCCTAGGCTTGTGACAATATTCTCTACGTCTTTGTGCCTGAGTTCAGGGTTCAGTGTTCATAGTTCTGGAGTACAAGATTGCAACATGTACTGTATTGCACAACTGGGTTTGATTGTTTCTCTGGTCACCGCTAATTATCTAGTTGAGTTTATTGCTGAAAGGAAGAGTCCTGGTTTTGCTGATTTTTTTTTTAATCTACTTTTGCAATCAGTACATAAATGTTTTACAAGGGTGGAGTGCTATTTTGATAATTTATCTTGATAAAACCTGAGTTGTTTCCCTTTAGGGGTATTCATGGTTATTAAATAAAGGCAAGAAAATAGATAATTCTAGTGAATTTCACAAAACAAGTTAACGTCTTTTACAACAATTAATAGCCTGTGCATTTTTTAATGGGTACTGATGTTCTGTATTTCCTTATTCCTTTCAACTGGATTTTTGCACCCCATGCTCAATGCTTCAAAGATTAGTATACTTAACTGCAAATTAGTGAAAATTGATGAAGTCAGCAGAAGAACCTGTACATCTAGAACAATTCATGTGAGTAAAGATTTACAGGATCGGTTCATATGGTTTGTAGTGTCTCCTCAAAAGACACTTTCTATCATCTGTCACCTTCAGTTAGGAGAGATGTTTGAGGCAGCTAAAGAATGTGAATAAACCAAGCTGGGACTTGCATGGGCATCAGTCTCCATGTAATTTATTAGAAACCTTCAATCTTTTAATTAAATATTCAAAGGAAAAATATATCCAGTGACCCCACCAAATCTTTACATATTAAAATATGTGAAAATTCAAGCTTTTTGACTGTTGTGTTCTAGTTATCTTAATTAAGTGTTTGCTTTTGTTTGCTTTACAGAAATCCTGTGTATTATATGACTTAGATGTTGTGGCTCTAAATGAAAGTAAGAAGAGAACCTGCTGTGCGTTCTGAAATACTGTTTCTTATTCTGTTTTCTCTTCAGAAAATATTAACTATTGCAAAGGAATATACAGGATTTTTAAAGTGAGCCTGTAATCCCAAAACACAGAATTTAGGCATCCTTTGTATTACAGAAACTTTGTTGCCAAATATTTTGATATGTTTATATTATATTTTCATAGTTTTAATGTGAAGTTAAAACAATTATCTGACTTTGGAATTATTAGATGCATCACAGGATGACTGCATTTGCATACAAATGTTTGCAGAAATGAAATCTAATTTTCTCTTATTAAAAAAAAAAAAAAGTAATTTACCTTGACTTTTTTTTCTGTGTTATTTATACCAGATTTGTAATGCAATGAACATTGACATCATCACACAGGCAACCAACCTTCTGATATACGAAATCATTTATGGTGTCCCCCACATAACATCCCTTTAAGTAGCTGGTATTTACTGCAGTCCCTTAAGATAATTTCCTGGGAATTTTTGGCTTTGATTCTTTTATATCCATTTCTGAAAAATGTGTGTTACTTGAATACCCTTGAACAGGGAGACTGCAAAGGTGAGGGCTGAGAGAAAAGAATAAGCCATATACAAGATGATGAGTATGTTGCTGAACCTTCCTTGGAAGGAAGAAAACACGGAACAACAGAATGCACCCAGTAATAATTATCTTGCTCATATAAACTTTTATCGTTCTATAAAATAATTCGTGCAGGTGTTAGCAGCATACCTGCATTTTCAAATGTTTCTTTTGTTGTAAATGATCACAATATTAAAAGGGTATGCGGTGCTTGTTTGATGTTGTGAGGTATTTATATTATTTTCTTAAAAGTATAAATACATCAGGTATCTGATTCTGCTCATTTAGGTCTCTTTTATACTGGCATGTAAAATCTTTAATTTCAGTGGAGGATATCAGATTTTATTTAAATTTAAATGGGGGCAGAATCAGGATGCCAGTTTCTTTAATCAAAAGCAAAGGGAACAGAAATCAAACCTGCAGGACACGCACAAAGCAAACACAAGTTGTGAAGGTTGAAGAGTTGTGGTGATTATGTCTTTTTATTATTATTTTTTTTTGCCTGGGAGATGTGGTTCTTGCTGATTATTAAATTTAATTGTTTTATCACCATTTGTGAATGAATAATACTACTGTGCAAAATTGTGTTGTGAGCTATCCCAGCCCGTCCAGAATAACTACTAACTCCACTGGCTTATTGTTCTGGGATGTCACTACTCTCCTGAAATATGGCTGCTTCCTTTTTGAGGGCTGTTTACAGATTGTCGTAATATCAAATTATTATTAAATTGGGTACTGAGACAATGGGCTCCACTGGAAAATGCTTTCTGAAGCACATGGGACCTAATGTGCCTAAGCATCCTGCCAGGTTACTGTGCCACCAGGCCATTTAGTTGGCTAGCAGAAGGGGTGCCAAAGGATGGGAAGGGACACATATTTACAGCTGCTCCTGAGAGTACTCGTCGTGGCCAGTCACTTAAGCTGGCATTGAGAGCAAAATCTCAAAACAAGGAACAAAGGATAATCCCTGCCTTAATTACAACCACAGCAGAGGAAGAAGGAAAGGATTTGGAGAGGCTGGCTAGGTCCTCGTCTTATCTCAGCCTCAGATCAGCTGTCCCTGCTGTACTGCAGGAAGGTGTTTAGACACTTGCAATGATGGAGATTTCACGGCACTTTGGAGTGGCTGTACACTCCTTACTTGCCTGTTTGGCAAGCAGGAAGTTTCCTAATAGCTAACCTAACTGCTACACATGGAAAGCAGGTTTTCCCTTTCCTCTTGACGTAAGTGAATGCCTCTGCCTGCCCTCTCTCTTTTCTTCAGGCCAGAAAACTCCTGTGCCTTCTACCTTCCCTTGTAGTTTGGGTTTTCAGAATCCTTTGCCATTTTTGTCTCTCTCCTCTTGATATTTTTGAGTTGGTTCTCAGCTATTCTGGAGTGTAGACCTGAAAACTGAGCAGACAATTCCAGTTTAAATAATAACGGCTGGATAGATTAAAAGGATTTCTTCATTGTCATACTTGTGATACTCCTATTTATGCATTCCAGTATCAGCACAATGCAAGATAGCCTAGCACTGCTCGTGATCCGTAATCTCTTTTCTGAAGAACTGCTTTTTTATCCTGGTACGTACTTGTGCAGTTGACTGTTCCTTTGTATGTGTAGAACCTTCTGTTTCTCCTTACTCGGTGGCATTTCAGTTTCTCCGATCTGCCAAGATCCTTCTGAATCGTAATGCTGTGCTCCAGCATAGTTGGAGCCTCTCCCTGTAGATATGGTCCCCAAATGAGAATAAGTGTACTCTGTTCAGTCATCAAAGATGTTGAAACTACTGAACAGTTCTGGATCCAAGACAGATCTCAGTGAAATCCCGGTCAATGTATCCTTTCAGCTTGGGGGTAATAATTATTTCCAAATAATTTTGCACTTACATACTTTATGTACTTGTCTAGACCATATTTTTTTTTCAGTTAAGAGCCCATTACATTAAACCCTGTGATCCTCGTTCTTTCTACCCTGTCCTCAAAGCCTGTTTACCATCTGATAGAAGTAGATTAGATTGATCCAGTATTATTTGTTACTGGCAAACCCATGCTGTTACTTCTTGTATCTTTACTTTCTAGATTCTTGCAAATGGTTGGATTACCTGTTGAAATCTTTTTCTTTTTGAGTAGAAATTCAGCTAGCGGGTTTGTAGAGCTCTTTCCTTCCACCTTTTGAGAAAGATGCAATCTATTTTGAGTTTTCTGGAACCACACTTGTTCTCTGTTGATTCTTGGAGATGATCAGTTGCAGCTCTAGCATCGCTTGAACCCTAAGGGAGTTTCATCAGGTCCAGTCTATCCAAAAATCTTTAACTTATCTAAGTATTTTGCAGTCTTAATTCTTCATTTTTCTAGTCTAAGCTCTTAGACTTTTGTCAGTGGTGCTAGTAGTGAAATCACATCTGCCTTCTTAAATTGAAGACTGAAGTTAAAAAAGACATTAAGGATACTGGCGTCTCAGCATCACCAGTCTTTAGGTGAGGATTAAATAGATTCCCCCCTCTGTGGAATAACAGACTATTTTTTTCCTTGGTCTTCTCACTATGCATCTTTGTGACATCCTTGCTATCATTTAAATCCAGTTTTCTAACATTTTGGGACCTTATTTTTCTGGTTTTGTCCATACATACTCCATGGTATTGCACGAATTCCCACAGATGGCATTTTTAGATATAAATAAAGGTTAAATAAGGGATTTCTGGAAAAAGCAGGACACCTCTTACCGTGAAATAGAAGACAAAAGGTGAACGTTCACACCAGACCCTCAGCTCTCTTTAGAATACCCTGCATGAGCAAAGGTTGCTTGGGTTTTGGCAGTAAGACAGGAATAGAGTTCTCTTTCAAAACGTGAGATGCACAGACACCAACTCTACCAGATGCATCGTTCTCTTTCCCCTCTCCCCCTCGCCCCAGAGAAAGGTGGGTGTTCAGGATCCGATTCTGGAACGATCACTGCATCTCCTGTTGTTTCCCATTGGACTTGTAAATATTTATTATGAAAATCAGGCCTTCGATATAAAGGCAAATCACATGGAGGAAGAAGGAATGCAAATCCATGGGGGTTTTTAAAGAAATGCTGATTATGATGGCTTCACATGAAACCTAACTGTGTAAGTTTCAGAGTTTTATTTGGTATATGTATACTACAGTGTAAAGCACATTACCAGATTCATACTACAACCAGTTTCTTCTGAACGGCTCTATTTCAAATGTTAGCATAGATAGGAACTGATGATGATCTGAAATGCTTTAAAATATCATTTTATTGGCAATGGAATAAACATATACTAGAGATTTTACGGCCTGCTGCATAAATGTGTTGTGAAATCAACATGAAAGTCAATTCAAAATGCATTTAAGAATAATTTCAGGAATTACTCCGAGTCCTCCTCCTGCCACTGCTTACGGTTTTATGGCGACAATTTGCTGCTGATACATAAAGACTGTCTCTCAACGCCGCCTGAAAGGCACACACACAAAAACTGAGAAGATGTGTGACCGCGGCCTTGGTCCTGAGGTGGATCTGCTCACAGGGCTCCTCTCCAGGCCTGATGGCTTCCGTAGCATTTTGCCCCGGCTGGAGAGAGATCACACTAAAGGACTAAGGCGTTGCTAGACATCAGAGAAATTATTGTATCTAAAGTGTTAATTATACCTAAGGTGCGGTTAAAACAAGAAATCGCATGAGATTCGTATGTGCTGGTGATTTGAATACCGTGTAGGTAATATTAGAATATATTTCAAGGATGTTGAGCTATAGTATGGTTAGGACAAGTAACAAAGTCACTCTAAGAGCTCCAGCGAGACATTTAAATACTAGTGAGCTTTATGATGTCTCTTTGCCTGGAAATACGTGAATGAAATTTAGATAGTATCTCAAAGTTACATTGTTAAAAAATGCATCTTGTTCCAGTAGGATGGGTAAGAGCGGGCTGGGGTTGCGCTGGTTGGAGAGAACACAAACACAGTTATGTGAAGACAGACTTAAAAGCCGTAGGAGATCTAAAACCATCTGAAGAATGAAAAAGATCTTTAAAGAAAAATCAGCAGTAACTATTTCTGTGTGAAGGACGCATTTCTTCCCAGACAGCAGAAGTGCATGATGTCTGAGAGAAGCATACTCGGTGAGACAGCATCTATCCTGGAATTAATAGTGCCCAAGACAGTGTTTAAATACAATTCCTGACAGACTAGTGCTTCAAGTCCTGCTGAATCCCAGTCTGACCTGATCTGCTTTGCCTTATGCACTGCACCCAATAACCTCATCAAACCTGAATGAGTTAAAACTGTGCTTTTGCTTTCCCTATTTCAACAATAACGCTGCTCTTCGCTATTACATCACTTTGCACTTCAATAGCTTAATTCACTTACGTCCTTCAAAGCATGTGGTGAACTTTGTAGAAGGGAAGCTACTTTGAAAAAAATCCAGCGTCATATTTTTAAAGCTAACCATTACGGTAGGTGGGATCTAACAGGAGTGAGTGTAGAGAACGAAGGTTTTTCATAGCGCTGGGAAATCACAGTGCCAAACTGCGTAGCTAAAGCACGGACCCATGTCGGGATGAGGTTCAAACCGACCCAGACCCATTTAAAGCGAGACAACGTGGGTTTTTTGTAATCCTCTGTGCCGACTGGCTTCCACGGTCTTTGTTTCCTCTTGGAGGGGAGGGATCAAGTCCCGGCCTCTGTTTGCAGCAGAGCAGAACAAGAGGGTGTCTGTCTCGGCCCTCCTCGTGCCCGCGGTGCTGCTGGCACCAGCAGTTAGGGAGGCACGCAGCGAGGGAGGGCGAGCGGCAGGAGAGCTTTTGCCCGAACTCAGACCTCCCCAGCAGCCTCAGACGCCGCCGAAGATGGAGGAGAGCTCTTCGTGCGACAGCAGCTCTTCCCCGAGCTCGGCCATCCCCAGCAGCCTCAGATGCTGCCGAAGATACGGCGCCTGGAGAGACGCGTTAGCTGTGGATGTTTCCAGGCATTTTACACATCACTGCGAGGCAACTTTGTATGTTTCCAGTCGACAGTACAGCCTTAAATGTAGCCAAGTTGACAGCGATAAAATAAACAGTTTTGACACAGAAGTGAGTAAAATAAACTTAGGCACAGAACAGTGCAACCACCCAGGAGTTCGTTTTTCTGGTTTAATTTCCCAGAGTTTCTGCAGTCTAGCAGTCTGGAGATAAAAAATGGATAAAAAATGATAACAAATAAAATATCTCACGAAGATCATAGAATAATTGCCTAGGTTGGAAGGGTCCTTTGAGATCATCTAGGCCAGCCATCAACCTAATCACATAAGCCACTTTGAAAAGAGAACTAGCAGTTGATTTTAAATTCTTCCTGTGGTCTGAAGACCCTCGAATACGCAATATATGTAATACTGGTATGTGGAGTAACAATGGTAGAAATAATATTTTTCCCTCCAACTTCTATGCACTACTCTTCATACTTTAAATAGCCATCCGTGGTTCGCAGGTGAAAACTACAATAAAAGATATATAATCAAAGTTGCTGTCTAATTGAGGGGTTGTGGTTTGTTGTTTCTTTTTGAGGTAGGATGAATTTCCCAAAGTTCCTATGCTAAATTAAATAGCGAGAAGACGCGCCGCATCCTGCTCCCTCAGACATCGCTGCGAGAAACGATGTTAAGGGCTGCAAACGCCAAGGCGGGGGGCAGGTGGGTCCCCGCCGCCTCTTTGCGGGGCGCCAGCACCTGTAAACCCCGCTCCTCCCTCCCCGCCCCGGGCAGAGACCCCAGAACCTCTCCCATCCCCTCATCCCACCTCACCCCACCCGCGGCGGAGCGCGGAGGGACACACCCCTGCGGGGCCGCCCGACGGCTCCCCCCGGCGGGGCCCTGCGCGGCGAGCGGGCGGGCGAGCTGCAGGGCGGGCGAGCGGTCGGAGGGTGGAGTGAGAGGGACGGGCTCGGCGGCGGCGGTCCCCGGCGGGCGGGCAGGGAGCCCGGCACTTTCCTTTTCGGCGCGGGGAGGAGCGGCAGCTGCGCAGGCGTTGCTCGCACCCTGTTGATTAGTCAGTGCTGGGATGGCGCTTCCTGGGCCAGGCGCGGCGGCGGGCGGCCCCAGCCGGTCCCGGGGGGCGGCGGGAGCAGCAGCAGCAGCAGCCGCAGCAGCCCGGCGGGCCTCCCCTTCTGCCTAGCCCGGCATGTCCCGGGGCGGCCGGCCCTGAGCTGAGCCGGGCTCCTTCCCTCCGCCCCCCGCCCCCCACCTCCTCGCCGGCGCTGCCCGTCTGGCTCCCCTCCCTTCCCCTCTCCTTTCCCCGGGCCGGGAAGATGGACCCCGGCCCGCCGCTGGGCTGCAGCCTCAAGGACGTGAAGTGGAGCGCGGTGGCCGTTCCCTTGGACCTGCTCGTCAGCACCTACCGGCTCCCCCAGATCGCCCGGCTGGACAGCGGTGCGTGGGGCGGCGGGGGGCGGGCGGGGGGGGGCGGCTCGGAGCGGGGGGTGGCGGCTCCCGGACCCCCGCGGGGCACCCCCCTTCCCTCCGGCGCCTGGAGGGAGCCGCAGAGCCCCGCCGCCGCCCGCGGCACTTTGCGTGCGGTCCTTAACACCGGCATCTGCCCTTACCGGGTGTCGGTGCGAGGCTTCGGCTCTCATCGGGGTCCGTGCCTCGCTTGGCATCAAAATATCTGCTGTCCAGGGGGGGCTCGGTGAAGCCTGTTGGCCACCAGCCCCTGAGAAAGGTCCTCGCGGTCTCCAGTTAAATGCTGGAAGGGCATTTTCGGCGCTGGAGACCCGGCGCTGTGCGGTGAGGTGATGCCGCACCGAGGGCCGAATAAGAAGGGATATTAAATAGCCGAGTGGGCTAAACCCCAAATGTTGCGCCGGGCTAAAAAAGCCACTGACCGTAAAAGGAGGAGGAAAGTAAGAAGCCTTTACAGCCTCCAGATGACTTTTTATTGCTGTTCGCTTGGGTGCTCACCTGCAGTTTCCAAGTTGGCAGCTTTCTGTTTACTCCAGGAAATAGGAAACGAGTCTATGGCTATGGCAGCAGCATTTTACCTTTCCTAGGTACGTGTCTTAGAAAGTAATGTGTCGGCACAGAGAACTGGGGAAATATGGGAAATTTTTTATAAAGGCTCGGACAGCTGCTTTATAATAGTGTGTGTGTGTGCATTGCGTGGTCGCTCCGTGAAAACTGTCCAAGTCCCCTGTCTCTAAGGGAATGCAGAGGGTCGAATCAGGAAACATCCTGAATCAGGAACATCCTGATTCGAGAGTCTCGAATCAGGAAAATTTTCTGGGCTTTTTAATTCCTTGTTTTATGGAGTCAACTTGTACTTACAGGATGTAATAGAACAGTTCTCTTAGAAAGTTTTGTATTGATTTGAAAAGTTAAAAATGAGCACGGGCATCGCCCTCTGCTACTCCCCGGTGTGCAGGTCAAGACCAGGATTGGTTTATTACTTAACTGCAGTTCCCATAATCCAGTGATGATTCAAGCCGGGGCTTTTTTGACTTTGTCCCTTGATTATGCAGTATTTTTCCTATCCCTTTTAGGGCTTCCTTGGAGCTGGTGCTCGGGAGCAGGTTAAAGAAAAGCTTCTTTGCCTTTTTAACTGCAGCTGGCTGGTTTTCATAATGTCAAATGTATCTTGTCCTGTGAGAATGGCAAGGCTGGTACATTAAAGAGTTCCTCATGGTAATACCTTCTGTCACTAGAACCAGCTAAGATGGCCTCCAGTCACTGCACTTAAGGCTGTCAATTTACTTGAGCTTCCTGGCAGTGATTCAGGCTTTAGCAGGATGTATGTATTGATGACTTACTAATTTCCCTCTCTGCGTGTTATACTTCCCAATCTCCCTGCTCTTCGTCTCTAGCTTCATTGGAAGGGACCTGAAAGAGCTTTGTGGGTAGAGAAAGTTTATGGGGTTTGAGGCAAGCAAATTTTTTTATTTTTTTAATTTTTTTTGTGACAGACCCGGTGATGGGAATATCCCGTAATTGTTGGGGAGACGAAGATGTTGCCGATCTTGTGCAAAGGCTTTTTTGTTCCATGTTCCCCACTTAAAGCATTTGCTCAGGCAAGTGGATGTAAACAGACCCGAGCGCTTTTGCCTGTGCCCTGAGGTGGCCAGACAGGAGGCAGCTGTTGGTGTAGGTGTCCTGGGAGTAACGGTTCAACCCCATGCTGGACCCTGCTGGGAGGCAGGCTCACATATAGCACTGTCCTGAGGGTTTTGGGCTGGAGCTGGGTGAGGTCTGGCCAGTTCAGTGTATGGGCAAAAGCTCCTTGGTCTGCTTTTACCTACTCTTATGGACATACCTTTTAACTTCTGGGACTACAGATGGCAGACGAATCAATACTTTATAAAGAACACAGATGCCATGTTCTTGGTGGTACAAAGAGAACACTTTTTCTATTTCCAAAGGAATTCGTCTTGCAATAAGAGAAGGCAACGATGAATCAGCCTGTAGCGTCCTGAAGGAGGAAAGTGGGGAACATGCGATGTTTGTGGAAGTTGGTGAGAGGTCTGGAGAGTAAGTCTTATGAGGAGCAGCTGAGGGACCTGGAGTTGTTTAGCCTTGAGAAGAGAAGGCTGAGGGGGGAGACCTTATCGCTCTCTACAACTACCTGAAAGGAGGTTGTAGAGAGATGGGGGTCGGTCTCTTCTCCCAGGTAACAGGTGATAGGACAAAAGGAAATGGCCTCAAGTTGTGCTGGGGGAGGTTTAGACTGCATATTAGGAAAAAAAATTTTACACTGAAAGGGTTATTAAGCATTGGAACAGGCTGCCCAGGGAAGTGGTTGAGGCACCATCCCTGGAGGTATTTAAAAGACAGGTAGGCATAGTGCTTAGAGATATGGTTTAGTGATGGCTTTTGTCAGAGTTAGGTTGATGGTTGGACTAGATGATCTAAAAGGTCCCTTCCAACTTAGGCCATTCTATGATTCTGTGAAATGACAGGAGCACCTGCTGTCCCGGGGTGGTTGCTCTGCATCTCTGTCCTTCTCTTGCAAAGCTGACAAGTGGAGCCCTGTCAGAATTTCTTGATGCAGTACTAGAGAAAATAAATGCAGAGTCCAATCCAAATGTATGTCATCCAATGCTCAGGAAGTTTAAGGCTACCTCTGCTAATAAAGTTGTGTCAGTTCTATCAGGATGCAGATACTCATTGGTGGGTTGGGGTTCAGTTGCGCAGAAATGGCCTCGTCTCTTTTTCAGGTGCTGAATTCCTCTCCAGATCAGTGGAATCTGCATGTGTTTCGTGCTGTTGGAAATCAAACCACCTGTAGATGTCTGTCTTCAGTCACCTTTTGATTTGATGGTTGGCTTCTCTGTCTGTAGCAGTGAGTTGTTTCTAGGCTTGTTGTTTCCGTCATCGTGAGGTTTTTGTGAAAGCCAGAATTTCTTTCTTATGGAGGACCAGGATGTAGAGAGGACTGAAAAGCTGGAGATGTATTTTCTTCAGCAGATGCCAGCCTTACTGTATTGTTTCTAGATTTCTTAATGGCATCTAGCACTCGGTGGATAATGTTCATATAACGTTCATAGATGATACGCACACAAGATCTCCAGGTTTTCACTGTTGCTTCACCTTCAGGCCTTTCAGTTTGAAGGGGGAGAATGGCTATGATGAATGCAGTTTTATTCTTCGAGTTTGGATGTGCAGCTCCTGGAAGAATGCCCTTAAGTAGTTCAGTTTGATTCCTTGACAAGATGAAGTTATGAAATATTTATGCACACCAAATTTGGTCCTCTGCTAAGCAGGGAGGGGTTTTCTTGATGGTATGAGATAAAGGAGGAATGGGAGGAAGTCATCTGTCGTTACATCAAGATATAGTTGGAAGTATTTAGGCAACTGTGCCTACCTTATCTATCTAGAAATGATAAATAAGTAATCTTCTGTTTTTTCAGATGAAATTTTAAGACTGTCTAGTTGTGTTCCAGGTTATGCTTTTGGACGGTGTTAAGTCATAAGTCAAGTTTTGTTTGTTGTAATCTGTTCACGTGTTTTAATATTTTGCTGGTGAATATTGTTATATTAATTGAACAAATAGACTGGAAAAAAAAAACTCCCTCTTGAGAGAAATCAACTGGTTTTTTTCTATGTTTTTTTTCCCAACATACGTAACAGCTTAAGTATTTCTAGAGGATAACTCAAATGCAAAACTGCTAAAAGAGTGCTAAACATTATACCAAAGAAAATGAATGGACTGTATCTCACGCTGTGGAGTTCACTGAGTGGGCTGTTTCAGATGAAAAGAAGCAAGACTCAAAGAGCAAGAGAGGAGTGAGCTTTGTGTGGTGTTTTTCTTGTCCTCTCCCCTTGCTGTCCTGATCTGCCTTGTCACAGCTGCATCCCACCCCAGCGATACCCAGAGGCTTGTGGGTGGTGTCCTGGTTTGAGGTGTATTTTAGTGGCCAGCCCAGCCCAAACCATCAGAGTTGGGTACAGTGGGGAAAAGGTTTGGCTCTGGGAACCCCGAGCAGAAAGAGATCTTATCAGAATGTGGTTGTTGCAACAGGGCAAAAGGTGAGCGTTGCCGGTCTCTGAGAAAACATGGATGCGCGTGAGGCTTGGGTTGCCTGTCTTCAGGTCATCACTAGAAAAGGCTAAAAGCGAAGCTGCGACTGTATTTTGTGGCTAATGCTGAAATGATGTTGTGCGTCACTATCTCAGGACTTAAAATTTCTGGTAATTACTTTTCTAAGGAAAATTTTGGAGAGTAAAGGAGAAATGATATCAAGATTAAGATCTAGAAAATACTATTTTGCATAGAGCTGACCTTCAGGCCGAGCTTTTCTTCATAAGCTTACTGCTCCCTTTGAACTCCAAGAGTCTGTTGTTCTTTTTCTTAGCAGGACTCCCTTTCCCCTAGCCGCTCTTGCTGTGTTTCCACAAGTAAAGAGCAGCCTTTGCTAGTATGTAATTTTCACCCACAGACTGGGTGTGAACTGGAAGAGTTCACAGAAATTCATAGCTTAGGTATAAAGGCTAAAGTTTCTGGGATTAAGAGGGCATGTAGTCCTCTGATTTTATTTCTTTTCTTTTTTTTTTTTTTACAAGGGATAAACATATTTATACATGCTCCAAAAAAAAAAAAAGATAAAAAATATGTCATGGAAACTGGTGCTCTTGGAATCAAACATAGTGGCGCTTGTCCTCGACTCACAGAGAAGTGATTCCCGACTGTGCATGGTGAAGAAACCGTGCTGAACTTTTCTGGAAGGGAGGCCATGGATTGCAATGAGCCACTTGGACTCCAAAGGAAATTCATCTCTATCCACTGTAAATGTGTGGTTGCTGTTAAGATGGAATGACACATTTAGTGGCTATAAAGGAAGGAAAAATCTATAAAATAGGTAGAAAATTTAAAGAGTGATTTCCTCTTTCTTACCCATGAGTGAACTCCTGTGAATATCAGCAGTGGGTGAGTATTGAGTTTGTGCTGCTGTTGCTCCTGGGGATGATGAGATTTTATTTACTTAAGTATTTTATTTCAGGTTCTCTTTCCTCTCCTATTTCAAAACTTTTCACGGTGACGTCTGTCTACCCTGGTCATGTTCAGGGGACTATTGTTCTCTGCAGCACATTACTGTAGGGCTTATTCTGGTTCCATATATCTGGAAACTGAGCACCCTCGCAGCTTATCAAAGAACATCGTACTCAATAGAAGTGTGACTGTGTACATAATGAAAATTTCGTATTGCATCGCTCTACAAATGTGGGTTATCTGTGCAGCTGAACAGTACTTTGAAACTACAAAGACACTTATTCTTTTAATGCTGCTATCCGCTTTAATTGTCTTGAATGACCTCCTTCTTTCGAGAAGCTAGTGCAGGGTGTCTCAGTAGTCTGCTATTGAATAAATCTTTAAAAGGAATCATGTGGGGGTAGGGCAAAGCTTTCGAGCGGACCAAGAAAGAGGTTTCAGAAATGCTCAGACCCTGGGCAGTGGCCGTGATCTGATTCCCCGCTCTAGGTGCGGCTGGCTGTGTGCTGCGGTGTGGTAGGTGACAATTCTCATATATTGGGCAGAAAGGCAAGTGTCTCTGATTCAAAGTCAAAAATCCTCAAGATACGCTGTATCCACGTGTCTTGGTTTCTTCCTTACATGCTGAGCGGCTTTGAAACCCGAACTGTTTATACTGTGTGTTCTGCCATTAAAGTATAATCTCAGCAGCATCTCCGCCTTGCTTCCTCTTCTTTCCTCCTTTACCTTGTGGTCTGCTGTTTCCATCAAGACAATTGAATGGAAAAAAAACAATTGACAGGTTGCCACTAACCACTGCTCCTGGGTTTTTGTTTTGGTTGTTTGTTGTTTTTTTTCTTTTCCCTTGGTGGCAGAGATGTGTTCCAGAGACATTTTAGTAAAAAAGCTTTTAATTCATTTAAAATCTGCAGCTGCTGAACGGTGTCTGTGAAGATTATAGTGCCCTCCTGGAGATGGAGGCCAGTAACTTGGCAACACCTATTCCCAGGAGTAGCACAGGCTTACAGTGAGGCAGAGGAAGAGTTCGGCAGCATACCTGTTTTACACCTAAAAATCCGTGATTACTATGAGGTGCTTTCATGTTTGGCAGTGATTTAATGTACAACAGTGTCTACTGCGTGTTCTTTAACCAGTATGCCAGTTGCACTCCTCTGGACCCTTGGTAGTGTGGTAGGGCTGCTAAGACGCAGAATAGTTGTCTTGCTCTTATTTCCTACATACTTAATAAATGCTCATATTCTTTTCTGCCATGCAAGGTGTAAAACTTGTAGCTCTTTGTTTCGGTTTCTAAAGTTTTGACTCCGTTAGGTGAAACCTTTGTGTAGATACCTGGACACACTCCTCCTGGGTAATTCTGTAGTTCGGGTATTGGAAGGTGAAACACCATTAGTCTTTTCTTAACTGGAATTCAAGTGTTCTAACTTTAAATTCATGGATAAAGTCCTGGAGAAAACTTAGTGCCTTGGCTTTTTTCTTTTTTTTTTTTCTTTCCTCCATTTAAATTGCACCTAGCTTTCAGATAAGGCACAAGATATACATAAAATCAAAGGAATTAAGGTGTCCTGAACAGTTAGTAAAACCCTTAATCTTGAAACAAATGTGGTGTGATGAATCACGTGCTGCTGTTGCAAGGTACGGTAGCAAGGAATGGTACAAGTCTAGCATAGGAAAGAAGGGTTTTGTTGTTTTATGCTTTGTCTGTAAGTACTGTTCTGGGACTAGGTGTTCCTGGCTTCGGTGATTACGTGAATTGGCGCTCCCTGTAATAGCCCTGCAAAGGAACTCCAGGGAGTATGCCAAGACAAAGTGCTGGAGGGTATTGGACAGCAGGGTCTGGTGCTCCAGCATTCGATGGAAGTTGTGGGAAGAACTACAGCATGTTCCAGTCATTCCAGTGGTGGTTTGTCAGCAGTGAAGGGCATGGGTGTTGCTGTATTTCCTTTTGGCATTAGGAGTAACAAGTTGGTTGGATTAGGGAAGCTTAAGTCTCTCCCCTATAGGAAAATATTCATCATCTTAATGTGGATTGCATATGACTCAAAACCAACCTTCATAAAACCCAGTGAGCCAATATTTCAAGTCTGAAATTTTTGCTTCCCTTTGGAACGAGTTTTACAAAGTAGCGTTTGCGGTCTGCGATTTTCATACCATTTACAGTATGAAAAGCTTGTGGCGCTAACTTCAGTGCACCTCCACCGGTAAGACAGATCTGCTGATCTGAGGCCCTAGCACAGAAATGTAAAATGGTGGTGTGTGAGCAGATTGAAGAGTGTGTCTTTGCTGAGGATCGGGGCCACGTCTGCTTTGCAGTCCCTGTGGCAGTGTGCATTTTGCCATAAAACTGCTAATATCGCAGCTTTGCTGGGCACCTGCACGCTTGGCTGGGGCATCAGCAACAATAGCTGTTCCGTCTCCATCTCCTCTGCTGCTGCTGCGTGGGGTATGGCCCTGTCAGGCTTGTTGCTGCATGCCGGGGGGGTAGAAACATCTTCCTGGCGGTGGGGAGGGTATGGAGTCCAGCATCCTTGTCCTAGTTTGATTTGGCTTCCAGTTTGTGCAAAGGAATCATCAGAAACTTTGCCTTAAGAAAGAAGTCGGTGGAGTGTCTGTCAGGGAGGGAAGGGGGGAAAGAGGTAACTGCATTTAGCTCATACAAGCCATTAACACCAACAGCTGCCGCAGTGGCTGGCTATATGTGGGAGAAATGAGCATAGAGATGTTATAGAGGTTACAGATGAGCCTCTGGAGCTGTGGGTTCAGGGGGGCTTGGGGAGCCCCGTGCTGGGGGCTGCAGCGTGCCTGTGCCAGGGCAGGAGCTGGTGTGCTCTCAGCAGAGGAGGGGGTGGTGATTTTACCGTGAAAAGTAGCAAATCTGGTGGCAGGGAAGGTCTCTTCGAGCTTTCTGGAGGTGCAAACCTTTGGGAAATGCAAAATTGTTTGAAAGTACCTGTTATAGATTGAGGCCCAATAATTGACAGGAACCAGTCCAATACCCTTTTTGTTTGTTGGCTTTTTCTTTCCTGATGTTATAACAGATGCAGGTTGTAATCACAGACAACTCGGACTTGCGCGTGTTTCCTTGGCCTGTGAGGATGTTGCTGGGCTCCTGAGGAGAACCAAGGATAAAGATTTAAATACGGTCTCAGAGGCTAGAAGACGCCAGAGAACTCAACCTGATGAAGCAGATACTGGAATTGCCTCATGCCAGGGCTTAACCTTAGTGACTCAAATGTAAATATTATGTAAAACACAACACAGAATCATAGAATGGTTCAAGGTAGAAGGGACCTTGAAGATCATCTAGTTCAAACCCCCCTGCCATTGGCAGGGACCACCTCCCACTAGACCAGGCTGCTCAAAGCCCCATCCAGCCTGGCCTTGAACACTTCCAGGGATGGGGCATAACATGCTGCAATCCTATTTGTGAAATGAGCAGGGGAACCTTTCGGCAAAGTGGTGGTGATGAGGAAGCTGGGGAGTTTCTCCTTACAGTCGGAGGAAGGTCCCTATGTGTACCCTAAGCAGTCATTTAAAAATTGTGCCCACTGTCCTTATCCTAGTGTCCCCCCCTTGTTGTGCTGCTGTGGCTGAAGCCAGCTGAGCTGCTGGACTGAAACAGCATGGTCGCCTTGCAGCTGGGTTTGTAAGAGTCATACAGTCTAAATACTTATTTACCGAATTATTTCCAGGACCTATTTCAAAGTAATCCACAAATGCTCAGATACCCCCTCCCATGGGTTTGTTTTTCTGTTTGCAGTTTTTTTTGTTGGTGGTGGTGTTCCAACTGGCAATTTTACTTATTTGCCCCACTAAAAGCAAGCACTGACTATGCTTGTTCCTTCCTGGCACCTCACCGTTTTGGACATGAAAGAGGGAAGACTGGGGTGGGAAGATGAAGGGAACTTTTTATCCTGGGGTGGGAGGGAAGGCACACGTGCATAGATCTTTTCTTCTTGCCCAGCTTTCCTGTTACATCTTTCAGTGGGTCCCTTCGGGGCATGGTTGGATTCAAGGGGCCCTTGGCTCCAGTCTGTGTCATTCAGTCCATCCCCCCAGGCTACTGCCCTGCACCTGTGGGCTTCCGGTAGGTGTTGCAAGTTATCTGCAGTCATTTCCAAGGTCGCTGTAAGGTAAAAATACCCAGTACTGCCTAGCAGCAGCAGGACGGAACAGTGCAAGGAGCTTCTTTCTGTTACCCTTTCTTGCTTTCAGATAGGATAGTCATAGAATCATAGAATTGCTGAGGTTGGAAGGGACCTTCAAGATCATCAAGTCCAACCTTTAACCTACCCTGACAAAAGCCACTTCTAAACCATGTCCCTAAGTACCATGTCTACCCTTTTTTTAAACACCTCCAGGGATGGTGAATCCACCACCTCCCTGGGCAGCCTATTCCAATGTTTAATAACCCTTTCAGTGAAAAAATGTTTCCTAATATCCAATCTAAACCTCCCCTGACGTAACTTGAACCCGTTTCCCCTCGTCCTATCACTTGTCACCAGGGAGAAGAGGTCAGCCCCCATCTCTCTACAACCTCCTTTCAGGTAGTTGTAGAGGGTGACAAGGTCTCCCCTCAGCCTCCTCTTCTCCAGGCTAAACAACCCCAGCTCCCTCAGTCGTTCTTCATAAGGTTTGTCCTCCAGGCCCCTCACCAGCTTTGTAGCCCTTCTCTGGACACGCTCCAACACCTCAATGTCCCTCTTGTAGTGAGGGGCCCGAAACTGAATGCAGTACTCGAGGTGGGGCCTCACCAGTGCCGAGTACAGGGGGACGATCACTTCCCTAGTCCAGCTCACCACACTATTCCTGATACAGGCTAGGATGCTGTTGGCCTTCTCGGCCACCTGGGCACACTGCTGGCTCATATTCAGCCGGCTGTCCACCAACACCCCCAGGTCCTTTTCTGCCGTGCTGCTTTCGAGCCACTCTGCCCCAATCCTGTAGCGCTGCATGGGGTTGTTGTGTCCCAAGTGCAGGACCCAGCATTTGGCCTTGTTGAACCTCATACCATTGGTCTCAGCCCATCGGTCCAGCCTGTCCAGATCCCTCTGCAGAGCCAGCCCACCCTCAAGCAGATCAACACGCCCGCCCAGTTTAGTGTCATCTGCGAACTGACTGAGGGTGCATTTGATCCCCTCATCCAGATCATTGATAAAGATATTAAAGAGAACCGGCCCCAGCACCGAGCCCTGGGGGACACCACTTGTGACCGGACACCAACTGGATTTAACTCCATTTACCACCACTCTCTGGGCACGGCCATCCAGCCAGTTTTTTACCCAGCGAAGAGTACACCTGTCCAGGCCACGAGCAGACAGTTTCTCCAGGAGAATGCTGTGGGAAACAGTGTCAAAAGCTTTGCAAAAATCCAAGTAGATAACATCCACAGCTTTTCCCTCATCCACTAAGTGGGTCACCTTATCATAGAAGGATATAGGATACATATAGGATATTCCTTCCTTTCACCTCTTCCAGCATTGCTGCTGCTCTGTTCTCATCCTGTCCTCCAGCTTCTTACAGCTCCTGTGCAAACTCTGACAAAATGTCCTCGTCTTTTCCCTCAACTTGAAAGAAATGGGTGTGTTTCTTGGACCAGACAGCAGCATGGTGTTTGGCTGTGCGTGTACCAGGAGTGACAGCTTGTGTATGTGCTACCAGAGGTGAGCAAGCAAGTGGGGAAAGTTGTTTCAGACACTTCCCAGAGACTTTAAAGTTTCTGGTCACTGAGACCAGGAATTGGACCTGCAACTCCTTGCTGTTGGAAGGAGACAGGTGTTCTGAGGTTCGCTGCAGAGAGGTGGTTTATATCAGCGCAGATAACGTGGGATCTTCCTCTGTGGAGTCCTGCACTTCGCTGTTGACATGGTGTTTGGTTTAACTTCAGTACAAAGGGAGTTTTGCTGGCAGGACTCAAAGGTGGATTGGTAGGCTTTGCATGTAGTGCTTCCGTTTGTCAGCCAGCTCTGACTGCTTGCTTGAGTTACAGAAAGTGGGTGGAGATGCTGTGTGTTTGTAAGAATAATAGCAATCCTTGTCCATTTGTTACACGACGTGACTAGCCAGCAGGAGAATCTTATGTGTGTATTCTTGTTGGAAGACTGGTTTTCAAAACCATTAAATTATTCCTGCTTCTTTCTTAACAGTTTTGTTCAGGCTTCTGTTTAGTGAAAGGTCAAAATGCCCCTTTCCCTCTTTGAAGGGGGCCATAACCACGCATATTGGGCAATATCTAAGATCTTATCTGAGTTGTATTTATGTAATTTCACTATGGTAGTCATTTTTTTCTGTCTTCACCTCCGAATGTGAAGCTACGTTATACTCGTAGCGGGAAAATATAGAAAGCATCAGTGCGTATGTGACTCAGAGAGGTGATGCAAATACAAAATGTGACTAGTTACACATGTGTGTTCCTGCAGTCAGCAAGCCCAGGATGTGGCTGTAGACAAAAACACAGCAGAGCTGCGACAGCACCGCAGCTGCGTATAGGGCAAGCTGGAGGAAAAGATCATTTCTTTTTGCCTGTTCTATGGGTTGCGTTGTCAAATATCATTTGGCTTCCTGTCAATATGGAACAAAATATCTGAAGGCCAAATGGCCTGTGGGCGAAGATAAATGTGCCCTCAAAGGGAGAGTGAGGCATGATGGGCTTTTCTTCACTCTGTGTTCTGCATGCTGCTCACCAAGAGTAGAAGCTTTCCTCTTCGCAGGAGGGGTTTTGTTTTCTTCCTTTTGTGCCTTGTTAAGATGATAAAAATATTATCAAAGGGATGTTATTCACTTATCCCTTATGTTTTATTAAAAACAAAGCCATTCTTCTTATACCTTGCAGTTTAAGTGTGGATTTCTCTGAAACAACGGAAATAAATTGCATTCAGGATTAGGACTGTTCTTGATTAGAAAATAATTAGGTGCAGGTTTGATTGCATTCCTCTTGTTAGTATTCCCATATTGCTCAGATACTCTCACTGTACCAGGAGGTAACCAAACTGGTGCCTAATTACAGTTGAACATCCAAAATTTCTGTGCGTGTATGCGGTCAGCCCGTGTTTGAAGAGGCATTACCCTCTTTTTAGTGATATTTGAATTTTTCCAGGTTGAGCAGGAGGGGTAGGATGGACATAGCTAAAATGCAAAGGCAATGGCAGCCCCAACAAGTGGGTGCTGTGTGTGCACAATTAATTAGTGCCTGCACGGTCTCCGGGAGCAGGGGGAAATGGGCCAGGCCACTGGGCAAGCAGCCAGGTGGCAACCCGACTTCAGAGCAGAGCTGAACTTTTGCTCGCTTCCAGCTGTTTTTATTCCATCCTTAACCCAGACTGCAAAAAAAAAAAAAAAAAAAAAAAAAAAAGGAAAAAAAAAATCAGAGGCAAATTAAAGTGTAATGATGAGTTCTTTCAAAGCCAAAGAAAACTATGCTTGAGCATTTGGGCTCCTGCATTTGGGCTGCTTTATTTTTAATTGGGAGCTTGTCTGAGATGCCCCAAGTTCAACCAGGGATCACTGCTGTGCAACACAAAGCAGCATAGTCTCTCTTTAGGACTTGAGATATATAATGAGAGAACTGAGCATGTTTATTTGGATACTATTTCAAAATATCATCTAATTATAAATAACTATCAATGAGAGCTCCCCGGCTCTCATGCTGTGCCCAGGAAATGTCTGAATGAATAGGCTGCTTTTCTGTCTGCCAGGGCAATCTAGAATCAAATTCTATGTCTTAAATCCACAAGGTTGGTAGGGTTCAAGTTTTCTTCATTGGCATCCTGAATCTGGGGAGCTTTAGACAGACTTCCCCGACCAGACTCCCAACCATCGCACGTGGTGGGAGATGCCTTCTGCAGCAGCTAAGGTGTGCAGCTGCCTTCAGTTTTATCAATTAAAGCAACTGTTCTGTAGCTGTGCTTGGAAATAAATAGGAAGCCGGTAAAAGCATGAAGTGCAATGCTGAATGCTGATCTCCCACCTCTAAGTATTAAGCTTCTCCAATTAGGCACCTGATGTTAAACAGGCACTTGGAAGTGTATCCTCCAGTGGACCTCACAATGTTTATAGATGCATCTGAGCAGGAGCTTTCTAGCACGAGGAGTGCTTGCCTCTAATGAAAGAAAACCTCATCTCTCTTAACGAAGTATTTAAAAGAGCTGATTTAGATGGCAGCAGGCTGCTGAGAAGTCTCATTACAGCTGTGCTTTTCTTTTGGTCAGGTAGTGCTGTCATTCTCCTTATTCATACCTATCAGACTGCTTATGAAAGCTACACTTTGGATTCCTCATTTCCAAACCCGGTGCCTTTATTGCAAAGGGCAAATAAATATTTTAAATATTCCCCCCACACACACACTTTGGCCATGAGAATTCAAAATGGAAAATAAACTAAACGTGAGACTGACATTAAAAATTCCTTTCTTTACCTATCTGTGGTAACACTAGCTAGGCTGGAACCTCTTGCATGCAATGAAAAGTTACGCAGCTTTCTCCTTCTCAGTATTTTTAACCTGCGATCACTTTTAGTGTAGTTAAACTTGGCATTCTTTACTCTTATTAATGCTTCAGATTTGTGATCTTATGTGACTTCAAAACCAGAAATCTTTCTTCCATAAGAATTTCAGTTAAATGAATGATTCTAAAATTATTTTTTTTTACTTTTTTTTTCTTGAAATATAAGATACTATGATAAATAATTGGCACCATTCAACATGTTTCAGGGTATGGGAGTAGTTTAAAGAATTGCTGAGACTTTCTAGGGTGGTTTGTGAGTAACCATGGTGATTGACTGTTCTGTTGGATCAATCGTACAGCTAAATCCACCGTGAGGATACAGCAAATCTGCAGTTACATCTGCATTAATAAGAAGAGTAATTATGATAGCAGCAGAAAGTTACTGTGTTTTGGAATGCAAATGTTAAGATGTTGTTGTACTGAGTGGTTTTTTTCCCCCTTTGTGGGGGTGGAGAGCAGTCTGTGTTGAAAGATGTGTTTTGCCTTGTTTGGCTTGAGTTCATAAAAAGTAAGGTTTCTCATTCTGGGATGTTTGTTCTGAAGGCTTGAAACAAACACAAACAAAGCTCAATGAAATCTGTGTTGTTACTCTTCTTTCTTTTTTTTTTTTTAACTAGTTTTCTTATGAATGTAAAGAAAGCAATATGCCAAGGTTCAAACTGTGAGATTGCTAAAGTCAGCAGAGCATTTACCATCAGTGGCAGTGGCACCAGAATTCCACTTAGTGTTTATTTAAAATATTTGTGCTCCTCTTCCCTGCAGTAGGTCAAACAGGTTTTTTTGAAGACTGGCTGAGATGCTGTCTCTGTGTATTTGCAGCTAGAGAAAAGCTTGTCTTGGAACAAACTGGATTTTTCAGTGGCTTAATCTGTCCCATAGCCTTGTAACAAGATTATGGTTTATGCTGATTTGTTGCAACAGTACTGGTATATCCAGTCATTCCAATAGCAAAATTCTAATCCTAAAGAAATAAATCTGTCTTCTTGCTGGCAGGCATAAAAAGAATAGGGGGATGGGAGTCTCTGCTCTCTTGTTAGGTATTGGTGGGTGATAGCTTGAGTTCAGCATCAGTTGGATTAAAGCAACTTGATTGTATCAGGCTTTTGCAGGGGGATTGGAAATGGCAGAAATAAAGCCTTATCTCCTTTCGCTTGGTTGTGAAATATGTAGTGGTCACCCAGAGCAAAGTTTGGTCACAGTGCTGTGAGGCTGCGGGATTACATCAATGCACAAAGTACCGCAAGTAGTGATGGTAGGGTTAGGGTCTGAGGGTGATGCCATCCCTGCCCCTTCCTCGCTAAGCAGGTAGGGTCAGTGAAGCAAACTGGATGTCCTGTTGTTCAGACAAGACTGAAAATTGCTGCAGTGTGGCCAACAACAGCTGTGTTTGATCCAAGGAGAAAGGGGTACAGTGGGGAGAGGCTTAATCCTGGTCAAATTATTTCTTGGGTAGCTGCATCTTGCTCAGCTCTTCCTGAAGCTGCGACAAGAATCAGTCCCTCTCCCTCTGCCATGCAAGACTGAGAAAAGTCTAATTGCTGGTAACGGATCTTGCTGCAGATGAGCAGTTTTGGGCAGCTGAGTGTCTCAGTCTGGGCTGGATGGGGTTGGGTCATTCTTCTGGGCATGTCCTGCATGGTCTCTGCAGCAAAGTACCAAAGAAGCCATCTGAAATTCTTGATAAGTTTGTGAGGCACAGCCTGAGCTGGCTTCGATGCCTGGGCTCTCCTGTGGCTCAAATAAAAATATACTTTTTTAAGAAAAAAAAAAAAGGCACTTTTTTTTTAAACTCTTTTGTAATGTAAAAAGCAACTCTGAAGACCAACTGGTTGAATCTTAATTTGAGAGGCAGCATACGAGATTTTCAACCACTTTTGCCTGATATTCCCTCCTTTAGATGCAATTCCTTCGCCTTTCCTTGCTTTTGGCAAAGGAAGGAAGCATGTAAGTCATCTGGAAAACAAAATGAGTATGAATCCTTATGCTGTCAGGGGAAGCCTTTCATCCACTGAAAGATGCGGAGTCTATGCAGTTGATGGAAGGTCAAGTCAATATTACTTTGGATTTCTTTGGAGAGAGGGGTGTTCGATTGCAGTTTGAATCATGAAAGAAATACTGGCTGATCCGAATAATAGGAACCAGCACAAACAAATGTGCTGCAGGAATGGAACAATTAAATGGAAGTACGTATTTAAAACTACTCGGGAAATTGTTTGAGAAGGAAGAAGGGAAACTGAAAAGTGAGGCTGTCAACAGTCCTAGATATAACTGCAATTTCCATTCCAGATCTTTGTGTTGCAAGCTCAAAAGGTTGTGTAGCTGGGGACAGAGCCCTCTGCTTTCATCTTTTCCACTATGTTCAGACACATAGACAGTCAGATGAGACCACTGTCAGGCTTTCCTAATGAATCTGCCCACTTTAAATTAAAAATTTAGTACGCTACATCTTACAGCCCTGAGATGTTTAAATTTTAACATGGGTTGGGTTTGTTTTGGTTGGGTTTTTTTTCCATCTCACTCCCAGAAACTACAATATTTGCTCCTAGAAATTGCAATATTTACCCTTTTAACTCACTGGCAGTCTGTATTTAGACTTTGCATGATACAGCCCCATGCAAATTGTTTTGCTTTTCTTTAAACAAATAAGTTTGTCTGATCAGCTAGATAATTTCTTTTAATCTACCTTTTTTGTGTCTGGAATGTGTATGGAATGACAAAGTGATAACATGGAGAGGCTTTCAAAGCAGGTTTTTCTTTGGTAGTAGTAGTATTTTCTACAACTACATGCTCTTTTTACATATCTCCCGTTAGGCATTTTATGCAAGAGTAACTCTTCCAAACATCTGTTCAGTCATACTGATGAAAAAAAGATAAAATTTTCAGTCCTTGTAGATCCAATGTTCCTTATTGTTGCTACAAGTAGGGTTCTTCATGTAGCAAAATGTTTCTGGGGTTTTCTTTCCTTCCTTTTTTAAGAAACATTACAAGGATGTGATTTTTTTTTCCATACAAATTCCTGTTGATACTTCAAACTGGAAAATTCAGATGTTGTTTTCCTCCTAATGAATTTTTTCCTCTGACCTACATCGTAGACTAGTGCAAATTTTATTTTTGCGCAAGAAATCGGATTGGCAGGCAGAACGGCTCATTGAGATTTGACTCGGTAACCAAGTGCCAAAGCTTAAGCAAGCACACCACCCTAATATTTATTAGTCCTTGACATTCATTGAGGTATGTCTCCATAGATAAATACCCAACAGATACTCTGGAGTATGATGCAGCATGCAGAAAACAAAAGGTTTGACTTCCTCCTTCCACCCTCCTTCAGAGTTCAGATAGAAGTTATTTGTCGTGAGGAGAGGTTGCATAACCTGCTAAATAACAATAAAAGAAACTTAATTGTCCTAATTTGAATGTTTGGACTTTAACGAGAACTTTGTGTTTCATCCCCCAAAACATAAATTCCAAGCTCAGCAGTATAAAACAAGAAAGGTATTAGGGAAGTGATCTGTAGGAGAAGAGGCACCTGTTCTGCCTGCGAGATGTTGCTGTGGTAATAAGGCTGAGCGTTGGAGGTGAAGGATCGCATGTTGTCATGTATGACAGCACTGCAGGTATTTCATTAACAAACAGAATATAGTAGATTCATCTTCTGCTGAGTTGTCACATACCCATGTCTTTTGTTTCTCCTCCGTTGCGTGTATTAAAACCAGAGAGTGTTATTTAGGAGCTCAGTCTGGTCCCCTAAGTGAAAGAATTCACACTGCTCTCTGAATTCAGACTCCAATAAAAGTAGATGCTAAGCCTCAGAGACAGTGGGAAATTGACTACTTGGAGTTCTCTTCCAGTAGCCTAATCACCATGCGGACTGTTTGGCTCTTTTGTGTATGTTTTTCAAAGAACTCATACTCTTACTAACATAAGAGCAACATACTCAGTGCAGTGCTTCATGAGTGTTAGTGATGCTTCCGTGTGTCCCTGCATCAAATGAGACCAAATTGAAATTAACAGGGAAGAATCTTTGTGATGCAGCCTGATGTATGCCTTGATCTTTTTTTGCTTACTTGTTTTGTATGGAACAAGGAGGTGCTGTCTGCTGTTTCTTGTGGGCGGTTACGCCTTGGTTTTTGTTGTCTTGTATTTCAAGAGATCAGAAGCCCAAACAACCAACTGGCTGAACCAAAACCAAAGTATCAGGAGCTGTTTGAAGACTGTGTAAAGGATGAGCCCACCAGTGAAAGGAAACACAGATTCCCAGATGAGAATAGCTCCAAGTTATGATTGATTTTAAAATTTACAGGTTTTTTTTTTCTAAAGGCAAAAGGGTGCTGTGGTGCCCAGCCTGGTTTTAACACCTGGCGAGACCCCAAAGCCTACCTTGGGAAGGCTGCAGGTGCCTGTGATGCTCTCGCAGACCCTCATTGCCAAGGAGGCTGAAGTTAGCGTGGGCAGTGCCCGCAGTTCGTAGGCGCTCGCTGTGCACAGCTGGGTGTTTCTGACCTGTGTGTGGTCTCTTCAGGTGGGCCATCTCGCCAGTGCGAGGCCCTGGGCTCCCTGCTTTTAGATGGGGGGGACCCCTGAGCTTTTTGTGCCGAGAGGAGGCCTTGGCTTCGGCTTTTACCTGCTGTGAATCTTCCAATACGATGAAAAGAAATCAAATTCGTCTTAAGCTGTTACCTGTGTGGGAGCTATGTGACTAGCAAATGTTTGCAGAAACACAAGTTGGCCTTTCCAAAAACAAGGCAGCTTTTATTAGTTGACTAGTGTACGGTGTTGTAGAGTCCTTCTTTTGGAGTGGAACAGCAGTGCTGGCATTTGTATTTGTGCTAGCAGTGTGACCTCCCTCTGACCCGAAACATCTCTTTGCTCAGAGCCATGAAGTCCATAATACTGTCTTCTTTTTTTTTTGTCTTTTTTTTTTTTTTAACAATAAATTATAACTTCATTTCATACTGGCTGGGGCTGTACTTTGTTTTTCATGATGCGGTAGGATAATGTTAAGGTGTATCTTAATGCATGGCTTGTTTGGCCCTCGGCCAGGGAAAGTCCAGTGGAGCTGCACGTCCGGTGAAGCAGACACCGTGTAAGTAAGGCTCCTCAGTGCGATGATAGCGCCATAAATAAGAGAGAACCTCACTTCTTTCTTCTTCCTGGCTTCTAATCATTCTGCTTTCTCTTAGCTTCCAGTTGTTGCAAAATAAACTTTGGTTGCTAGTCTTCCCTTGTAATACTAGCCACATGCTGACAGTATGTTGCTGTTCCACAAATTAACCCTTTATTCCCAGCAAGTGTTAGTGCAAGCTCAAGTGGGGATAAAGTTGAAGATATTAATTTGTGTGTTTTGTAGTACCTGGCTGAGCACCCACTGAAATGATTTTTTTTTTTAATGTTGCTGAGGTTTTCCTATGTAATGATATGTTATGTGATTGTGGAACATCAGGTGGAATAATTAAACTCACCGCCTACTTAACTGACCAAGGCAGGCTGGGTGATGCACTTGCTTGTACAGCAGCTGTTACCTGCATGCAGATGGTGTTCAGGCTTAATGAAACCACATGGCCCAAAGCCTTGATGAGTTTTCCCTGGAGTTTTGCAGGCATCTTCTTCACCAGCTATTTCACAAAATCCATCTTAAGTTTCTGGTGAGCTCCTAGCTCTTTTCTGTAAGTCTTTTTGTTCCAGGAAGAGCAAATTCTGCATGCTTGAACTGATGTGCAAGGGGCAGTGTTAAGCTCACTTTACAGTCTTCAGTGATGAATGAGATGGGAGGAATGTCTCCGTAACCATCTTCCTGGCAGGAGGAGATGGTATCTAGTTCATCTGGCGTGTGTAAATGGTATCTGTTACGTTGCTGGAACCTTGCATGCGACTTCTTCTCTTTCTCTGAATTGCTTGTTACCTACTATTTTAATGTCTCCAGATGCAAAGCTTATGCTTTAAGGCAGTGATGCAAACTCTTAGCCAAGATGACAAAGTGTGTGGCATTATAAAGTGTTTATATTCCTGTAGATCGCTGCTTATTTTTAGCAGTGTAGTTTCTGTGAGTGAATGAGTCACGTTGGCCTGCACATTTTGCAGTGACTTGAATGTTAGTTTCTCTATACTAGGAGGAGAACCTTAAAAGTTGGTGGTTTTGTTTTGGTTTTTTTTTTCCATTTGTTTCATGATTTTTCTTTAGTGGCTGGTGTTGAAAAGTCATTGCTGTCTTTGGCTAACCAAAATACGTAGAACCTGCGTGAATTTTCTTTTACGGACTGTAATGGGCCAAGCTGTAATCGCTGATCTGGAAGGAAGCAAAGAGGAGGTGGGAGCGCTCAGACCCTTCAAAACTGGAGTGGTCTTCAGTTCTACTCCTGAGGCTTTACCCCGGACATTTGCAAATTGTGAAATGCTAAACTAAATAAAAGTGCGCGCCTTTAGAAAGTAAGTGGTGGTAACAACCTGCAGGGAGGTCAGTGCTTGCTTCAAAAGAAATGGGCTTCCTTTCTGTGCCGCGGCATTGCCGTATATAAACTTGGTCCCTGCGTGTAGCCAACCTCCGTTTTCTCACCTGGTTTTTAAAAACTGCAAGTGAGAACAGAAATTCGTCTCCGAACTTGTAGATCAAGGTATCCTGCTCCCAGTCTTGCTACAGTTGTTAACTGTTAATTGGAGATTGGAGTGTTTACAATGACAGAGCCAAGATTTGCCAAATGTGGATGATCCAGTTTTGGAACTGGAAAGAATTATTAAAGAAGTATTGGCATTTAATGTAGGTGGTATTTAATAAGCATGGGAATCTTGATTAAGCAATTACCTGTTTTTTTTTTACTATATCAACATGTGAACAATTTTCCTTTCAGGGTCAGAGCTCCCTCTGCAATTGGCTTTCAATAGGGGTGGGCTCTGCAATATTTGTAGTTTTTAGGAATTGTATGGAAATGGAATGTGTAATTAAAAATGGTAATACATCTTATTTGCGATGAACACATGAATAGCTGTTGCAGGGCTGCTTCGGTGATTCACGATGAAGCAGCCCAAGTACTGGTTGTGGTCAGAGCGCTTATAGGAGGACAGCTTGTGTATGAACATAACAGCTAACTTTTCGATTTGGAGGTGTGAGGCTTTTATTGTGAGGCAAGGATGGGCGTTAACTCTTTATTTAGGGTTTAGGCACTGTAAGCGAATCATGGGTTTCTTAGTCTTGGGCTTTATTATGAATAAACTTGACTCATATTTTGGAAAGAGGTTGGTAACTTGGGGAGGGGTAGGGAATTGCATGTGATAATCCATTGCTTCTATGTTTTTTGTTTGGGGGGAAAAAAACAACTCAAGTATTTGCCTGTAGATTCTTTGTAGTGGTTTAATTATGTTGCAGGCAGGTGGGGCGGGGAGGAGAGGGCGAGAAGATAGAGCTAATCCATATTTGATCATAAGAGACAGAACTGTTACTAAAGATGAGTGGCCTGTGTTCTCTGTTTTCTCATGGAGTCTGATTTTTGTGTAAGCAGCAGTGTGGGAGTATGTTGAATAGGTGAGAACCGAGTTGCGTAGCTGGTGGATGTGAGGACTGCCGAGTTCTCTCCCACATAGTTAAAATGTGATTAATGAAAGGCTTGCATAACTTCTGTTACTGAGGGGGGGCGGTAAAAATGAGATTGGGTATGTGTGGCTGTTTTGCAAGGTACAGTTGGCTGAGAAAAGCATAAAGGGCTAAGTCTGGTCGGTGCTTGGGACAGGAGTTGAGCCGTGTAGCTAGGGTCAGAGGTGTCTCCTGCCTGAAAGGTCCTCCATCCCGGGAGTCAGTGAGCGAGTGTTATGGGAGGAGACAGACTAGAAAAGAATGGAAGAAGGAAGAGAGTACATATGGCCATGTCTTGTTGTCCTCAGTCACGTTTGACCCTTTCTTGTATTTTTCCCCCCATGGCATGGAGGCCATCGTCAGCCAGGTGGTTTTGCAAGTCAATTAATCCCTTTGGTGACAAGGAGACTCTTCCTACAGAGCAGCCTCAGGAATTTGGTTTTACCATGGTTGGGAAAGGTCAGGATTTGGTGTGGATAGACCTGCCTGTTGTGAGGGAGCCGGGGAACTGTGACCTCCTCTTTGGATCCGCTCTACCTCCTCTCCTGGGCTCAAACTCCTGTGGCAAAGCACGACATTTGTTTCCAATGTGATTGGTTGGAGCAAATAATTAATGTAACAAGAATGGTTTCCAGGGTTCTGTTTAAAAAATACAGCTACTTCCAGCTGCAGACCTAATTACATAATCACTTTTGGGCCTGCCTTAGTAATCTCTTTTCACACTCACCTGTCCCACCCAGTTTTAGTGGAGTAACCATTTAAACAGATCGTGGCATGTGAGCCATGACTGGAAGCACCTTTTCATCATGGGTGTCGTTATTTTCCTGAGAATATCTTTGTGAGAGTCTTCAAGGATGACCCATATTGTAATTATTTCCTTGCAATCCTGGATGTAGAATCCAGCCTTCCTTTAGGTAACATTCTGAAATTATAGTTACAAGCCATAAGGCAGAGAAAAAGCCTACCAGAGATGCCTTGTATTTTCTTCAACATTTGTTTACTACTGTCAGTGAAACTAGTAGAATACTAGTTCTTCCCTTAGGTGTCATTGGTTTTATTTTGTTGTGGGATGGAATAATTACTTGTTGCCATGGATTACAGAAAGCATGAGTGTAACTCTCTGAACTGAAACATGAGTTTCAAATAACACCATATATTATTATTATGGTGTTTTTTCCCAAAATTGTAACGCTCTGTTGACACAAGCTGAAGATATTTTTTTATACGTATTAGGAGTCGCTCTCTGAGTAGAAAGCAGGAGATGCTCAAGGTCAGATGACTTGGTAACATTTAGTGGGTGCATGACCCCTCTATCAAATTCATCTGAATTTCCTTCAAGATATGGAAGGGACTGAAGAGTTCTCCGGTGCTGCATGGCAGTTTTGCCTCTCTTCCCTAGGCTTTCTGAAGTCCCTTCTCCCAGCACACTGTGGGTGGCGGGGGTGGTGCTTTCCAGGGGACAGGAGCTGGTGTCAAGCAGTCTGTCTGCCTGGCTGGGCTGCCAAGGACTATGCTCCAAGGAGCGCTTGGAATCACTTCTTGAAACATCCTGCTTACCTGGAAGCTACTTTCTGTGCTGTGAAAAAGAAGGAAACCTGGAGATGATACCTGCATAGGAGCAAGAATAACCAGTACTAAGGAGCTCTGTATACGTTTTGGTGTTGGGTTGTTTTTGGTTTTTTTTCTCCGTGTACATCCCCATAAGAGCAGTTTATCCACAATTATAAGCTAAAGCCCCGAATGAGCAAAACAGGAACTTTTTTTTTTAAGGTTTAACAGGCTGTGGGACAGCAGACCCAGGGAAGTCTACCTCTTGGACTCTGCAGGCAGGTTGGGAGGGGTGTCTCCCTTCTTTAGCCAAACCCAAGCTTCTGGAGGAAACGAGCAGAATCCTGTGGCCGGAGAGTGTCAGAGCAGGTGGCCGTAACGGTCTCTTCTGATTTTAAATCTAAGAATTCTCACACACACCAGTTGCCGCGTTTTGAATCGTGTAGGAGGGCGCTTTCTGATAGAATGGGAGCATGAAATCAGGCAGGAATGGGGTGTGTAGTAGCCACTGCCTATGCTGGAAAAGATTGCCTGGTGTGGGCAAAAAAATAAATGCTCAATGGGAAGTATCTCTGCAGAGACTGAACAGGGGAAATGTCTGCTGCCCCAGGCTGAGGAAAGTCTCATTCTTCCACTGACTTTTAAGGATATTAGAGGACAGTGAAGGGAAAGTGCAGTTTGTTGTAGTAGCTGAAGGGGATGGGTTTTGTCCAAACTTGATTCCAGGGCTAAACTACTTGCTTTATTTTTGGCTGTAACTGCAGAGAGCTGGTGGGAGAGAAGGAAAATGGAATTTAAAGCTTCGTTATTCTTGGCCCATGTTTAGTGTCTGCTAAGTGTTCCTGGAAGTTCATGTGGCTGCATTAAAGACACCTTGAGAAAGGCTGTTTTCTGTGTGTTTAATGCAGAAGTGTACTGAGCAGGACTGCAGGTATGTAAGAGCGGTCTGCCGTGATACGCCCTGCTCTATGAAATTTTGTTCATATATCATGCTTGAGATGTATAGCCAGCACTTTGAGTAGTCTATACAATGTGGCTCTTGCAATTGCCAGAAAGCCAAGCAAAGCGCTCTAGTCCTGATCGGGCACTGCAGCCGGTGGAGCAGGGGAGGGTACATGGTGGAAATGCAGAGGACTTGGTAGGGACAGGGGAAGAAAGGAGAGCTGGATCGCTGGCTGTGTTTTGGGATGGGTTGGGCAGACAGCACAGTACAACAAAGGGCACTGCAAAGATGAGCTGGGTATTGGGACACCTAAACATGAGGAGGAACCTCTTTACTTTGAGGGTGGCAGAGCACTGGCACAAGCTGCCCAGAGAGGTGGTGGAGTCTCCAACTCTGGAGACATTCAAAACCCGCCTGGACACGTTCCTGTGCAACCTGCTCTAGGTGACCCTGCTCTGGCAGGGGGGTTGGACTGGATGATCTCCAGAGGTCCCTTCCTATACCTTCACAGGTATATAAAGCAGTAACTTGCAAAGGGATAGAGTGACCAAGCTGAAATCTGCAAGTGTGATACCCAGTTACTTCATAGCGATGAACAAGATTTGGCTTCAGGTACCTGTAGGGTAGTGTGATGCTTATCTTTCAAAATATGAAAAGGTACGTTTTTTTTCCTTTATTTAAAAATTAAAAGAACTCTCAAGAATTCATATCAAGTGAGATAGGCGGACATAAACAGCGATACGAAAAGTCTGTTTATGCAGAAAGCTGAAAAAGGAGCCCCAGAGCCACTGCTGAGTAATCTGCATTACACCTCTGTGGTATTATATTCATACACTGAGTTGTTTTGCTTTATGTTGGTTTACTGTAAGATAAAGTGCTTGTGTTGCAAAAATGAATACTGTGTAGAATTGAAATTTAGTTAATTGGATTTTTAAATATAATTATGTCTGAAAAAATAAATAGCAATATGTATAAAATGCTTGTGAAGTTTTCATAATTCTTCATGTGTGATTTTTTTGTTTTTTTTTAATAAATTACATCTGTTTTGCAGGAGAAACCGTAGAAGGCCTTCGAGAGAGCGATTATCTTCTGATTCATTCATGTCGGCAGTGGACGACAATTACAGCTCACAGTCTGGAGGAGGGTCACTACGTCATAGGGCCAAAGATAGAAATCCCCGTACATTATGCAGGTAAAGCTATTGTTGAACTGAAATGCAAATTGAAAGAGTATGAATTGCCTACCACTTAAGCTGATCACTTTGGCAGAGAGAAGCTAAGCCTCTGATGCCGGTGCCTGTGACTTAACTTTTTAATAACGTTACAGGGTGCAAGAGATACTATTTTACCCCCAGGGATACTAAATAGATGTATTTCATTGGGCAGCAGGTTGACGGAACAGGTAGCTACATAGAAGATCTGTTTTCAATTTGAGTACAATGAATGGCTTCTCATCTGTGAACATGGTGACAAAAGTGTGAAAGTTTGAAAATGCCTTGAAATGCTGGGTCAAAGATGGAGTGGGTTTTATACTTCATTGCATACTCAAGCTGGAGGGGACTTTTTTTATTATTTCCATGTTAAAAGCCAGGGACCCTTTGTAATAATACTGCAGTTTTACACTAATGCTCCTTGGTAGCTCCTTGTCACTCTGCCTTTTTGGACGATGCGGTAATAATGTTCTTCCAAGTAGATATGGTGCAACTAATCCATATTTATTTTATGATTTCAAATTATTTTTAATTTCCTCAGAAATGATTTTTAATACTGTTTCCCACTGCTTAATGTCCTTATTTACAAGCGGAGTAGGGCAACACTGTATGAGTGGGAAGTGCTTATCTTACTGCAGTAAATACCAAAATTTAAAAAGCTGGAAAGTGTGACCTGAAAGATCCATGGCTACGAAGCAGAGATGTGGGATGAGTGTTTTACTTGGTCTTCTGTATAGACAGCTGTCAATTGAGTAATCTGCTCAAATCTCTTATGGTCTCCTTTAAAATGTTGGTGTGATGAGGCTGTGCTGAGTTGTACAAGAGCTGACTGAAATGTTTTGTTTCAGTCACACCAGTGCTGCGACTGCAGCGATGCAGCCTATTTCAGTGACGAACTTAACACCAGTCACCTCCTTACGTACTGTTTCTCCTTGGAGTTCACTTCTGGAAGGTTAATGTTTTTAAGACGTGTTTAAAAGCTTTGGTGTGATGGCATATAGTGCCGTAATATACGTGGCTTTAAAACTCTCTGAATTCAAACTTTCTTAGTATAAACAACTTCTAGTGCCTGTGCTTAGTAACATCGATTTATTTATTTATTTCACCTCCTGGCTGCTTAAGCTTCAGTGCCGTGGCCAGATAAACACTTCACTTCCTTCAAACTGAATGGTGCGTTTTAGAATCCTCACTGTGATTCCTGGAAGCAGGAGAACAGAAAATAAACTGGCTATTGGCATGAAAGAAGATTGGATTTTAAGGGTTTTACGAAAGCTTGAGTCTTAATTTTTAAAGAAATTGACAAAGATCTGCTAAGCAGGGTTTCCTGACTCTTCATTCTTCCATTCATCCATAGCTTATATTTATATAGATACCAGCAAAATCGAAACCTGTCCCCTAAGGTATTGCAAAAGTATCCATGTGATTTTCTTCCCAGCTTGTGTTAATGCAGGAAAAGAGTGTGTGTTTAGTTGGCAGAATATGTTTTGCTGTCAAACAATCTCCAGAAAGTTCCCTGCCACAAACCCCTCATTAATGAGATGAAAATACGGGAAAGTTCAGAAACTGACATGTAGCGAGGGCACTTACTGAATGTGTGATGGGCTGCAGTGCTGCCAAAGGAACTTCACAAAAGTGATCAGTGCTCGCTTGCAGTACCAGAGCACGTCTGATGGACTTGCTATAAGAAATGTGTCTAAGCGTGTGAAGGTTTAGTTGGCAAAGCACTGCGATCTGGTGCATCTAAATGGATATAGAAACGTCTTCCATACCCGAAAGATAAGCGTATGCAGCTGTGGATTACCATTCAGAAACCTATAAGCTAACCCTGCATGTGCTTTCAGCGCTGCATTATGCCATGCCTCATGGCATCACTGCTTTTGGGATCCAAACCCTGCACTTGAAGAAATGAAGTTTAACGTAGTTGCCTAAGAAGACTTTTTTGGGCTGGGTACTGGCCTGACACAGCAATACTGCCGGCTCTGGAGATAGCTGGGGCATCGGCCTGCGAGAAACTTCCATCTTTGCGGAAAACACAACTAGAACTCAGGGGCTCAGACATCATGTTTTGTTTTCCGAGGAGGAGTTTTATGTCCTCATAGGCAAATGCTTGTAAACTGTATAGCTGTATAAATTTTGGATTACAGGACTGACCTTTTGCATGCTTTTAAATTTCTGTCAAGTAGGACATGTATTATGAACACACAGCTGACATTACTGCTATACTGCCTACCGGCATGACCCTTAGACATTGAACAAAAGAGTTCATTAAAATGACTTTCCAGGTTTGTTTCTGCTTTCATGGAATAACTTCTTTCTTTTTTTCTCCTCCCTAGCGCAATTTTAATGTAGCGAATTGCAGCACTATTTTGGTTGCAACAGCTGAGCAGGAAGGGAAGTTGAAACTGATGTTATTCCCCTAAGATTATGGGTTTAAGTACCACGAAGTCATCACTCACCTACATAAATACAAGTATAAAGTAAATCTTATTTTGCTACTTGCTAAATCGGCTCTTGATACACTTATTAAACCTAAATACAATAAAGCCTTATTAAAGAAGGAAAATGTTGTATTTTACATTTAAGTGAAATCTCGTTAACAGAACCTGAGTTCTGCAGACCTCAGGATGCTCCTTTCCCTACTTGGGAAACTGCTACCCTGGTTGTTTCTGTTGGGGATGGCTGACATAGCTAATTTTTGCTGTTTCTGTCAGAACTGTCATATATGACAGCTGTTAGTCTAACCATTCCCTGTTGAATACTCTTTCCAGTCTGCTTCTCTTTAAAGTTAATGTAGCATCAAGTTCAATTTTCATGTAACTAAAACCAAATGGCTAATGTGTTTCTGGCTCCTAAAACAAAAGAAGTCTTTACGTGCATATAGAATAGAGAGCAGATTAAAATTACTGTCCTGATAGTGCCCTGTCTTGCTGTGAGAGAGTGGACTTCGCAAGATTCCAAGGTAAACCATCACAACAGATGGACCTTGCTTTCGTGTCCCTTGCTTTCCTCAGGTACCTGTAATTCACACTTGATGCTTAGAGCAAGGTCCTACCAGCTTTCTGTCTGAACTAGTTTTATGTGTTCCTGGTACTATGATATCCTTCCTACTAAATTTTTGCTCTAAAAGTGAGTGTGTATCATTCATACCCGCCAGCTGATGACAAATATTACCACTAGTTTTGGCTTAGGCAGCACTGTAACCTTTACCTTGATAAATGTCTCTGTTAGTAGCCTCCAGGCAACAGTGTTTTATGATCTGAATTTGGAAGGTACAGAGCATGTTGGTATCTTGCAGAAGTAGCCTTCACTGTGCTGCTGCTTGTCAAGAGGTACGGCTCTTGCTTCTCTGTGCAGAGGTAGCTGCATGGGACGATTTGTCCCAGGGGTGTTGATGACCACATCTCAAACGTATTCTGTGATAACTGAAAGCGATTGAAGCTGCCGTCTGGGGGTTTGAATGCTGTGGCCCTCGGGTGTGGTCTGACTCTTCTTGTGTTACCTTCCAGGTGTATATATAGGCCAAAACTATCAAAAGCATTTTTGAGGATCCATCAACTCAAGCTGCACCAATCTTCTACTCTGACTCTAAAGAGCCCAAGTTCAGTCTGTTGTAAGCACCTTTGCTACGTGGCTACAGTTCCTTATGTGTGGAGGTGACTGATGTGAAAGTTTTGTGGAGCTGGATGTGGTTGCTTAAAACTTCCCATATAAAAAAAGCAGCACAGAGGGCTGTGGAGTGACCCATGTGTGCATGCGTACCCTCACCTACGCAATGTAGTCTTTTCTTTCAAAGGCTGTGCTAGTATTGGTGAGGGTATGTAATGAACGAAAAATTGCTTTGGGGTGGGTTGGCAGCGTCTAGGTTATTTTGCCCCAAATACTCCCACATTTAATCAAATCATAACAGGACTCTCAGTGGTGGTTTTTAGGGCCTTATCTCTGTTGTTGCAACTGGTGGTTCGTTTGCTCTCCTGTTTTGCCCATTAAGAGTTTTTTTTTTCTTTAGAGAGCAAAGATGTTGCCTTGAGATGATGTTTAAAAAAAAAAAGAAAGGAAAAAAAAAAGAAAAAATCCAAACTCCTGCCACTTATTTTTGTTTAAGCTTCTACTCTGCTTTGTCCAAGGTTTGGAGGGAATACTTCTTGCATCAGTGCTGCCATCTGTGTGCTCATAGGAGGCAACTGATGAAGAAAATACTTTTTTTTAAGACGTTAGAAAGTAACACCCTATTGCAGGGTGTGCCTCACTGTAACACGTCCGGGGTGTTGGAAATACTCTTCCTGTGAACCCACACCTCCCCACCACATAGTGAAGGTGTGCAGTTGCCAATACCGAGTAATCGCTGGTGCCCTGTCCTGTTGCTTACCTAAGTGTGCTGATAGCTTTCTTAATGTCTTTTAAATGAGGAAATATAAAACCATGTCATGTGAACCTTCCCCAGGTGGGGCAATGGGTGGGAATGAGTCAGAAGTCCCTTCTCTAGCGTTAGAACATGTGAACGGTGTTCAGTGTACAACAAATGTCCTACTGAAACCTGTTTCTACTGGTTTGATTTGTTAATCATGGAGCAGTGCCTGATGGGCCTGTTCCCCATTGTGTCCTGCTAACACGGAGGAAGATGCTCTCTGCAGGTCTTCTCAAGAGTGAACTTGCCTCTGCAGCAGTGGAGCAGGAAAGCTCCCTGAGATTTTGCAATGTGCAGCTGCCAAAGTTTCTCTCTCATGTCCAAAGGCGTGTCTGCCTCTAAGGCACAATTTTACAGTCCCACCAGGCCTGCTGCTGCCCACTCTGGAATAGTCAGACCTCGGACACTTGAGGGAGGAGACTGCTGAAGTATGGTGTGAGTTAGGCATCCCCTAGCTGTCTTGAGATGGTGACCGCAGCTGCTCGTGCTCAGTGCCTACCCTGAAGCTGTTTCATCCAAGATCTGGAAGAGCTTGGATTTTTACTTTGGTGATACTGAGCCCTCTTAGATGTTAGGTCTCTGTAAGTGTGCTGTATGGCTCTCTTTGTGGCCCTAGAGAGAAAGAGCAAACATTATACTGCCAAATGTCCTTTGCTTGATGACTTTATGGTATCTGCTGCCAACTTGGATTACTTCGAGGACAGAGGGGTGCTTCCCTGTCTTACATTCAATTTAGTCTCTTCACTCCGTCAATCTGCTGGTCGGCAGATTGGAAGGAAGGCGGCATTGGACAAAGAGCCCTTTGTCCTGGGCTTTACCTCCCTGGGAACAGTGTGTGGTGCCAGAGAGAGCTACGCCTGTTCTGTGTGAGTGGAGCAGTACAGCTCTGACGGGGTAATTTTTGAGTTCAAAGAGGTGGGTGAGATCTAAGACAGGGAGGGACACTGCTCTGGAGTAGGGAACTTACTTAGGTGAGTCCTTTCCAGCCAACAGGTACACCACTCCCTGATATGAAACGTGTTTTGCGTTTTAATTTGTGTTTTGCTTTGAACTTAACCTGGCACCCAACTGTCACGTAGTTCTCCTGGGGCTTTTGTGCTGTACGACTGAGTGTAACTTCTAGAGAACAGGTCTCGAATGCATTGCTTCTGAGAGAGGTAGGCTGCCGTGTGTCTGAGGGCTGGTAAACGATTAATGAATGTATGTTCTGAGAAGAAAACCAAGAAAAAAAACCAACCCACATGCTTAACCCCCTGGTACCTGAGTATAGTTTTTTTGTGTTGGTTTTTTTTTTCTTGAACAAGGTTGCATGATCTGAAAAGCAGTTGGAGGTTTGAAAGCTTTTCTTCACAGGTACTGCTAATAAAAGCATTGCCACCAGCATCTAGTCTTCATGCCTCTAAAAGAGAAATAGAACTTCTGTAGCTCTGAATACTTGACTTTTCTCTCCATAAACAAATAGAAGAAAGTCTATTCGGTATTCATTTAAAAGTCTGATTGTAGAGTAGCGCCTGGATATCGCAGAGGGCACTCGTTTTTGTGAGCAGTGCATGTCTCTTCAGCTGTAAGTCTGAGATCAGTCATGTACAAAACACTTGTAATTGCCCATATAGCATCATTCCATGCTTTTCTGTCAGGGAAATGATTATGCCTTAACATATATTTATCTACTTGTTTTTAGTTTAATTGTTACCTCTTCTTTCTATTCTAAGCAATCATGGCTTTGTAGTCTGGAAACTGTCTCTTCATATTCCTGGATTTTTCAAACCTGTCACCTTGAAATAATGGGTGTTCTTCCATACATGAGCAAACATCTTTTTTTGTTTCCCCACCCACCCCCAGAGTGTTACCTTCAACAAGTTTAGTTGCTGTCAGACTTCCCCGTGGTCCTATATGTTTGTTGTTCCACTTTTCTGTGCCTATTTAAATTTTGGCAAATGCCTCTCTGTTGATCTACCGTGCCGTATCAAATCACAGGATCAAAATGCAGCCACTGAAATTGCTGCCAAAAAACTGCTTATTTCTTTTGCACCTGTGGGTGCATGTGTTCTTCTGGTTCCTTTATTTCCCCCCGTTAGCCAGTCTGGCGAAGTAGCAGCTTTTTACCTAAGTTTAATGAAATATTCCCCTTTTGTCTGACCACCTGTACTGCAGAATCTCTTATACCTTGCATTTTGTTTTATACCTACTGAGGAATATATGCATATGTCTTCCAATTATTTTTTTTTCTGTTTGCTTGCTTGCTTATTTGATTTTTGATTGAGCCGTGTGTCCTGAGCCCAAGGAATTTGTTCTGAGCATATATGGTACTTGCTTTCTAGTATTGTGTGCTGGCAGCTTCCCAGAATGCAAGCTATGGATCAGAAATACCTTTTCAGTGTAGGGAGATGGTTCAAATTTAACTTCTAGTGAAACAGCGGTGTGCAATTCTTCATCAGGTTGCACTGCTGAGAATCTTTCACTCTCAACTTCATCTCTCTGGAGTCAGACTGACTCTTTTGCAGTGTCTAGTTTCCTTAACGTTCTCTTCCTCATAAATTAAAAGGAGTGGATCATGAGTCTGCTTCTCACTTTGTATGTATACGATCTCATGTCTGTGAGAGATTTCTGGAGCCACCTACAGAATTCATAGAATTTGCTTGACGTTCAGGTTGGCGTCTGGATATATCAAAGTTTGTGTTCAGCCTTCTGCTGAAACCCCATTCAACTCTGTTTTAGTTCCCATCCACCTTCCAGTTTAGCTGCCTGGCCCAGCTGAAAAGTCTGAAACTGATGTAGCTCTCAAAGCAGCAAGCTCTCGAACAGATGCTCTCAAAGGCTGCTGCTCTTTGATGTAATGAGAACAGTAGGGTTAGTTCGCAGGGTAGTATTATTCCAAGTAAGGGAGGAAGAGTCTGATTATGTCCCAGAAGTTCATGGAAAGAAAATACCTGCGTTTTCCCTCTTGCTGGAATAAGAGTTTGTTGCTTGTAGACACCAGTTTGTACTATAAAACTTGTTCGGTTTCATGAGGTTTGCTTGGTGCCTTAAAAGAAACAAAAGCTTGTTATGATAATGATACTTTTCAATACTGTCTCAGTGAGGTACTAGGTGGAAAGAGGCGTATGCTTTTACATATAGCTGTCTTGCTCTCCCCTACTTGGACTTAAGCATGAGTATAATCTTACCCTCATTTAAAAAAAAAAAAAAAAAAAAAAACACAACACACACACAAAACCGAATTTGCCTCAGCATTGAACTTTCTGTGTTTTATTTGTGAGAAGGGAAAGGGAGTAGGAGGAAAGAGGGGAAACTTGCAGCTTTTACAACTGATGGTTTGAAGTATCACATGTTCCTCTCGGACTTCTACAGTTCTTGGCTGTTACTCTTAAGTCGGCAAACTTGCAACTTGCTGAAATTCAGCTGTGGACTTATTCACCGTAAGGTGGTGGGGGGGGGTTGTTTGTGTTGTTTGCTTGTTTCGTATCTCTGTGGGCAGCAAAGAAGCTGATTGGAGTTGCATCAATTAGGGGGGAAAAAAACTCTAGAGGCTTGTACAAAAGAAATTAACTGGGGAGGAATACTTTTTGAAAGATTGCAGTTGAGGGAAGGGTAGAATAGCAGTCAGGAAACTGGCTCCCAGAAGGCTGGGAGATGGGCTAAATCACACAGGATTTGCTTGGCATTGCTTGAATTACTTTGCCTTAGCTCTTGGCTGGTACAGTGGAGCACTGGGCTCATTTGCATGACGATAGAAAGACTTAAGTGCTTGGGAGAAGGGTCTTAAAAGCTGCCTAACTTAACCACTAGGAAGCTCAGAGGAAAAGGCTGACCCCCACCGGGAATTCGAGGTGTATTTAGACTGCACTTGAGGTTCTGGTCCCATCCCACGTTTCCGACCACTTGAGGCTGCCCTAAGTACTAGCTACAAGGAAATTGGGAATGTGGCTCCTGAGTTCCCCAAGGAGAAGCTGTTTTCCTCTTTCATGAGGTGTAACTTAAGTATTTAAAAGGTAGGAGATGCATGAACACTACAGCCTACCCAGTTGGTAAGCTCCTGCCGGAGAGGTTGGGGTAGGGATGAGCTGTCTGTTTCTAGGCACTCAACATGCCATGAATTAAGCATGAAGCTGCTTCACCCTTTCCTACCCTTAAGTAGATGTTCAAGCATGTAGAAAACCATACAGTTAAAAAACTTTAAGGGTAGTCAGAAGGTCAAAGAGAGTTTGTTAGCCTATAGTCTGTAACCGCAAGTCTGGAACTTCACACCTGTTTTCCTAAAGTAGGAATATTGGAATTTTACAGACTTAACACCACCCCATCTGGCCTCGAAGTTGACCCTTGGTGGGAGAAGAGAATAAAGAGAAAGTAGTTGTAAAGGCCATGGTCACTGTTTAATCAGTAAAAAAATATATGCTTTCCCTTCTGTACCTTGAGGAATAATTTTTATAAAAATCTGTTGGAGCTGAAAAGTGGTATGTTTTGAGTTGATAGTTCATATGGATAATGATGTCTTTTGTTAATCTCTTACTTAGCTCTGGTGCATGAAGTTGGGCTTTAGTTTTTCATATGAACTGAGTAGCAGGTACAGAAGAAAGCAAGCACGTGTCACTGCTAGGAAATCTTTACAAAGAATGATGCAGTCACCAATTTGACTATTCCATGATAGTCTTTCTTGGATTGCAGTACGTGTTGGTAACAGATAAAGATTTTTTCCAGAGAAGTACAGCCCTTAATGCTTAGGGGATTTGGGTATGGCTTACTGCATACTTTTTCTTTTTTTTTTTTTTTAACATTTGGCTGTCTCTTCTGCCTTTGGTTTCAGTTTGTCTCGAGTTCATCCCCTCTTTTTCCTTTGACAATGTTCTGACTTGTTACATGGTCTAAATTTGCATGGGAATTTGAGAAGGAAGAAATTGCTATGAGCTTCCTATGATTAGTCGAAGAAATCTCTTTTAGACTGACTGTCCCTTTTGCTTCTCGGGGCTGGAGGGGGAACTATTACGACTGAGCTCACATGGCAAACAAGCAAGGCAAAAATTATGAATGTCTTTCCCTTCTGTAAATACACAACCCAGCTGGCAGGAATGTAGAGCCAGGGGGTTTGATAGGTCGTGTGTGTTTGGGGAGGGAGCTGCAGAGAAATCTGTCACACAGGATGATGTCACCTTGTGAATTTTTGGATGCCCAAACAGACTTTTTGTTGTGTTTTTGTTTGTTGGTTTTTTGGGTTTTGAGTTGTTTTTGTTTTGTTTTGTTTTTTTTTCCCTTGGAGCCGGTGTTTGCTGCTCAAAACAACCGATAGGAAGTGCGGTAGGAATTCTTCGGTCAGCATCCTCCCCATGGAAACCAGCACGCTTCACGTCTGGGAACGAGAGCCGGTCACGTCAGTGATGCCTATTAAAGCAACTGACATCACGGATGTCTTAAGCTTTGACTGCACTACTGTTCCAATTGGTGCCAATAGGAAAATAAAACCATGCTATTTAAGCCACGTATAACTGTTTATATGGAGAATGTAATTTGTATGTTTAATTTAGCCTGTGATCCAAGACAGTAATTCTGCTGTGTCAGGGAAAGGCACTTCTGTGAGCTTTGAAACTTCGAGGAGTGGAAAAACTGGCTTTTTTTTTTGTCCTCTGTTGTGAGCTGTTGTGCAGAGATTTTCTGTTCTCAGTTGGCAGAGATTAACTTGTTTCAGTGCGTGTGTGTGGGAAGCTATTAACAGTAATAGCAAAGGTGACCATTATTAACTGGATGGGAGAAACATGGGTATTTAACTTCTCATTCTGAAGGACCTACGTATTAGTGGGAAACTGAAGCCTGTACTTATTTTCCTCACAGCTTTATGTGCAGATGTGAAGCTCCATTTCTCCCACTCGTTCCCTTTACTGCAGGTGAGAGTCAGCTCCTCTTTTGAACCAGAGCATGCAGTTTGATCCCAAAGACAGACAGGGCAGAGGCAACGAAGGAAATACAGTGTACATGTGTATATTGTACGGGGGCTTTCAGGAGCGTCCTCAAACTAGGAACACCTGGCTGGTGAGCCACCTGTCACAAAACCTACAATGCTGACAGATGCTACTGTCATCTTGGATGGTTGATAGCCTATGTACAGTAAGACAGATCTTTTAAATCTAAATGCTAAGGAGGTTATGTTTTTCGTGTGAGTCACCTTCACAGCATGCTCTTGAAATATTTGTTACCAGTTCAACCTTTTCCGGTTCATCTCACATGAATTCTGTATTGCAGTAGACTGGGAATAGCCAGCCAAGGCTGGCTGGCTGCATTTGGGTGGCTTAAATAATTCAAGCTGGCTGCGTCTGTTCCTTGTTGCCTTGTTTCATGGTGCTCACCTGATCCCTCTTTTAGTGTGTGTGTGGACCGGCTCATCCTGTGAAAGGTCCTGTTTTTGCCACGACGGCTGCATACATGCTTGAAAGAGGAAGGAGGGACATGCAATTAGGATGCATGATTGCATCTGAAGGTTTCTGAAGGTCTTCATCAAAATGGTGGGACATGCACTTGTTGTCTTCTGCCAGAAGAATAGGTTTGCTTATATTTATGTATTTTACCATTAATAACCTTTTGAACATAGGCAAGTGTGAGATGTGTATCTACGGAGGAGAAAGAGCATTCAGTAGGAAGCACTGATTAGGGAAAGCTGTCTCTGATAAAGAGCTGCATAGGCCTCTACATTTCCAAACTCAAAAAATAAAGGCTGTGCAGGCCAAGTGGGACTCCTGTGAAGCTTGACAGGAAAAGTGAAACCTTGGTGAGGTGGATGGGCAGGGTGGCTTGCCTAATCTAGTTCTTTAGCTCCTCTGTCCCTGATTATTTAATGTCTAGGGTTCAAAGTGCGTGGGGGGAATTAAGACATTTGCTACATAAATGGCATCACCAAAAGAAAGAAGAAAAACAAAGTAGTGCCAAGTTGAGAGATTCTTATGAGCGTGGCTTGGAAACCCAGAACCAGCTGCTGGGAAGGATGCATCCCTCAGTGTCTGTATAAGGGAAGAGCTACAGCATATCCTCGGGTGTGGGATGAGAAATACTCTGAGAAGGAATGAGAGTTGCAGTGGGATAGTAAATCAGCTTTAGCCTTCCCTAGATGTTATTGGGAAGCTGGATGGGGGAAATGGTCATTACTTCTAACTGTTTGTGGTATCAGTTTTTTCCTGTGAAGTGCTTTCAGATCCTTCATGAGGACAGTTGCTAGAGAATCATAACAAGTGAATTTAGACAAACTTGCTAATTAAAATTAATGGAGAACTTGAGTTTGACTTCAGACTGGTAGTGTCTTAAAACAGTATGTAAATAGAAGAGAGACTAACATTTATAAGAAGATCTAGCATGCATATGTTCCTATCTGAAAAACTGCTCTATCTGGTTTTAAAAAAGGGGCTGAGGGATGCACTTGAAATCCTACGGGGTTGGGGCTTGTTGGGTGATTGGTTGGTTTTTTTGCCAATTTGATTCCTGCTGACTGACCACTACCCCATTGGAGGAAGTCTGTGGAACCCTGTGCGGCACCTGTGTTTGTCTACTGGTGTGGGTAATACCCACGCCACTAAAGATACACAGTGTGGACCTGGCGGTCTGCAAGACCTGTTCTAGATAGATGGTTGGGAGCAGATGTGCTTGTGCTGCCTTCCCAAGCTGGGAGCACAGTGCACAGACTTCTCAATGGCAGACAAGCCCGGCTGGTCTTCTCCGCTTATACTCCTGTAGTCATCCTGCTGGGTGTGGGAATGAGTGGGGGAAGTGTTAGGGTGGTAGCTGGGAGGGAGAGGAATGAGGGGGAGATGGTGGTGGAGGGGGGAAGCAGGAGACAATAGCAGCAGCAGCCTGGGTGGCGGTGGAGGGCAGAAGGAGGTGGTGGGACTGGGGCTCCCCTATGGGAGGTTGGGAAATGCCAGCCTTGCAAGGATGAGGTGCTCTGCCAGTCCCGCTTCGGGATCAGGACTCTTGTTTCTAACTGGCAACTCACTCCAAGCACCGAGTGGTTCTCCATACTCTGATGCTTAGGAAAATTTCTGGTACCATTTTAACAAAAAGTTGCTTTGTTAATCTGCATTTCTGGTTAAAACTCTAATGACTGGAATTAGTCTGTCTAGAAGAAAGAGACATATGGCAAGCAAATGGCTCTTTTTAATGAGCCTCCCACTCAGCAGTTGGCTGCTCATCCAGTTTGTGTGTGGCACAGTCTTAGAGCAGCATCTTATTGCCAGAAAAAAAAAAATAAATTCTGCAACCTTTTGGTGAGTTTTTTCTTGCAGGGAGAGGGAGAACGGATTATAATGTAAGTATTAAAGAAAGACAAAGCCTCACATTAGCTTCTTCAACAATTTGTTACCAAAACTATACGAAAATGTTCCAGAACCTATTTTAGAAAGCTGGAAAGTACCCAGTTCTTTACCTCTCAATGGTGGTTGGGTACCATAGGTACCTCTTTACAACACGTGGGGTTTTCTAATCATAAATAAAGTAACATAACTGAAAGCCACAGTAGTCCAAAAGGCCGCAGTAACTGATTGCAGCTGGCCTATAAAATCTATTAAAATTAATTTCATTAAATACTTGATGGAAAATACTGTATTTGGTAGCCAGTAGTGGATCTGGAGGATTGATGGGACCATTGTTTCTAAACTCTATGTGCCACCAGTATGGGAGCATAAAAGTTATGATGACCAGTCTTTGCTGTTAGTAACAGCTGCGTGACTGAAGTAAGAGAAATCCATCACCGAGGTGTAGCTGTGTAAAGAGTCATGCAAGTAAAAACATTTTTACTTATTTATGTCCAACTACCTCATTCAACCTTATGACCTCAGATGAACTTGTCGCAAGGTCAGGCTGTCCTTCAACACTTAACCGAGCCTGCTGAAGAGTATTCTGTGCTATGACAGTGACTTTTAATGTTGGATCCAATGTTGATGTTTGTTCTCATATTGAAGTTAGTTTGTGTATAGCAAATGGAGCAAACCTTGTTCTCTGTCATCCTGCTACTGATCCCCCGTGAAGCTCTGCTTCGCCTGATGTGCAGAGGTGCCACTTTTCCTTCTAGCTGTGATTTCTAACACTTCTCCCTGCTGCTCAGTGATTGCTTTGAAAGTCCGAGGTCCTTTGCCACCCTCTGTGTGCAGTGGGGACTGCCCAGCCCGCAGCTAAAGAGAGAGGGCTGCTCGTGGAGACTGCGTCTTTGGGCACAGCCACCACACGGTGGTTTAGTTGGATCCTTTGTCACTGTAAGAAAAAGGGCTGGCTAAGCACTTCTACAAGAAAGAGAACTGTATTTCAGACCTGTTTCAGTGGGACTGCCTGCAAGAAGAGTGGGAGGTACTGGAGTTCAGTGGGGTGGCTGCAGCAGCAGAGTCCACCCAACCCCTCACCTGCTGCTATTTACTCTGTCTTTAGTTGCCATGAATAAAATTCTTGTTGCTCTTTCAGAAGAGGAAGGGAAGCTATTAGCAGCAACGATTGTGCGCATCCAGCTCTTCTGATAAGATATGAACTAGTAATTGCAACTTAAAATAACTTCTCCCGGTCCATCTTGTTAGCTGCGCAGTTATCTAAGCAGCCTGGGAACAGGGCTGTGCCGCTAGTCTGGGACGCTACCAGGTCTAGCGTCTGACAAACTGGCTCGAAATCTGGGGACGAGCTTTTCAGCTGCCCAACACAGTCTGGGTGGGTTTTGGGTTTTTTTTTTTTTTGTAGACTGTTAATCTGCAGTCTCACGGGCTTTCTTCCAACTGCGTGCATCTCGCAGCGACTCCTGTGAAGTTCTCCCTCCTCAGACCTTCCCTGGACCCTGGAGCCCCGACGTACAAACCACCTCTGTGTCAAATTGCTGGTGACCAATTATAGCAGTACAATATGGAAGGGAGGAGGGGGAAGGCATTTGCTCTCTGTATTTGCCAAGTCATATTATCATAGCAAGGTGTGAGTAACAGCCACTCTCTCTATATATATACACACAAATGCCAGATCTCACTTCGATTTGATTCCCAAGGTATCTGTATGCCAGGAAGCACACTACTTCCACATTACCTTTGCTTTGTGTGTGAGCAGTAAAAACCATTCAGCGTGAGTGGGTTGAACTTTTTTTGGGGAAAAATGTAAATATATTTTAAGGAAGTTAAGCTCTTATGGGCAAATAACTAAAAAAAAAAAAGCAATGCAGCAAAATTGTCTACCTAATTTTACCAATGTCGCTCAGTTAAACTATGTTCTTTGCTGTTGGTATACGTGTAGGGGGATATTTAAACATTATTTTTTTTAAATCTAGTTTTTCCATTGTAAAGCATATACACTTCTGTAGCATGATGAACTAAATCGGATCGATGAGGAGTCGGTAGGTCCTGCCAACTGTACAGTAAGTGGTAGAAAGTTTTTGCAGTGACTGCATTCCTATTTGGGAATAAACTAGTAAGGTAACTAGTTTATTTCCACTATCTTAAATTCATCTGAAAAAGGGTAGGGTAAATTTCATGCAACCCCAAAAGCAGGCTTTTCAATTTTCCATATCTCTGGTTACTCAAAAAACAGCTGAAGGAATTCTTTCATATGCAGTTTTCAACAAAACTACAGTGCTTTAGACACTTGAAGCTAAATGAAATACTGAAATACATGAATGTAACAAATTTTAAGAACATAGAATAAAATTAACTAGTGTGCTTGAGGGAGATGGCAAAAGAAGTCTGCGATGCTGTGAAATTTCTGTATGACAGATTGACACTGCCTGTATACATCTGAGTGGGTGTGCAAGGAAGCTGGTGTTTCCATTAGAAATCTTCTGCAAAAGAAGGTTCCAGCCAGCCCTTTCCATTTTGAAAAAGCTCTAAAGGGAGTGGGGAAGGGGGTTGAGTCCTAGAATTAGAAACCTAATAAGTGTTTATGTCTTATGAAAATCAAATTTCTCTTCCTCAAATTTTGAAAACAAAACCACTGTATGAATGCTTCTGAGAGGATTGCTCTGCCCAAATCAATAACACAAAGTGTCTGCTGCCTTGTTTAGTAGCAGGCTACTTCTTTGGGGTAAGAACATCTTCAGCTTTAAACGCCTGTTGTGCTCATGAGCTGCTATGATGGATAGGAGCTGTATTGCGTATAAATAGGGACCCTCACTTTGGAGGGAACCGTACGTGTGCTTTATGTGCGTATTTCTAGTGTTTGTTGTTGTGTGTTGCGATGATGGGAACTGATTGATTTTCATAGTTTGTAGTTACTGATCCAGTCAAGGTGATCCTCAGATGCATTTCTAAAATAAAGGGGAGGAAAAAATAAGCATTACTGCCTGGGGCCTCACCTAGAGCAACAGTAAGTCTTGCTCTTCCCAATCTGAATCGAAAGTTTCAACTGTTGCGTTTTGAAAAGCAGCACTTGAGTAATACTTGATCACGTTCATAGTTTAGTTGGATCAGTTTAAAACAAGCTCTCTCTTTAAAGGCTGATTTAGTTGTTTGTAAAGCTCAAGACCTTGTGTGGATAGCTATTTGGAAAACTAAAATGCGGGACCTGGTTGGTTAGCATTTGCCCTAGGCTTCAGTATCATTGACTTCAAAAGAAGTCAACAATAGAAATGACTTGGTCTGGTTTTGGCAGAGGCGGCTTTTTGTTTCTTCCTTTCCTTAGTTGGAGGGATGATCTTGGGAATGGAGACAGAATGCTCTGACTAGCATCGTTATAAATATTAGTCTCCCCTCCAGGAATTCTCTGTACTAAACAAATAAAAAAACAAAACTGTTTAAAAAAAAAAAAAAAATCGTTCTTTTATGTGAGGAACCATTAAAACGAATACAAACACCCTCTTACCTATGTCCTCAAACAGTTTCCCTGAAATGGATTTAAAAATAACTTTGTACGTTATTTTCTTACCTTTGGGGTCTGTTTGTGGTATGCAGCTGCAACTCTGTATTGCTGCATGCTAGAACGTGTCATATTGTGGCTTCTTAGGCCAGATGAGCTGCACAAGTCCATTATGCTTAAAATTAACAAACGCTATAGCTCAGAAATTTGTCTTGAATTATCATTTTTGTAGTTCTAGGGCTTAGAACCCTCATCAGGTAATTCTTCACATTTAAAAAGCTCATCGGTCTTTCATCTTGGTAATTCCTCACTGAAGCAGAACATTCTTCTTTCTCTGCCGTAGGAGGAGAGTGGTTATGGCACGTGGGTGATGTCAGAACTTTTGGGTAACGTTTGGAATAAGTGAAAACAGAAATAGCATCAGGGAGGGATTAGATGAAGCTCTTAACTGGTCTCTCAGGTCAGAGGAAAACTTTGTACTTTCTGTTACAAGTAGTTTTGCCAAAGTGCGTAACATTTCCTGAGTTGACCCATGGATTTTTTTGTTTTTCAAGAAAGTAATAAAAGCCCTGCTAATTTCAATGGGAGCAGGGCTAGATTACTGATAAGGGCTCTCGAGAAGAGCCTACTTCTGAGTATTTGAAAATACTTGTATTCCCTGGTATTCTGCTGATACTACCATAGTTCAAAAAGTGAGAAATACAAGGAAGCAATGTGGGTGACTTCTAGCTGTTTGAACACAGTGTCCTGGATGACAGGAGGTGGAGGCTACAAATGGCAATTTTTTCGAATCTTAATCAGAAACAACTGAGATCCAAAAGCATGTTGCCTTAAACTTTGAAGCTTAATCTGGCGGCTATAAAAGAATGTCCATCTATACCCATGTAGAAATAAATTATAGCCAAATCAGTTAATGTAGTTCAGATGTAATGGCAGCAACAACAAAATGTGTACCTACTAACTCAGGGCATGTAAGTACAATTATTCATTTTAAATGCAGTAAATTAGTCACTTCAAACCACCCACACCGATGGCTTTGAGTGTGGCATTCTGGAGCACCAAATCTTGGCTTCTTAGTTTTAGCTGCTATGGCTCAGAAACATTGTAGGAGGGAAGAACAGTATAAATGTGTTTTCCACTGAAAAGAGCAGGTGCAAGAGCATATACAAAGAACTTGTATTATTTAATAAGAGCACCTCTTCTTGTAAGGGTTGGGCTGCAGACTGTTTGAACCATATCCAATCAAATATTTGGAAACAGATGCACTTGACTGTTGTTTCTCCTCTCTTCCCTTCCAGTGGATACAATTGCACATATTAAAACTAGCTGATAAGGATTAATTCTGTATAATAACTTTTTAGTTAAAAAAAAAAAAAAAAAAACAAAACAAAAACCGAAAAAACCCTACGCCCAAACTGTTGCTTTCCATAAGTAGTCAAATCTACTTGTTTTCATGGCCATGTAAACTTAAAGAATTTTTCATTGTCAGTGGAACGTACATGATGCAGAAGTCAATAACAGAGTAAATGTAAAATCCCACAGTATTGTTTCTGTGGATGTCTTTCAGTCTGGTGGTAGATGTTTTGGTTGAGTTTTTTGTTGTATCTTTTCAATTTCTTTTGCAGACTTTTCTACATGGGAGTTATCACTTATGATTTGTGGAGACCTAATATGACAATGTTTGCCTATTCCAGAACATCCGACTAATAGAGATGACAAAATTTTGTCTGCAAATAGTTACAGATGCAAGAGTTTAGACCAACATGGAAATCAAACTTTGGGTGTCGACATCAGTATTCTTTTAAATAGTGTAAACAACCAGACGGATTATTCTTAGCAATGATTTACAAACCCACCAGAGATTTGATTGCGTCCAGATTATAATGCAACATTTCCCTCTGAGCTGCAAAGTCAGAGTTATTTTGTTAGTAGAGGTTGTTGGGTTGCCACTATGTTTTTTTGCTGTCATTTTGAGTCTGTGTGTGGTATCACCTTAATGTTTTTTGACTGCTCAACAATCTCATGTTAATTAACACTAAATTAAAGTAAACATGTGAAGAATAGCTGAGAGATTGCTAAACTCCTATAGACTAGATTTGGTAAATTCTCCCAAAGGAAGGAAAGAAAAAAAGCATTTCTTTTGTGCTTGGCAAATCCTTTTATTGGAATTTTTTCCCCTTATGCTATCAGACTGATTTATCTATTTATTTATTTACTACTTTTTTTTTTTTTCCCCTGCAGATGTATTGGCTTCAGGCATTGGCGACTGACCCGAGTTTTATTTGCGGAGTTGATGTCTGTATTGTATTGATTGTGCTATTCCTAAATATAGCAAAGTCACTTTTAGACTGTTTTCTCCCTCTTGTTTTGCAGTCGTTCAGAGATACATGTTCTTCTGTAAGCTGTTAAGCACCGCTGTCCTGCAAGTTTTGTCTTGCTGTCCTGCTGTCCCTTAGTGTTTAGGTTTTGATTCACGTGGGCTTGTGTTACAGAGACCCCGAATTAAGGACAGTAACTAAACTAGCCTGATCCTGAACCAGAGACCAGCTTTATAAGTCCTTGCTATCTGGTTAGAGAGTAGTATTTGTGGGATCAGTTGTAATTTGGCACTGAGTTGCAGTGTATTCATGAACACAGATGCAAAACTAGAAGAGCATCATGTAGCTACGATGGAAGATGTCTGTCCAACCACTAACATCTCAAAAGCAGCAGCAGCTTTTGGTTACATAGCTCCCTTCGTGCACCCCAGCTGTGCCTCAGCTCTGTAGCTGTCCTGTGGGCTGGAGCATTGTCTCCACGGAGGTGTCCCACTGCTGGCATGTGGCTGGCAGTGGCCAAGTGGGGCACTGCTGCCTCTGAGCAAAATGGAACGCCTGTTACAAACTCTTCGCATGCTATTTCTGTTTGGTAAAGAGAATGTAAAGCACTAGAGGAAGTAGTAATGACAATAATTTATAGTCTTAAATTCATGATGTAATCAGGACGCTTACAAGAAGGAATTTTGTAACTGTCTTTCCTGTTTTATTAGTATTATCTTGTATTGCAAACCTCTTCCTATTACCGGATCTGTTTGTACGTGTGTTTATTCTTAGGGGCTGGGACTTTTCTTTCATCCCCAAATTGATCTGTTGACGTCTGGTATATTTACGTTACACCCATTTTGCCATTCTTGAAAGGTTCCAGTCTGCAATTTAATATTCTCCACTGACCATATAGTATTAGGACTGCTTTGAGTCTGATTTATATGACATTCTTCTTTCAACAGAACAACCAACCTGGATAGTCCATTTCCTCTACAACTGCTTAATCCCATACCCTTTTCCAGTCCTTTCTTCACCCTGCTGAAGCTAACTGGTAAAAATCCTTTTGTTAAAAGCCTTTGGTCGGTATGTTGACTGCTTGCACATAAATGTGGATTTGACATAGCAGTTAGTTGCAGCCTGCTTTATGTCTAACGTATTGACAAAGGTTTTAATCAGGACTGAAATCTAGCTAACAAGAGCTTAAATCATACAGCTAAACTATGTGAATGCAAATTTGTCGATTGTTGCAGCTGTAATATCTAAATGGTCCTTTAAACAAATCAGTTGCTGATCTGTTGCCAAGTTTTTCTTGGGGAGATTTTGTTTCTATTTCTTTAACAGAGGTGGGAGAGGTACTTGGGCTGAATTTTTTTTTCCCCCTCATCTTGGAACATAATACACCCAGAAGTACAAAAGTGTAATTCCAGCAACTTGTCTTCAAAAATGTAGTGTTTAAAAAAATTCTAACCTTGTGCTGCAGAACACTACAGACACCCAGAAAAAAAAGGTTATGTAAGTTTAGAAACCTCTTACTCGAATTAAACTGCAACTGGTCTTAAGCCGTATTTAGTGGCTACTTCCAAATTAAAATCGTACTTGTACAAACTGGGCAGAACACGGAGGTATGAAACTCCTTTTTATTACATGCCTAGTTTCTGCATGGCTGACACGATTGCAAGGAACGTGCTTCCACGTGTTTGTATGTGTGTATACGCACACGGTGATACCTGAGATCAGTCAGCAGGCTACAGCTCATTTTCTTACGTCTAATGCTTTTTAAAGAAAAGTGAGTATCTGTATCACATGTTTAATTTCAAACCTGGTTTAACTAGTTAGAGAGCTTGACAATACTTTATTATTTGTCTTTGTAGAGCAGCTATGATATATTAAGCATCATTCAGAAACATAAGCAAATAGTCCTTGCGGTGGGAAACTTGCATCCTACTGAAGGCGAGCAAGAGAGGAGAGGGGAAGGGGAGACGGCAGCAGAGTATATACATTTAGGGCTCTCTTTAGAGCTGCACAGATCTTATTCAAATGTCTGTATGATTTTTTTTTATATATATATTTATTTTTTTTTAAGCTGGCAACCTCTTCCACAACTGAGTGATGTTTCCTGCCTCCCTTTCTTGGTCGGGAGCCTGCCTGTTCTGCCAGAAAGCAGCTGTCATTGACACAATCTGTTCTGTGCTCCGGCGTAGGCTGGCTGCTCAAAGGGGAGCTCTGTTGATTCTTACACATTAGGAGATTAGAGAGTGACTTCAACCTCCCTTGGTTATTAGGGCTTAAAGACCAGCTGCAGAATGAAATATTTGGAGCCTGTTTCACTAGCTTTCCGCAGTGAAGTGGGTCAGGGTAATGTGTTGAAGGAGCGTCTACAGATGCTTTAAGTGTATCGTGGTAGATGTGGAGAGGGGGAAATTGTGGGAAAAATTTTTTGTTTATGAAGTGGGATTTTTGGTGGTGTTTGTAAGGTCCCTATTTTTAAAATTGGTATGTATATATGTATTTTAGATGTGTATATGCATGTGCATATATAAAAATATATATGCACGTATATGCACACATATCTACCTATCTATATATAAAGCTATGATTACTAATTGCTGCCACCTCTTTTAGTGACTCTTAGTAATTCAGAGTTGTATGATGCTGCCGCTGAAGGCAAATTTCTTGTTACAGAGAACAGAAAAATAACAGGGTACTAATACCAAGCTTCCTTAACAGTAACAAGTGAAGGAAAAAAGTATTTCTGCAAAACAATTAAGCCTGTTTGGAGGGTAATGAGTACCGAATCACATGCCAAGGCCTAGTTGCAAGGAGTTTCCGAGTTACAAGAGACCCTCATATGTGAGCTTAATTCTCGAAAATAAGCCTTAATTAATAAATGGCAGCACAGTGAATTTTGCCATCTACTAAGTTGTCTGAGAGTCCTGTTTGAAATGTTTCCTCAGGACAACTTTGAGAGAGCTAGTAGTGAGATCCTGTTCATATGTATTTTACTTAATGTTCTGTTTCAGTGATTACTTTACAGCCAGTCTGATATGAAAGTAACACCTTTTGTGGTATATTAATCCAATTTAACTGAAAGGCAGCATAGCTGAGGCATGTAAGAAGAACTGGTTACCCTTTGTCATTTTTTTCCTGTTCCCAAAGCTGAATGAAGAAAGATTATTTCTGTGTAATGTTAAGGCATCCTTACGTTTGTGGTGTATATAGTCTTAAATTTAGAAGAATTTGTGATAAAGACATCTTTTGTACGCTTAACATTTATGTTTCTGTGCTGAGAGAGTGCAGTTTAACTCTACTAGTTAAACAACAGTGATCTGAGAGGGTAATGTGAAAAATCAAACTTTTGTGTATATTTAGGATTCTCCAGTGATCTTATAGGAAAGGTGATTGTGTAAAATTTGATGCATTTATTCTGTTAGAAAAGCCATTATAGACAATGCGCAAATGACTCCCGTCTTGGAAAAAGATGTAAAATTATCAAAGAATCCAAATGGCTCAACAAAAACCAAGTCATCTGTTTAATTACAGCCTCATGTTCAAACAACAAGCTGTGGCACTTTCTTGGTTTCTTAAAGGAGATGAAGACCACTTCTTTAAGCTGTGAAATTGAAGTTTGTCACAATAATTCAGAAATTCATGAGTTCCACAGACATTTTCTGCGAATGTCTAAGCTGTTCAACTTTGCTAGAGATCATGAGATCAAATCCTTCTTGCCTCTCTCCCACCCTCTTCCCTCTCTTCTGTCCGTAAGGACTGTTTTGTTTGCATAGTTTCTTGGAACAAAATCCACTGACAGCAGTCTGTGCCATAGATTTATTAAGCAAATACAGTAGCTCCTTCTGTAGCTTCCTTTCCTGTATCATGCCTGTGACCCTTGGAGTTTTTCCAAGATAATGTCAGTCTTATGCATGGTAGTTGGATACATTAATTATGCTTATGTGGAACTGAGTGTCTTAGACTGCATTCATTCATTCTGTTCTTCACGAATCTTACCGAGTTAACTAGTTCCTAGAGGTGTTTCGTTCCAAAGCAGAAGGTTTTTAATTATGGCCTGCGGGAGCACCTACTAGTTGGCCTTTGGAGAACTAGCAGGGTGGTGACGCTGTTCTGCTCCTTGTTTCCAACTTTTATCTAACGTTTGAAAGTTAGATACCCCGGAGGCTGTCTCAGTACAGCAAACTCATTACATCGGTGGACAGACTTGGGCAGTTGGAGACAGTCGTTGTAGCTTCACTGGAGTGGTTGAACCACTTTCTGCTGTTGAAGTTGCACAGGGTTCTCCTTTCAGTGTTATGTCTTTGACCCATCTGAATATTTTTTTCAGTGCAGATCCTGATACTTCTATGGCCAGTGTAAGCATAATAACAAAAAAATCTTGCTTTTCGCAGTTGCATTAAATGTAGCTGATAGACCATTAAAAGCCATTGCTGCAGAGGGAACAAACTTGGAAGTCTTCCTTTTTCCCTCAAAAGTCTCTTGTGTACTGAACTGTGCGTACTCTTAAGGAATCTTCTCTAAGCCCCTGCAGGAAAATAGAAGACAATTGGTAGAAAATGAAATGCAAAGCAAAAATTAAGGCTCACACCTCACTGATTAAATATACTTGAAACAAGTATTGTAAGTAATATGATGATCATCAGCACATCCTCAAGCCAATTCAAAGACATAGGTGTTGTACTTCTCACCCAGTTCTACTTTTGTAGGTATGAGCTGCTGGGTGGTAGATAGTCCTGAAAATCTTCCCCAAAGGTGTCCATTGGGTACGTTTTCACCTAGGGGCTGTATCGAAGTAAAAACTTAAATGAAAATAGAATTGAAATAGTGATAGAGGCGGAGCAAGCCTGCCAACACTAGATGTTGACACCTTTCACATGATGGTGAGAATAGGAAGCATGGCAGAAGTAGGAGGATAGAACCAGGTTTCAGTTACTAATGTGCTGATTGCTGTCAGTTCTCTGCTGGTCTGATTCTTCCCTAGTGGGTGAGTAGGACGTACAGGGTTTGTTCTTCTTTAGGTTATTTTATATATAAAACCAGTAGCTGCTGTGCAGGCTAAAGTGTACTTACGTCAAGCGAAGGACTATGCTGGTCTAACTTGGATGATGAAACTTCTGTTTATGAGGATTCTTGATTGCATATTGACTCAGTTATGCCTAGCTGATTGAAATGACATTGTACCGAATTAAAGCGCGTTAATTTGCATATTACTTCCGGACTAATCAAGAATAGCTATAACTACCAAGTACTTGATTTTGTCGTGTCATTACTCTGAAGCATAAACTTTCTGTAGTGTGTGTGTGTGTTACCTTTTACTTAGCAAGAGTGGAGAAGGGTACATTTCCTAGCTCAGTGTTTCTGGAAGCTTGATTTGAATGGAGTTTTTGCTTGAGGTGGTATTTGGGGCTAATGGATTGGCCTCATGATTTCTGAAAGTAGTAGATGACAAATCAGAGTCTGTGGTGGTTGTTGATTGCTACCAGTAAAATAAATTGTTGGGGAACTGCCAAAACATTTTTATCTAGCTTTTTCCAGGTGTGTTTTTGTTTGTGAATTCTCTTACTTTACTAAATGCTTCCTAAGGGCTTTCCTGGATATTCAGATGCTGTCTGTAATCTTACAAATCAGTTTATAGACATACTTAATTAAAATCTGTGTAAGGACCTAAGGTTTGTAGGTAATTACGACTGTCCTGCAGCAAAGGAGAAAGATGCCTGACAATATCATATGGGTGGATGAATGTAAGTCGACTTGTTAAAGCATCCAAAAGAAGCTTAAACTCACTGCTTGTCCTCTGTCTGAATTAAAACTCAAAGTTTATGGCTTATATGTGTTCCACCAGTTTACATTCTGAGTCTGGAAATCCTGCACAGATGACCCAAACTGAGGAATACATCCCATAGTGTGTATTAACAGGAAAACTAGCTTTTGATGGGTGGCCACTACCTCCTCGGATGAGGTGAGGCATTTTTGACCTTCTGTGATCACAAGAGAAACTCTAGCCCTGGGCATAGGGCTGAGACTTTCAGGTGAAAGCTGAGGAGAGAGTTCAGGATGAAAATCACATTGGAGTGAATCTTGCCTGGTAGCGGTCGTAGAGACCCTACTCAGAGCCACAGCTGGCCACCCGCCTCTTCTGAAGGGTGGTACAGGGTTTGCCCTGACCTGGGGGCCTGTGTGGCCAGGTGCGAAGCCAGTCTGGGTCTGAGGGAGGGTGCTCTCCTCCCTGGGAAGGGAAAGGATCACCTGGGAGAAGATGGGGACCTAGGCTTTTAAAATCTGGGTGCATAAACCTGAGCCACTTCCCTGCTGAGACAGCTGGCGAGCTACGTCTTCCAGTCGTGTCTATGGAAAGCAGAGGTTGGTAATGCTTTCTGATTAAATGAACCCTTTCGTAAAAGAATTGCTTTGGTCTTTCTATAAACTATAGGCTAGTCCTCCTTTGCTGGTCACGGCGAGGCCAGTGCACAATCCTGTGGTGCCCGTGTCCAAAATGAGACAAACAGTGGGGGCTGGTTATCCTGGAAATCTCGATGGACTACAGAACTGTTACTGTGATGGTCTGCGGTTGATCGAAAATGTGAACTTTGGCCCAGGTGACTCTTTCCAGTCCCATGTTTCTGTGGATGCTACATCTAGCTAGTGCCAAAATGCCAGGGTATGTTTGAGGTATCAGAGGGCAGAAGGCCTTTGGCTAGCAGTCTGAGCAGTTTCAGTCCTTTCTCTGTAAATCAAACGGCAGCTTTTTGGGTAGCAGTCGGAGTCCTGACTTTAAATCCTAGCTAAAGGTTTAAAACCCGGATACCCTGGAATGTCTTATTTTTTCTTTCTCTGTGGAAAAAGTGAGGAAGAAGGAAAAATGCAGGCAGACAGGGATGGTAGCTGTAGTGTTTGTAGGTATGTTGTTTCTCTGTGACAACAAGTTACATAGGGAGACATAATATTTTTGTTAGACCAGCTGGAATTTCATAAGATACAGTTGGAAAAGGCAGGCAGACTTTGGGGCACGTGGTCCTTAGGGAGGAACAGCTATTTTTGCACTGCACGGGAGGGATGAGACACATGGAGGCCTTGGCGGGAGGAAAAAAAATGGAGGACGTGAGTATCTAAGTAGGAGGGCAAAGCACAGTTCAGTTTGACATACAGCAGAAAATGATCTCAGCCTCTGATCTTGGCCTTACAGGGTGAGACTTTGTTTTCTGTGTGACCAGGTATTGTTACTTGATGGATAGCAGCATGGAAGGAGCCCAGTTGAGTGTTCTGTGGACACCATGTTGTTTTTGGAGTGGTGCCTTCAGCTAAGACACCTTCTGACTCTTGGTGCTTCAACACCTGGGAAATTTGTCTTCTGTGGGAAGCAGCAAGTGAGGAGAGGAGGTTTTCTTGTTATACAGGGGGGAGAAAAAGCCACGTTAGACATCTTCTTATAGAGTAGCCAGCAGTGTCACCTGAACATGAGTAATCTCCACTTCAGTCCCTAGTATAGCAGACTGGAAAGCTGGATCTCTTGTGTTGCAGGTGAGCCTGCTGACTGCCTTGTTTTTGAGGCATGGAAGAGAGATGCTACCTGTAGTCCCAAATCTAAGAAGTGAACCATGAGGAAGGGTGTTACAGGATCTGAAATCCAGTGGCTGTAGTGGAAAAATCCAGTGAAGATTGCTTAGAAGTAACCATTTTAATTTTTTTTTGTTTATACAGTTAAAATAGATATTATTTTTTAATGGATAGTATTAAAAAAAAAAAACACACAAAACAACTCCTGTATCTCTGTACTGTAATAGGTCACTGCCTAACTGGATGTACCTTCTTAACCTCTGATCTCAACCAGTTCTCCTTTAGAAAATTGAAGATGGCTGTTTACTATGTAATTTTACACTTACCTGATTGAGAATGGGTTAAAGAGGACTTCTGCTCTGCAAGTCCTTCTCAAAAGCATTCATTTACTAGCTACCAAAAGAAGGGTTCAGAGAGTGAGCTAGGTGCGTGATTTTACACTGCACGTGTTCACTATCTGTGATTAATCTGGATTAAAGAGACCACACATGCAAGAACTTAATTTAGGCACTTTAACCATGTGAAAGACCCTATTGATGTCTTCTAATAGACCTGAACTCAAAGCTATTATAAGAAAATTTTTATTCTCTAATTAACATCATAGCACTTCTACTTCTGATGTAATTCAGAACCTAAACATTATAGTGACTATAAGCATCAGGGGGGCAGTAATAAAGGCAAATATGATATACTAGGCATGCAGTAGAAGATCAGTGTGTAAAAATACCTTACACGCATATAGAGTTACTTAATCTGTCTATATAGTGAAAAGTACAGCAATGTGTCTGTGTAAGAAAGCAAGTGATTGCCCTTTCTGAATTTCTTTCATTAGTCTTTATTGGGAGTAGTAGGTTTAGTAGTATTTAAGCTTAGGTAGTGTCCTGAAAAATCAGATGAGCCAAGAGGTTCTTAAAGATGCTTATTGTTGTTGATGGTTAGGTGGCTGGGGTGTGCTAATCACTTGATTTAAAAGAATATTGGCTGGTCATCTAGAAATATTTCTAGGACTCAGAACACTTTCATATGCTGTTACCAAACAAGACTGTTGTTGAAATTTATATAGTGGTTATCTTGGTATACTTAGTAAAATAATGTTGCTTCCATAAATGGTTTTGAAATCTTGCTAAAGTTAGGTTACTTTAATTCCACAGCTGAGAATGGGAGCACTGGAAAAATTACGTTTGTGGTACAAAACACTGTTTAGTAAAATGTGGAAAAATATGCTTGAAGGAAAGGATAAACTAGGTTCATTGACAGAAAATGCAATTCATGTCTGTTGGTCTCATGTAAGACAGTAGCATCTTTCATTATGAATGAGGATGGTTTTAATGATATTTACTCCAGTTTAAAAGTACTTCCCTCCCTGTGAGATTTGAATGTTGCTACCTCAATTAGCGATTCAGAAATCAGTCAGGCAGAACTGTTTCTTAAATTATGTCCCTTTCTAGAATCCAGAGGACTAGCACTATGTAACTGCTAATACTTGAAAGCAGCTTCCAAGATTCAAGCTACTTTAAGGGTAGCCTCTGCACTCAGTGTACAAAGTACAGGAGTTGGTTCACTTAAGCTCCTTCATGCTTCTCTGGTTTATGGCTTTTAAAAGAGAAATCCAGGGATTTTTATTTCTTTCCGGAAAGAAGGCTCTAGCCTGGCATACAGCAGCTTCCAGAACTTGTACAGATATATGAGGCAAGGAAAATATTAATCATTACTTGGGAGGCGTCATTGAGATGTCACTTTTTGTAGTTCTTAATTTTATGGCTCATTTCTGCCTTTTATGGTGTTACTTCACTGTTTATTTCTGTAAACTCTTACGTATTCTTAATGCTGCTTCTGACTTCTTCCTTAGGAGGGAAAAAAAATGTTTTCCTGACACCTTTCAGAAGGAGGATATTCAACAGAAGCTTCTCTGTTTTCTTGGTGTCTTGAACTAATTTACATTGAGGAATTCAAAGCCCATGTCAGAATTTTTAAGCATATCTTAGGGAGTAACAAGTAAAGAAATTTAATTGCTTCAAGCAACAGATTATTTCATTCACTACCAGTCTGTGTGTCCAACAGCATTTAGAAAAGATAGGAATTTTTTTTATTGTTAAAATTAAGACTTCTACATTTGTTTCATAGTGTTTGTTCATCTCCTTTCATTAGGAGCTATTGGAACCTAAGACACTCGCACTTGTATATGCGTAATATCACTCCTACCCATTACTTCACATAGTTAAAATGCTTCTTTTGACTCTTTCTCAACTCACTGCCCATCTTGCACTGCCCTCACTGCTCTTGCACATCAGCGTCCCATTTGGAAAACTATTGTAGTGGTATTCAATACAAACATCTACTCTATCAAATGTTCTAACGCAGTACAGTTTTGGAGTGCATATTATTTACAAGCATTTCTAAAACGTAGGGAGTGTATGAGTGTATGTGTGATGAAAACAATTGGGTTTCTATATAAGGAACAGAAGCTGTCAAAACTCAGGAATGTTTGAGAGGGTTGCAGCCTGAGTGCTCCCTTGCTGGCTTTTTATAGTCTACTTCTGTATTGCTACAAAGACAGAAATGCCTGTGTGCAGCTGAACACTTTGCTTGTTTATCTTGGTGATCATTGCAGGTACCTCTTTTTCCTACTTGTGGTCCAGTTCTCTAAGATGTTCCATCTCACTGAAACTTTAAAGAATAGGACAAATAAAGAACGTGTTCCTTTTCCTGTTCCATGTGACACTTGAGTTGGTTTTTAAAATACTGTATTTGCCATCAGTAGTTCTTTTTCCCTGTTATTTGATTGTTGGGGGATTTTTTTATGATATATTTTCTTTTTCCTGAAGAACTAGCAAAGGTATTGACCATGCTGAGGGGGTATGTTGGAAGGTGGTTGGGGGTAATGAAAATGAAAGCATTCCCTTTCACCCGTACAGAGAACTGAGATTCAAGCAAGTAGTATTTATGGTCTGTATCTACTGCTCTGCTATGCTTTTATTTATTAAGAAAGCAGCCTTCTGATACGTCTGAAAATCAACCAGCCAAGCTACTGATGGTTGCAGTTTGAAAATTGTTGACAGCTGAAAGGGAATCCACTTTAGAATGAGAGCATGAAAAAAAAGTTAAAAGGCAGGCGTCAAGCACACTGCTGGCAACAGACATCAAAGACCTTATTTTCAGCTGGATATTTAGATATGGAAAACAAATGTAGTAATAGTTTACTTCTGTTTATAAATCTGAACATGAGTCAATGGTGTCATGATGTTGCCTCAAGGAAAGGGGAGGGGTAAAGTGTCTGAGATGAAACTTCTAGTTTGTAGGATGATACGATTCTGCGCTGTCGGCGGTTGGTAAGGCATCAGCCAAGCAGCATGTTCACATTTTGAACGTCAAGAAAAATACAGACAACTGAAAGTCCCCATTACAGCAGCAAGAATAATCAAGATCTAGAAAACACAACCTCTGAAGGAAACAGCTCTAGCAAGGGAGAATTAAAGGAGTTATTCAAAGTATCACAAAAAACTTTTCTGAATGTGAGGTTTCTGTATATTGGCAGGAGTTGCCTAGGCACTTTGAGAAACCTCTCATGTTGGAAGTTTTTACAAACAGGTAAATTGCCAGAATTGATTTAGAAACAATAAATTCTGCACTGGAAGCAAGAGAAGGGAGGAAAGAGGGAACCTTTGAATGTCTGCTTTTATTTTCTGTAAATTAAGAACTGAGATTGTATAAAGCTGCGTTCATACCCATTGTTTCTCATCTGTGTGGTTTTTAGTATTTTTATTAATGAATTAAAGGACTGGGAAACAGAAGGTCAGACATAAGTAGTAACCAGGTTACATACTGATCTGTGTTAAAACTGTATTTATTTCTGTACAGACAGATATAAAAATTATATATGCAGGAGCAAAGGAATATAAGTTACAATTACAGGATAGTGGAACACTGATTTAAGAGGCACTATTTCTGAAAAGGACTTGGTCATGCACTGTGAGATTTTTGTCTGATTTACGTGGTAAAAGGCCAGATGTAATCAATGGGTATATAAAACAGGCATATACAAATCTCCTTCTCTCTTTGGGACTGATGTGACTGCAGCTGATACACAGTTTATGGCAGGTTTTCACAGTGGAAGAGGTACTGGGAGAAAAGCAGGGTTCCTAGAAGAGGGATAAACATGATAGGCCTGAAAAGAATATTGCTTGCAAACTCTGGGGGTTTGGAAAGGGCAGTTAGTTTTATTCAGCTGTAGTCTCCAAGAGTTTTCCCTTATCGAAGCAGTGAAATTAAGCTATGTAATTCTAAGGCTGAAAGAGCCTGCCAGGCCAAGTCACAGCAGAACTGGAACCGAAAGTAAACAAAATGGTAGCAGTGAGCATGAGGAAAAATATGAATTTGAGGGTAGAACTTCCTTCCCTGGAAACATTTCAATCAAGATTGATGGAGGAATTTTTTTCTCCCCTTTGGAAAAAGAAAAAAACCCATAAGCCTTAACCCAAAAGAAATAATTCATTGCAGTCCTCTGGCTTGTGCTATCAAAGAGATAAGACTTAGATGATTACATTGGCTCCTTCTGGCTTCATAATTTATTTTGCGAAGTGGTGGGGAGGTTAAATGAGAGATTAGCAGCTCTCATGGGAATGGAGGGAGTGTTTTCCCATGACTGGCATTTTGTACTCTCAAAGTGTCTTTTTCAGTCTTTGTGCCTGCTCTTTTCAGGTCTTTAATATTTCTGTCGGTTTTGATGTCAGAGGAGCATCTTTTAGCTTTTTTTTTTTACTTCTCTTAGCGGGGAGTGAACTGTTCAGTTACCATCAAGGGAATTCCTCTCGAACTCTTGATTTTTGGTTTTTTGTTGTTTGGTGTTTTGGGTTTTTTTTACTTCAATAATTGTTTCGTTTCTTATTTTCTCTAACACCACAGTTTCTGGAGTCACATAATTACTGACATAAATTTCTTTCATTATTTAGTATAAAGAAAAGCCAGAAAATACTATACAAATGTATCCGGAAAGCTCCAAAATCTGAGGAAAAAGAGGAACCAAGCAGTTGGTGGTGTGGATATTTTTTGTGTCATATATATCATGAATTTATTTTGGGGTAGAGGAGGCTTGTCTTCCATTTCCAGTATATGTTAACTGTTTATAGATAGAATTATGAAACTACACACTTCATGTTGAAGGATATGGTAACAACATACTACACAAAGGGAAGTAGATGATGTCAAAGAAGAAAGGTTGCTGACTTCAAAATGATCTTGCTGGCAAGCTTATTTAGCCATAAAGAGCTCACTGCAAAATTTAGTGTGTCATCTGGAATTAGTAAGCAACAGCAAAAAGTCACTGGAATAGTTGGGGGCTGTAGCACGTGGTATATGGGGAAAGCTGGAGGAAGTTAGGCTTGTTCACCCTGGAGAAGAGAAACATGGGAGGGGGAGGGATGCACAGTCTTCCACCAGCCAGAGAGGGGTTGTAGAGAAGACAAGTCAGGCTCTTCTCAGAGGTGCACAATGAAAGGGCAATGTACACGATATCCAACAGGGAAAATTCCACTTAGATGTAAGGAAAAGCTTTGTCATCACGATTGGGGTTTAAAGGGATTGCCTAGAGGTGCTGTGGAGTCTCCAGCCTTGGACACCTTCATACCTTGATGGAATGGTTAGTCTGGGATTAGATGTCATGACCTCCAGAGGTCCCTTCCAAATTAAATGGTACGACTTGTTAAGGACATTACAGATTTGTCCTGTAAGGGTAGAAATCCCGTCCCATCCCTTTATTTCCTGCTTATTACTAAAAGCTAAAAACTGTAGTAGTGAAACCTTAGCTTAAAATGGACGATTTTATTCTGACATTTATCTCATTTTATGAGATGCTGTTAAGAACTGGGCAGTAAGATGAGGAAAGGAATGAACCTGTCTTTATCACCTGCAGTGCACTGGTGAAATTTCTTTTCCTTGGAAAGGAAGTTCTATGGGGTACTACAAGGAGTAGTGGAAAGGGCTATAGCCATCGAGTTTCTCTGGTTCCCTACCTTCTGAATTATAGTATGAAATTTGGAGCTGATGTTCAGATTAACTTTTTTTTTCCCTCCCCTTTCTGCTAGGAGCTGGGGATTTGTGTGGGAGGGTTTTTTTTCTTCCCCCCCCCCCCCCCCCCCCCCCCTTTCTTCCTTGTATCTCTCCAAAATAGTTCTTTCTAAACTTTACTAATATTGCCAGGAGAAAATTTGCCAAGTGTGTATAATTTAACTGTTAACTTAATCGACAAGAATATGCCTTCAAAAATACTAAAATATTCTCATTTTGCAGTTTGTAAAGTTTCTTTTGTATCTAATTTGTGACTAATTGGCCACAGCATATGATAACACTCTTGAAATAAGACACCTCATTTTTTTTTTTCATTTAAAGGAATTTTTCTGCTTAGCTGTTGGTGTTTTCTGGACGCTTCTATTAGTGTTTGAGCCTCGTAAGGGCAGGTCTTGAGTTCATAGCTGAGGTTCACTTAACAGATGGCCTTCCTTGGCTAACTTGCTGGTTCTCCTCCCCCTCTCTTCCTTTCTCTTGAGAGAGAAGGTCTCAGTGCTCATGGCTGTTAACTTGTGAAAACTGGATTCTACTGGTTTAAGTCCTTATGATTCCAAGTTGGGAATACTCAGGCTCATCTTAGTGGTTGCCCTGATGCACACAGTTTTCTTCCTTCTCCTTGTTTTCTTCCTTCCAGGAGATTTTTCCCACCCCTCCAGGTTGCCTCTTGGGCTAGTCAAACACCCACACAGTTTTTCGAAGGTAAACAGGTACGAGCAGAAACCAACTTTGCATTTTAGGATTATTCTTTTTTTTTTTTTTTTTTTAAGAATAAACAGCCTCTTGCCTGTTTTTCGTATCATCTCCCCAAAATTATCTGTGCGCTCAAACTTTCTCGCCATCAGATGTAATGTCCCTGATAGACTTGAGCAACACTGTTTCCTTCTCCGTATATGCGGTTCCAGATTTCCCTTGAACCAGAGCATAAGTTAGTTCCTTGGAAGCTCTTCTTTGCGATCCGGTGGATTGGGGCTTCAGGCAGGAAAGGAAGGAGAGGGCTTAGTGGCTCTCTGGGATAGATGCCAAATAGCTTCCTCTGAATTCTCACCTCTCCTTTTCCCCCCATTCCTTGGGGTACAATAAATATACTGCCACTGTGCTAACTAGGGTAGAGTTTCCTTTTTTTAGCTAAAGGACCGTGATTTCTAAGCTTCATAATTTTATAATATTATAAGTGAATTTAGTTCCTTGCTAGATATAACCTTTTTTTTTTCCTCCTTTTTTCTTTTATTTTTTTCTCTTTTCTATCTTCTGCGATTTCTTTGTTCCAGTGCTGGTAATGACACTTGCCAAAAATTGCTTATAAAAGATAAAATAAAATCCCTCTCAGTGCCCAATTTCCCACACGAGTGAATGCTGAAGTTCTGACCCGTGTCTCGTGGCTCAGCATAGGTATCCTTAAAAGGCAGGTTAGTCATACGTTCTCCTCGGGGGGTGAGTACGTGAAGTGCCGATACTGTGCTCAGGCACATTCAGGTTCAGAAACATAAAGCTGACAAGTACCACTTTAAGATGACAAACTTCTTAAATGAAACCTCAGTGTTCTGGAGGCGTTTGCAGGACGTGCTTGCTTTAGCATGCTTGAACAACTCTTCCCTGCGTCACACCTGCTTCTCACACCAACGTCCAGCTTTGCAACAAATGGCAAAAATCTGACATCTTGAACTTTCTTATTGAGCAATAAATTCCATCCTTTTTAATGAAGGATGAACTGCTGATCGTGGTTTTCTTTGCTTGAAATTAAGGGTGCTTTTCTGTTTATTGTACAGTATTTAAAAGCAGTGTTATTTTAGTGAGCCAACAATCTAACCTACTGTATCCTTAACAAGCCTGAAGTGCTCTGAACTATTTAATATTAAATTGAACCATTTTACCAAAAGTGCTATCTCAAAACAAATTCAAATACAGCTTTACTCAGGAAAGCCATGGAAACCCATTTATTTTTCTGTTCTTCAGCTGGAAACAAATGTTCTGTTCTCATACCACATGAAACTGGAATAGATTCAGGTCAGACAATACATGTTCATTCCTTGAGACTCCTTGACAGTTTTAACTACAGTCACTTCCCTCTCCAGCCCGCTCCTTTCACTTCTAACTATGAGAATGGGAATTCCTTCGTCTTTTGGAAATTACTCTTGCATTTCTGAACCTCCGTGGATAAAAATCTGTTAAAACTTTATCTAAGTGGAACACATTTAGTATATGAATTGTATTCTTGGGTGTTGCAATATGAAAACACTAACATTCACCAAAACTGGCTTTCAGTTGGGAATTTTTTTTTCTGGGTTATTGTGGGCACTTTTATACTTCTTTCTGTATTACTAAATTTATTCTGGGAAATATTAATCCGTGTGAGTCATGGTAGATCAGCAATCCTTCCTTGGCTGTGATCTAACACGTCACTGATACAGCCTAAAACCTTTTCCTTAGACAAATGCGGCTATCCACTAGTCTACAGTGGATGCTAATTGGTCAAGTGCAATCAGACACTTAATGCTGTCTTCTCCAACTTTCACTGAACATCTGATTGGAAATCTGTTCAGTGTGTTTGCAGCTCTCTCTTTTCCTGGAAAGCCAAGAAATACCTATAGGGTGCATTTGTATAAACTACCAGGCGTGGAAAATATTACATAAAAGTTCTTACCAGCCCTTAGTAGGGATGTGGCATTACACCCAAAGGAGACTAAAATCAATTATTCATTTCAAAATTGTCCTTCTCTCGCCTGTGTACGACTTGAGGGTTCAAGTGGCAGTGTAAGAGTTGAGAAGGCTTTATTGTGCTGCACAAAATGAGGGCTGTTCTCCAAAACCCTGTTCCCTGCTACACGGGGTCCATCTATACTGAAGGAAAAAGAATAAGTAACAACAGATTAGTTGTGCAGGGAACCACAAAATACATTGCCTATATTGAAGATTTAGACCTCCTCTCAACATTGAATTCATCTACTGCTGAAAAGGTCTCCCCTCCCCCCAGTGTTGTGTGAACCAACACCTTTTTTCTTCCCCCCCCCCTTCATAATGTCTGTTACAGAGGTTTCATGTGCTGGAGGTGGTTGGATACTTTTCTCATTAAAATTTATGTTTTGAGTAGTTGCCAGGTGAGCAAACTGGCTAAATAAAAAGAAGGAGGATTTAGCAGAGTCTGAGCCAGCCATTTACAAATGGCTCTTGGGGTCTCTAATCACTCACAAATCTAGCCATCGCTTTGATTTGAAGGGAGATCAAGGATTACGCATATTTTATAAATCTATTTTTAACTTCAGTGTCATTATATGAAAGTGAAGGATTTGGTGCTACTTTTTCACCCTTTCTTGCCTCCAGCAGCAACCTGGAATCATTTACTTGGATAGACTGAAAAACATTAAATGTTTCTACTCCGTCCATACCCAGTACAGGAAAAAATTGTCAGTGGTGTAGCCAATAATGCATTGGTACAGAAGTACAGAAAATTTAGTATCACAAAAAGGGTTTGCCTGGTAAACTTTGATAGGTATTTTCAACTTTTGTGGCACTCTGTCTTAAAACAAGTCTGAATACTTGTGCACTGATTCCCACTGAGGAGATAGTGGCCTCCATGGAATACTGCAACTCCTTGACACATCACTCTTGACTGGCTCTTGTATCTGGTGGGGAAACATCCCTTGCTGTGGTTTGCCACTATCCTCCTAGACACCGTGGAGGAACCGTGGCCAGCAGATTGAGAGAGGTGATTCTCCCCCTCTACTCTGCTCTCATGAGACCCCACCTGGAGTACTGTGTCCAGCTCTGGAACCCTCAGCACAAGAAGGACATGGACCTGTTGAAGTGGGTCCAGAGGAGGGTCATGAAAATGATCAGAGGGCTGGAGCACCTCTGCTATGAGGACAAGCTAAGAGAGTTGGGATTGTTCAGCCTGGAGAAGAGAAGGCTCCAGGGAGACCTTAGAGCAGCCTTCCAGTACCTGAAGGGGGCCTACAGGAAAGCTGGGGAGGGGCTGTTTGCAAGGGCATGTAGTGATAGGACGAGGGACAATGGTTTTAAACTAGAGCAGGGTAGGTTTAGATTAGACACTAGGAAGAAGTTCTTTACAATGAGGGTGGTGAGACACTGGAACAGGTTGCCCAGAGAGGTGTTGGAGGACCAATCCCTGGAAACATTCAAGGCCAGGCTGGATGAGGCTCTGAGCAATCTGATCTAGTCGAAGATGTCCCTGCTTACTGCAGGGGGGTTGGACTGGATGACCTTTAAAGGTCCCTTCCAACCCAACACATTCTATGACACAGGGCCTTCAAATGACAATGCAAGTAGCCGGAGTGAGTCTGTGTAGGAAGAATTAAGTGTTTGAATAGAAGGTGATGGACCTGCCTTCTTTTGCCTTTTTCAAACTTTGGGGTAGCCTGTTCCTGGCAGTGAGTAACTTGGCAAGAACTCTGCGAAACTCTGTCACAGAAAAGCCCTGTAGATGCACAAGCACCATCCTGTAGTTCCACAGTGCATTACACCTTGTCCTCCATTCCTCTCTTTGTCATCTGCACCAGTTGCTCAAACTATTTTGTTCTGCCAGGTAATTTTTATTCAGTCGCAAAGCAAAGTTGGTGGTGGGAAGGAGGACTCCCGTTTCTCTGAAACCTTCATAATTTGGTGCTTTTTAAATATTAAAAATAAAATCCTGAAATGATATGTAAATGTTAATGAAACTTAGCTGGGCTAAAAGCGTTGAGGTTTGCCTACAACTCCCATCTGGATATCTGTCAGCACGATGTTTGTTCTTTGTATTATTCTTTCAACCTGCTGTAAACAATTCCAATGGCTTCTGGATTTCCCCTCGATATACAAATAAATCTTCAGCGCTGATCCTCCCTTTGATTCCCTGTATCAGTTCTGACGCCAAACGAAAACAAACCTCCCTTCTGTGTAATAGCTAAGCTGCATCTCTGCTCCTGTGGGACTAGTCCTGACAGGGCAGGAAACACAGCCCAAACCCTCTCTTTACCACCAGCCTTCAGGAGCGTTTGTTGTCAAGTCAGAAGGGTGAAGAACGTCAAGGCGGAGACCTGATCCTTGAAACCTATCTCCAGTGCATCGGCTCTGGCACCCCGGGCAAGGAGAAAGAGCAGGGCGGAGGATGAATTGCAGCTTTGCCCCTTCCACTGCTTTGTGTAAAGCCTTTGAACCCTTGCCCTGAGGGGAGCCAGGGTGCCCCTGCAAGGCAGGGGGCTACTAACAATGCACCCCTTGTGCTGCCAGGCTTCTCCCAACGTGGCAGCATCTCGGATTATCCTGTAAATTGCCTGGTGAGAAGGAACCCCCTTCTGGTGTAAGAATGATTTCCTACGCGTGGTGATGGATGAAGCTGAAATAAAGCAGTTCAATTTTTAGAAAACTGTCGACCCTGAAAGGATTGAGCTATTATTTTAATTACCGTAATGAGCAAACACTACTTGGAAATTGTTAAAAGAACATATACACAGCTCTGTCTGATGTGTATTGATGAAACTTTTCTTGAACCAGAGGAATGCAGGTTGATTTTTTTCTGCTAAATTGACGGCAGCGTGGGCAAGACGTTTTGCTGTTGCTTTGTATCGCATTTCCGTCACCAGGAAATTTGCAGTCAAATACAGGCTATTAGTGTAAGTGTGGGTGAATGTTGTGAGCGAACATTCATAATGATCTCTTCATAGGGGTCTGAAATTAGTGTTGGCAGAATTAATTTTCAGCTATACCATTTTTCCTTGGGAACGCTGACCTGTTGGAACTATTGCAGGACCACGTTGAGTTCAATCTGAAGGGGTTTTGGTGGTGGTTTTTTTATTTTTATTTTTATTGAAAGGCTTCTCAGATTCACAATGAAAATAGAAAATTGTACCATACAGTAACTGGTGATTTAAAACTTCAGCATTTAACATAAGATCTGTATGTTCATGCATTTCCTGCCCTGCTGAATTTGAAGCAGTGACTTGAAATTTGCTTCCAAACCTTCACGGTTCCCTGACCATAAGGGTGGATAATCAGCTCCTTTGCCCCAAGGATTATATGTGGAGCAGTTCGGGTTTTTGTATATGCAGTTCTGACTGCAGCAGACAGATTGGTTTTTGTAGCAGGGATGTGAGAGGTTGGATTCAAAGCGCTAGCTCAAATGAAACAGAAGAGGGGTAGCGTGAACTGAAGTTGCTCACCAAGATGTAGGGTTGCCCAGCCCTGGTTGGTGGCACTGAGTGAGCGCGCATGCAGGCATCCCTTCTGCGGGCACCAAAGCGCTGGGAAAGCGTCTCAGAATAATTCTGCTGCAGAAAAGAAAGAAATAGCTGTAAAACTTCAGATCTGTACGAGGGGCGGAAAAGTTTAACCAAGTTTCTGAATACACAACTATTCTGTAAAGTTTTCTTAGACAGCTTAAGATCCTTTGGAAAGAGGCTGCTGAAAAAAGGGGTCGCAAATTGCTAGCGTAAGATAGAATACAGATGGAATACGCAGGCTTGCATTCTTCCTTCAGAAAAGCACTTTTTATTGGTGTAACAGCTTTGTAAAACAACACTTACAGCAAGCATTTTTTGGGTTAAATCCCTACTCACATGTTTCTCCTTAGTATAGATGTCATTCAGCTGATAGGAGCTGGAGCACTGTGCATTGCCCAGATCCTCATGACGGGCAGGTTTCTAAAGCTCACCCTGCTTCACGTTGCAGTGACAGTAGGTGGCAGGTGATGAAGATGGCAGATGAGCTGATTCAGCAGCAGCATTGTGTCATTTCTTTGTCTTTACGTTGCACGTGTGCAGTCCTTCTACATGGTTTTCTCAAGCAGACAGACAAAACTAGTGAGATAGCACTACAGTGTCAGAGAAGTTTAATGAGGAATGAGACCCTAATTGTGGACATGGAGGAAGAAACTGAAGAAAATTTAGGATATTTTTTCGGGGGAAAGAAATTCTGAGTATACTTGCATTGCCCTATTGCCTTCGCCTGTAAAGGAAGAGTTGTCATATTCTAACATTTTTACTATTTAGAGGTTGAACTGTGTGATAAGGCCCAGTCAGATGACCCAACACTTGCTCATTTTCCCTCACCTCTTTCCATCAAGACTGCTTGAGTTTGGCCATGGAGGTTGAATCAAATTTCATAAGAGAAACAAAAATCTCATTTTCAGACAGATGTTGCATATGAAAAGCAGAAACATATTAGAAGGTTTGGTCTGATGAGCTATGCACATGGTTTAATTTTTCAGTAGAAAGTATAATTAAATTGTCTGGCATTCCTGGATTAGCCCATAGTGCTTCGTGCTATAATCTTGCATGAAGATCTTAAGTGTGTGGTTTTGATATTTCTGGTACATGTAAGCTGCTAATATAGTAGCTTTTCTGTTGTGAAGGATTGGCGTCTGGCTCAATTTATTGACTAATTAACCTTCTTTTTTTTGCTGATCATTAGTGTGCTATATGGTCATAGATAAGCTCATCCTCTGTTATTACTCTGGGAAGAATGCTTTTTAATTTTAATTTCTCTCAATATTAATACTAACTCTAATGCTTTTTTTAATGGTAGAAGAAAATTATTTTGAGTAGCATAGATTTCTTTACTGTACATTTCATGTATTTATTAAGAAATTTGTGTCATACTGATTCACAGCTATACTACTTCCTACAAGAGAATCAAAGATATATTTTACGTGCTTTCTTTTCCTTTCTTCAGAGGGAAGTAATTCTGAGCGAGGGAGAGGGGGAGCAGGGAGGAACTGGCACACGTGATGTTTGCCAGGCAAGAAGCGAGTAAATAAAATATAAAGAGCCATGCTAAACTTTCAGCTCTGCACGAAGATGTGTGCAGGCTTCACAGATGAGCTGCCTGACGTGGCCTTAGGCTTTCCCCTTGGAAATCCTGGAAGTGAGGCACGTTGGGTCTGCACCATGGAGGTGTAAGATCACAGCGTGTCCTGGCTTGCCCGCTTTGCACCAGCAGGGAAGCAACAGCAGCCCAGCATGTGACAGCAACCAAGGTCTCGTGCCAGGACCTGGAAGACGTCCTGCGCTGCTGAGGACGAAACCTGGTGCTGCCCTATCTGCCCTACTGCTGTCAGACGTGCTGGTTCAAGGAAGCAGATGTGTGTGATAGCGTACGTGACACTTCATTCTGCTTAGACACACCACTCGTCTTCTCTACGGTGGAAAATGAAAAATAGCCACCTTTTTATCATATTGCAGATGTTTGTCGCTTCGTCGTGTTTGGCTATCACAAGGCTCATTTAATGTGAATCAGATGGAAAGCGTGCAGAGCGGTTTTCTGACTCCTGTCCAAGGAAAACCTTGGGTCAGCTGGCATACAGCTTTCTGAGAGCTGGCTCAGCTGAGTCTTGCCGGAGCTGGCAACTGAGCTGCCTGGTCAGCCATGTAGCAGGCAGGAGTGCAATGCTAGGGGATGGTGAAGAATAACCTCTAGGTAAGACATTAAGTAACTTTTAGAGGTATTTAGGCTCCCAGCCTCTTGGGCAATTCAGACTGAAGAGCAGCTGGGGAATTTTGCGTGTTGTGCTCAAAGAAAGCAGAGCGGTTGCTGGGAAGAAAGGTGAAGACCCTGGAATCGCCCACTTTGACATCCCTCAGAGAGCCCCCAGCACACAAAATGACACAGATTGTAAACCAGGTTGTATCTGGCTTGTCTTACCTGGTCCCAGTCTTTCCAGTGATTTAACTCAACATGTTTTATACTGATTTAGTTAAGCAGGCATTGAAACTGCGTGTAGATAAGCCTGTTAGCTGTGGTGCCGTATGTCCAGTCAGAGTAAGCCTTGCCTGTGGCTACTTTCAGTGAACCCAGCACGTACTGTTGGCCAAGTTTACTGGCGGTAAAGACCATCACTTGCAATGGCAGGGTTTTGGTGGGGTAGACGCTTGGTCCCCTCAAGGCAACCCAGCGTGGTAGAAGGAGGTGGCAGACTGCAGGGGTGAGAGAAGTCTTGGGGTGCTTCCTTGGAGCAGGTGACCCTTCTCCAAGTGATCTTCTGCAGCATGGTAATGGCCGTGCCCCTGTATGACTGTGGAGGCTCGGTGTGTGGGAGGCCATGTATGATGTTGCGTTTTGCTCTTGCTGGGTATGCAGTAGTGCAGTTGAGAAAGGAAGGAAAGGACTTTTTTGGGAAATTACTGCTTCAAGGTGGGCAATTCATGTCATTTCAAAGGGGGGGTTTCTTAACTGTGTCTTTGCCTTTCTGCTCCCTGTGTTCAGGAATCTCAACTGAAATAGAAATTTTCCTTAAAGGAACATTAAACTATTGGGAAACTTTTTCAGTGCTTTGTGATAACTCTAGCAAAGACTGATCTTTTGATGGTTTTTGGGTTTGAGTTGCATTTAGCTTGGGATGTTCCAGTTTTTCTGGTTTCTAACCATCATCTGTCTCTCTTTCTACGTATCTACACTAACCAGTTCTAAGTGTCTGAAACCATAATATCTTTTTCTTCTATTAATGGCATCTTCCCAACCTTAAATCTGGGTGCTAATACAAACTGTCAGTATTGATTTAGTTTCATTATTCAAGGAATAACTTTTTTTTTTTTTGGAACCAAAAATATTAAACATACTTCCCTTAATCCCAGAGGTAGATTTAAGATCACCTTGTTTTAAAGCTAAAGTTTTTTCACAGAAATTTAAAGCACAAAATTTCTCTGGAGCGTTTGCAGCTGCTAATGTTAGCTTGTGTACTTAGAAATCAGTATGTAGTAACATATCTCATGATAATCTAGCAGCTGGGGAAGTCCACGTGCATTCAAAGACAAATAGGCGGCCAGCCACTCTGATAATTACCGCTTCACAGCCCTTTCTGTGAAAGGCTACAAAATGGAATTGGTGCAAAAACGGCCTTCAACCGGAGATGCCCCAAACCGATATTAGCAAAAAGGTTTCACTAGAAACACATATGGGATAAAATATTCAATAGCATTTCAGAAAGCATTAATAAGGCATAGTGCAACTCTTTAGATCATGAATTATCCTTTACCTCGAGAGAACAAAATCCCCTAAGTGGTCTTCTAGAAACACTTTGGAAATTAAACCACCCCATGTGTAGTCTGTAGCATTTCTTTTCTGTCGAGCTGTTTTAGGCTAGGTGGCCCCCACTAGCTGGTTTCGTTTGTCTCTCACCAACCTGGCAGACATCTTTTGAGAGGGAAAAATTGGCCGGGCATTCTTCTTCTTTATACCTTTTGGATCCAGCTGTGATCATTTGAACTGCCAGAGAGGGGTTTAGATGGTACCCACCTTATTTAAGGTAATGAAACAAAATGTGTGTGAAGGAATATGTTCAAGAGAGCTGAGGCAGATGCGTATCTTGCTTAGGTATGAATTTTAGATTTATCGTCTTTGTTGCCTTTTAGAGTAGCAATGAAAACTAAATGAAGTGTCAGTGCTGAAGCAGTGTGCTCTTACCTACCATCTCTATTCACCCACCTTTTCAGCTTATCTCCTCTATTCCTTTTTTTTTTCCCCTTTTTTTTTGTGAGACACTTTAGCACATGTTGAGAACATACGCCAAAATGCTTATTCTTAAAAGCTGCCTTCATTCATCTTGAGCTGTTATTGAGAGCTTTGTCTGCTTCGTAGATAAGTTGCACAATGCTGAATCAATGTCCTCTTGTACTGGAAACCAGACAAACGATTCTGACAGAAACTCTGTTGCATTCCTACAGAGCGAGTGAAGAGATGGCTTACCTCAGGCAGAATACGGGGATCAAAACACCTTCTGCTTCTCAACTGAGGTGGTGATATAAATGTGGCTGCTGATCCTAAACGACAAAAATTAGAAATGTTTGCTTGCTGCAAGCTACTTTGCATGCTTGATAGATATTCCAGTGTTATGGATGACAATTTTTGGAGCATAAGCTACTACATGTATTTCATTAAGATGATTTTCAGGTCGTGTATTTTTTTGGCTCTACGCTTCTTTTAAATCCTCTTTAATATAGTTTTAGCTGTAGCGTAAATGTACTGAACACTCTCCTTGACAGGAGACTTTAGCTTTATAAACCAGATCTGTTGTGTAATTAAAGGAGTTTCTTTGGAAATTGGCTTCATTTCAGTTTTAAATATGTTGTCTAATTTGTTCCGGAAGTAAAGTGAACTTGTTTTTCAGAACTTGTTCATAATTGCTGGTGGTCAGAGCTATAATAAATAGAATTCCTTCCTAATTTAAGCACTTTGTAAATACGTAAACTGAGCTACAGTCTGCACCGGGCATTGACGATACAAAGTGATAGTATCTTTCCTAAGAAAATTGTCTTTTTAAGCACGTAGAAGAACGACCACCAACTCCTTTCTGTTGCTCATACCCAAATGTTGGGAATTATTTGAGCAACAGGTTCTCCAGTAATTTGAGTGCAATACTTCAGTAGATTTGAGAGAGAGAGAAGAGGAGGAAAAAGATACAGAGACACTGTTAGAGGTTGTAAACCACATGTATATTCAGCAAGTAGATGAGATATGAGCTTTGAAACAATAAGCCGCTCTATAATGCACAGACAGTCTTTCAGGCTACCAAGCCCAAGCTCTGAAGTCTCTCTACACATTGATAAAAATGTCTGACTCTGAATGAAATACGTTTATTCTGTCTCATGTAAAGCCCTGTAAGCTACTAAGAAGTGACTGAGCTGCTGACTCAGTCATTGTTCCTGGTTTTTACAACTCCTCCCATTCAGTTAATTAAAAAACCTGTTCCTGAACAGGAAACAAAAGCACTTTTTATACAGAATTGATCTATGTACATTTTCAAGATTTCTGCTCCGTGAATGCGCTTTTTCTTTAGCTTTGTTTACTGCAGCCCAAGTGCCTGCCAGAGGCAGGACTGTGGACATGACTGTCCTTCTTGGGTGGAATATTTCACAACACACCGTCCTACACTCGTGCCAGGGGCCTGTTGAGCATGGGACGGGGTCAGAACCTGAAAGGCACAAAAGGCCGCTCAGCGAGCATGAAAGCAATGAATGGCCCTAAAGTCAGGCCATGGAAATGGGGATACTCACGTGGGAGTAGCAGGAGGAAAAAGATCTGTCAGCAAAAGAGCAGAAAGCAGAAAGGGTAGTGGGTTTGCAATCAAAGAAAGTGTCTTTGCACTGTGGCAGAAACGCTAAGAGCTTGAGTTTTGGTGAGTGTTGACTTCGAAGATTTTGCAAAATAAATAAGTAAAAGCTGTTACTCAGTCAGGCAAAGTTAACGATTAAGCTCAGCAGTTGCTGCTGTTATTTTAGCAAAAGCTTCGACTTGCCAAGAAATAGAACGTGTATGAGTCGTTTGGAAAAAACACTTCCATTAAGTCAAGTTTATTTTTTAAGAGATGGCTACCAAATCCAAAAAGTTGTGTCTGGTCTAGATCCACAAGTCGCTCATGGTTAGAATCTCTGCAATCCAAGTTATGGCCAAAAATATGCATCTGCACATCTTAACTTCCTCCCTGTAATTGCAACTCTCTCCAATTTTTTAATCAACAAAATGAAGTAATACAATTCAGTGAAGGCCTGATACAGAGATTGGGACCTGGTGGTTTCTAAATTGCAAAAAGTTTGCTTTCTTCAATGCAAACAAATTTTTGTCCCCTAAAATGATTAACTCTCTTTCCAAACTCAGTTGTTCATCTGAGAAAGAAGCCTCTTTCATCTTTCAGTTTAAGGTTTCTCTGTTGCCACTCGTGGATGAGTTTTCTTTTTTGTGTGCTGTTTTTTATCTTAACTTTAAATAAATATCATTTACTTGGTAATCACTGGTAATGAGCAGATAAATTAAACTGTTCCCTGTAAGTACAGTCTGTGTTTAAAATACTTTAACTTTCCATCAGTGCCAAATTCTTCTTTACCTTTTTGAACAAATTTAGATACCAAAAGTAGAATAATTTTGTTCAACTGCAGCTGCACTGGTTTCCGGTTCTGAAATATTGCTGCCCTTAGAAGATATTCCAGTCTCTTTCATTGACTCTTCGGTTGCATAAGAAACTAAAGTTCACTCTTTAGCAACCAAAATGGGGAGAGTGAAAGGGAAGAAAGGTTTCTTCCGGTGTGGATTTCCCCTAAGGAGGTGCTCTCTGAAGCGGGGGAAGAATGGAGTTGCGTTTCTGTACTCATTCAGATTATAAATTACAAGTGCACCGTTCCTGGTGGGGGCATCAGCCCAAACGGAACAAATTTATGCTACTGTGTTTTCCTCACAGTAATGACTACAAATAAAAAAATGGTATTTTGCTCCTTCTGCATTACAGACTAAATCTGATGTTCTCACACATTCATAATTTCTACTGAAATTAGCGTTAATAAATTGGCGGAATCTATGGCGTAAAGACAGAAATTTTTGATTCAGCTGTGCTATAAAATCCCAGCACGCTTGGCTAACCTTTAACAGGTATTCTAACATGGCCTGTTTGAACCTGCTTGAACTAGTAATATTAATTTCAAACGTTAACTGGGAGTTTATTCTGTTACTCTCATCTCAACTTTCTTCTGTGCTTTAATTAAATGTTAATCTATTGTAGACATCCCTGTTCTCTTGATGAATGTCTTGGGATGAATGTACACTGATGATTTGGGAGGAGATCACCTAGTTAAGAATAGGTCCAAAGGCAGATTAAGCCTGTGCTGCCTCTTAATTTTAAATGTATGTAATCTCTTTCTCTAAAACGGGAAAATCTGCTTGGGCAGAACAATGTAAGATGCTGTTAAGGTACTTGCACTTAAGTGCAAGTTTTGATCTCCAACTTGCCTTGGCTTATCCAGACTGGGATTATCCACTCCTTAGGGACAGATTTTTAGCCCTGAATCAGTGTTAATGTATAAGTGAAAGCCATGTATTTGCTTAGTAAGACAAGTGATTCAAAGTGCAGTAAGAACTGTAACCATGTACATTTTCACCTTTGTTTCTACATCATTTTCTTTTCCGGTTGTTCATAGAGAGGACGACAGGTTTTGGTAGAGGTTTCTGTTAAGCAAGGGATAAACTGGCTTCACCTTTTATCAAATCATCCTCTCTTCCAGCAGACATTCTCATAAGGATCCTGGATGCCACTCTAGTTGGTTGGAGCCATAAGCTTTTAGTGACACTTGTCATTTTCGTAACTGAGGTCTAAGTGGGCCTTCACTCTGGTACCAAGGGAGCAGTGTCAGTAGTCACATAAGAAAAGCTTTTGTCATCAGGCAGCTGCTGTTAAGCGTAGTCATCGTCTTCACAACACTGTGTCATGCAAGCTCTGGGTTGGTTTAGTTGGGCTTTCTGCAACTTTTCTCTCTTTCTCTTGATGGCTTTTTGTGCTGCGACCTGGATGAGCTCTGTTATTCACCCAGAGAGCATGCCATCTTACTGTTCAATAGGAAACTAGCAACAACGTTTTGTTAATAGTAATTAAGAAAGTCAGACAGAGCAGTAGTCATCAGACTCCTCTGTGTGGTCACTTAAGCGTGTGAACTAACACGCTGCCTGTGGAATATTCTTGGTGTCTGTTGTCAGCACATGGGAAAGGAATAGAATGATGTTAATTACAAGTTAGATCAATGATAACTGAGTGAGTAAGTTAACTCTAGTTAACTTACAGTCCAGACACTCAAACATGTGACCCAGTAAAATGGAACATTTCATTGTGGTAATCTCTTATTTGTGATGATAATAACTCATGAAACAAAGGTTAGAGGTTCGGCTTGTTTTCCCTGTCTTTTTACATCATCTGTAACCTAAAATTCCCTCTCATGCGATATCTGTGAGTTAAATCAGCTTTAAGCTATCATCAGTCACCATTTGAACTGATTTTCCTTTGTTAAGCTGCCAACAGAATCAAATTTTTTTTTTTTTTTTTGTTATGGTACTTAAAAGTCATAAAAGTAAGATAAGAGAAACGAGAAAACTAGGCTGTGCCATCCTCTTTGCTTTGCCAGCCAGGATTAGAGGTTTTGATTAGCCAGCATTGCGTTGCTGTGTGGGAAACGTGGTTGGATTCCCTGCCTTGATCTCTCCAACGGTGGGTTTGGGTACGCGCAGGCGATGTGTCAGCGTGCTGATGCTCTGCTTCGACACGTCTCGCCAGGTTGTGATGCCTGACTCATTCGCTCTGGGTTGAATGGGTATTTGTACCACAGAGAGGAATAAAAGCGTTTAAGGCCTCAAAATCTTCATAATACTTCCGAGAAGTTGAACTATTCATTCTGAAGGGCTCCTTCCCCATGAAATGTTGCACAATCTCTACTGACTGAATGTGCCTTTGTGTCCAGCCCTCTGCTTTGCAGTGCCATAAGTTTAGCTCCAGTACACTTGATGAATTCTAATTGCATTGTGTTTACTTAGATACGTCTCTAGTTCATGTTTCATCTGGTTTTTTAAGGCATTCCCAAAACTCCCAGAAGATTGTGTGTAGGTGGGGACACGGGAGGTCATCTTCTTCACCCCTCTTCCTCCTCTCAAAAAAAAGTACTGACAGGCAGTTCTTAAAAAGCAAAGGCAGTATTTCAAAGTCTGTTTAATTGCTATTTCATGGTGATGATAATATAAGAATCAATCGTAGTTTTTCTAGTTTGTGGCCGAGTCATTTTCCTTTGGAAGCTGTGTACCTAAGACTCTCATGTATTTTCCTGGTGTATTTTCCACCCTTTTATAGTCTTCTGTATGGTTTCAGCAGGCTACAGTATGAAAATAAACAAACAATTCTTAAAACTCGGAAAAGCTTCCTTCCTTCTCTGCCTTCCCAAACCATTTATTTTTTTTTATATAGCTCACAGAAGCTCTCGGCGTGGCAGATAAGGGTGAACCTGTACCTTTGGGTCATCTTGCTCTTTCTTTGGCTGAGGGGATGAACTTACCATAGGATTGCATCCATGTTACTTTGCTGCCAGGTCCCACCCTGAGGTAGAGTCAGTAGCTCCTTCAATGGGGAACCCCGAGGTGACAGAGCAGATTATTAGCTTGCCTGTCCCCTCCTTGGGCAGTAGGGCTGTGAGCCTGTCTGCACTAATTCAGTTGTGGACTACTGTCTGCTCTCGCTGTTGAAAACCGTTCTGTAATTCCATTCATACGTGCAGTTTCTCTCTGCGATGAGTCTTTTCCCCCTGCACTGTCCCTTCTGCAGTGGTGACCCGGCAGCTCTGCTGCTCCAGAGGACCTGAGACTGTGGGCACTCTCCTCTCCTCTGGAGAACTCTGAACTAGGTTTCGAGCCGGCTGGAAGGTGACAAAAGTGAAGCAAGGCATTCATTTCCCACTCATCATTAGTTCAGCACGTCTGCCAAACATTTTCACATTTACTTGGTGCTAGGTCCCCGAAAGAGCTGCAATATTAACTTTTTACACCTTGATTCCAGTTAGTCACGTAATAGATGTATCAAAGATGTGATAGATTCTTTTTTGTTCCTCCTTTTTTCAGGTCTAGACAGCTACAGCCACTGCCATGGCAACACCTCTTGCAACAGCAAAATGCCACATGTAGGTTCTATGTAAAGACGTATTGGCGAATGTCGATTTAAATAAAAAAATGTTTTTTTAAAAAAATTACATGTAGGCTGGAGTGTTAGGATTATGTGTTAATCTGTTATTTTAGAGTCTTTGGTTTGCCTTGTTTAAGGATTAGGTAGGGACGAAATAGCTCTACCATATGATCCAGCTGATGGGGTGACAAGTGAGACCATAAACTGAGATTTCCTTCCATCATCCCCCACTGAGACAAATTTACTTCTGCATCAGGCATTGAGGGCAGTTGTGTACGCTGTCAGCTGAAGATTATACAGGTCCATCTAAGAACCGGGCGTGCTGAAGTGTGCTTTCCAATTCATGCAGCTGCATTCTCCCTGATATCTAGCAAGCCACCTCTATGTGCCCTTTGTTATTATGTCTTATTTATGCTTTAGGTTTACGCTCTTCAATTCTGCCCAGTTATATCAAGAATCGTTGTTTTGGGGGAGGAAAACAAAGTTATTTCCTATCAGATGGATGCACAGGAATGCAGCAAAATGTAGACAAAAATTATCTTTTTCCAAAATTATTGTATTCTGGCAGGTAGAGAGCCTTTTCTTTCTGAGTTAGCTCTGCTGTTCTTTGAAATACTTAAAAGCAGTCAGCAGTCAACAAATAATATGAAACACAAACCTCTGCAGTACTCTTGCTACCCTGCTGTGCCGTCTGCGCATTCTTGACAAGCGCTGGGCTTTGCACAGTCTCACATAGAGAGATGTGAGACTTACTAAATAATCAAAGCTGCTGAAAGACAATACAACTCCTGCCTCCTTGGAGAAACATTTACCAGCAAACGCAGTTGAGCCGATGTTTTGGTGACCTTCCGTGTTTCCTACCGATGGCATGCAGTTACTTTTCTTTTCTTTTTTTTTTAACATAATTTCTTTTTTCAGATTTTCTTTTCGGTATGTCAGCATATACATGCTCTCACCCTTTTATATCCACGAAAACTTGGCTGCTTGTTCAGTCTGTGGACCCTTGCCATAGATAAGGGCTCCCTCGGTCTAGGCACAATACAGACAAAAAAAAAATGAGTGTTTCTGTCTTGGAAACGTTCCGAACACTTGGAAATGACGGGACTATTTGGAGCTGAGCGGTAAGTTGCTGTGAAAAGCAAGGGATTTTATATTACAGAAATAACGTGTATGAGGTGGATTAGAGTTGCGAACGTGTGTAAGCCTGCAAGAACCAAAGCGGTGGAAGCAGCAGAAGCAACCCGAAGGCTGGGACGGAAAAGGCTGGTTAATGACCCTGCTCAAGATGTTGCAGGGCCAGCTTCTGGCAAGAAGGAAGATGGACTGATCTTCCTGCTCCTACTGGGTTTTAATAAATGCCTCCATAAACTGGAGGATAAACCCTGGTTTAGGTCTTTCCCCGCCTTTCTATCCTTCTGCGCTCATTTCCAGCAGTAGTGGATTTACTGTCTTTGCTGTAAGTACCTTCGCAGGGAAATAAGAATTCATAATCTGCAGAGATAATATATATTAGAATGAAACTGTTCCAATACTGTGCCTGCCAGAGGCCAGGCTGAAAGATAAAGAGATATAAAGCTTGCAGTAGTCGTTCATTACACCCTTGCATTTGGCTGGGAAGGAGTAACCACACCTGCTCAGTGGACCGTGTAGGTGTTACAAATCTTTGATCTTTCTGAACCTGCATTGATTTACTAGAGAAACATTCCATTATTCTTTTCGTGCTAGTAAGAGGGAAATGGGGGTAATTCTATAAAAGTATAGTTTTAGCTTTATATTTTCTTTACTTTTTTTTTGGTTAAATTCCTAATTAACACAGAGTCAAATTGCCTTGTGATTTGTTTAAGGTTACTGGCAGTTTTGTAAAGTCTCCCGATGAAATCGTGCCTCTTGCAAAGTGTAATAAAATTCCACTTTAACTTGCAGTCAAGCCAGACTTATGTCCGTTTAACTCGTATTTCAGCCATGCTGTCTCTTTTATGGCAGCTTGAGTAGAGACCAGGGAGAAACATAATAAGAAATTGTCTCCTTCCTCCTTGTTAGTTAGTTACTTGACATCTGGCTCGAATGTGGATTGCAGGCCCCTCTTCAGCCCTTGTTGCTCTCCTTCCAATAAAAAAGTCTGCCTTTTTCAATGAGGAAATAAATTTAGAAAAACTGTCTATAGAAAACCTCAAGTTATAAACCATCTTTTCCAAAGAAGAGGCGTTTTAACTAACATCCAGCCCTGACAGCTTCCATGCACGGCATACTTCTTGATTTCGTAACAGGGGGAGATTAATGCTGCCCTTCTATTACATGCTTTGGGATCTGTGTGTACTCCTCTGTAGTCAACCTCCTCGTGAACTGCTGCTTATTAGCAGTGGAGGCACAGACGGCTTTGTGTTTGCGCGGCTCAGCTGAAGGAAGGGGAGGATGGCACAGATAGCGACGTAGATGGTTCTGAGCATCTCTTTGTACCGAAGCAACTCCAGCTGAGTTTTCTTTTTTTTTTTTTTTTTTTTTTTTCAGAAGCGCGTGTAAGCCTACAATAGGTATCAGACCCTGCTCCCTCAGACCCTGCTCCCAGTTGCAGAGAGCCTGAAGCGTTTGTTCTGTGCTGAGGAATTTGGGAAGTTTGGGTTGCAGTGGATAACTAGCCCTTTCCTGACGCCAGACTATCTATTGTTAAATACATGACAGTCATAGTAAAATAATATTATGATTCCAAACACAGTAACGAGAGAACCTAGAATTAAAGACCACCGTCTCATTCAAAGTGCTGGATGAGTATTTTTCATATAATGTATTATTATGCAATATGTTGTTTTCCTTCCTTGTTCATGTGAATTCATGCCTTGTTACTGTGCCCAACTCAATTCCTGCTCTGAAGTGAGCATTCTCAATTTCTTTCTGAACTAGCAAAATTTTATCACTTAGTATCTCACAGTTTCAAAAAAACTATGTAGCTTCCGTGCGCTATTGTATTGAACCCTGTGCTGTACATAAGGGGGGATTGTTAAATCAGGAGTAACCTCACTGGATTTTGGATTTGGATCTGTCTGAGGTTGCTGTGATTTGGGGGTATTTTCTTCAGGGAACAAATCAGACCCTTGGATCTCAAATCGGGCAATTAATTAGGGTTGCATCCAGGTGTCTCTGTCAGTTGTCGAAGAGGACAGCAATGCTTCCTGAGGAGGAATTCAGAAGTAAGTAGGAGAGAGCAGCAACAGCTTCAGATCAGCCCATGGAGAACGAACACTGTGTGATGACTTCTGTAAAATTTAAGAACATCTTGCCCTTAGTGACTCTCTGTGAAATACAGTCATTGGCTCTGCTCTAGAGTCGCAGTGTTTCTGTGCTATCAGGTGCTCCTTGGTGTAACTCAGTCCCTGCTGCTGCCTGGTGTCCTGGCATGTCCTGACCCCATGTGGAATGAGGTCTGACTTCACTCAGTTCCCCCACACACCTGAATTTCCTTTGCAGGGAAGCGGGATGCCTGCAGGGAGAAGGACCTGCGGAGCTGGGGAACGCATCTTCCTCACGGTGTCTGACAGGGAAATCCTGATACCAGGACTTAAATGATCTCTATGGCAGACTGGGAATTAAAAAGCACAGTTCTCTCTTCATGTCTTCCTGGCTGCACCTCGGGCTTCAGTCACAACATGCGTTCCAGCTGTGGCTAACTGAGCCAAAGCTTGTTCTCCCTGCTTCTTGTTCCCTGCTTATTGTCCAGATTCCCTGAGCCCAGAGGTGCCAGCTGCCTGCCCCTTCTATTGCTTTGCACCGAAAGGGGCTCAGAGCAGACGGGTTGAGGAATTCAGCTTCAGGACACTGGCACATTTCTATTGAGTACTTGACGTGTTTTTCCAAATGCTGAAGAAGACGTTGCCAGAGTTTTTCAAGATAGAGAGTACGTCTCCAATGAAAGTTTTAGAGAACCTTCAGTAAGCAATTAAACAAATTTAGAGGGAAGAAAACCTCTGGAGCTACAAAGCCCAAAGATACTTTCCCCTGCTCTGGGCATCCTTGAGCCATGAGTTCCTCCTAGAGGAGCGGAGGAGACTCTGGGGGGTATTGCTAATTGTGCTTAAAGTCCTCCTTACACAGCTGTTGTGGAGGCTCCTGTGCCTCCTGTCTAATCCTGCACGAGGCAGATCTTTGGTGTGACCCGGAGAAGCCATTCCTGTAGTCAACTACATTGCTGTAATTTACTACACAAATGGCTTCTCCAGGTCAGACCAAAGGTCCTGCTGCTTCTACCCCAGTGTTGGTTGGTCTTTGAAGCACTTGAATTGCCTTGGCTGAACTTCAAATAGTAGTGTGTCCTAAAGCAGACAGTAAATTAGGAAAACTCCAAGGCAACTGATTTTTGAAGTGTGGTGAAGTTTATTGAACAGTTGCAAAATACAGTCTCGTGGTGGGCAGCATCAGCATCTTTAGTTACCTTGCTGATAATACTTCAAAGTTACTGTGGTCATTTTAGAAAGACAGAACGTATGGAAGGCAATAAAAGGAAGCCTTCTGACTTGTAAGTTGATATTTAGGCTTACAACCACTTGAGCATACCGACTAAAAAGTGTGTGCCTCCATCAGCGGGATGCTGTGGTTGGGTGGAGGAGCTCAGCCTCTTGGTCTTGCGCTTCTCTTGGTGTGCATGTGCGTGTACACGTGTGTGCGCACACCTGGCAGGATGGTGGGAAGGGTGGTTCTCACGGGGCGTCAGGACTTGCTGAGCTTGCGTTCGTTTCCTCCTCTGCTGCGAGGTGGCCTGAAATCATTCAGTGTGGGTGAATTCTCCTGAACGTGTCACAAAAGTCTCAAGTCTGATGGGATGTAGAGGGGCAGCGGGGCGTTGTGTGCAAAAATGCTGAAGGAATGAGAAAATATTTCTGTAGGTGGCTGACATCCTGATGTATTGGATGAATTTCAATGAAGTTGAGCACAGTTTGGGAACAATAATCCAGTGGCTGCATGCATTGCTAATGTTAAAATATGACTTACAGGAGATGCACTGACCATTGATTTTATGCAGCCTTTTACTCGTTTTCTTGAGTTGTTTCTTACATCGAGTCTTGCTGTGCTATTCTCTTGCTGAGACCAGCCTTTAACTTAGTAGTTAAAGTTTCTAAATTTGGGAAGATCACTGATTTTAAGTCTTAGTCATACCAACAGCAAATACGTCCATCTAAGCTTTTGTTATCGCTGTATTTATAAAAGAAAGCTTTTAAACTTTGTGTTTGTAGCGCACAGAGGTGATTGACGTCCCTGGCAGGTTTGCCCGGGACTTAGTTCTTCCCTTTTACAAGATTTAGAAAATAGCCAAGGTTTTCATGCTGGGGGGAGGTAAAATCAGCAAGAAACACTTCTTTCTAATGCTCTTCTAGAGGCGACCACCTTCAAAAGGGTTTTAAATGTGTATGGTTTAATTTCTTATGTTAGCTAAAGTTCTCAAAGGGCTTAGTTTATGATTAAGGAAAGTTAGGTGCTCTTCCACTCTTAGGGAAGGCTGGGGGGAAAAGGGCTTCAGCCCGGCATTTTTTAATAGCTGTTTGATGATGCTAAAAACAGAAACAAAACCCTTATGTTTATTGTTTTGGGGTTTTGTAGTAATGGCTGTGTTTTCTTTCTGTAAAGCTTTTGATATTAAGGGCCAAAAAATGCTATCTGTACAGATACTGTTACACCAAATTAAGTACACAAACACACATGCCTCCAGAGTTATTTACTATTTCTAGAGAGCATGTGATAAAAGGATCTTTTTTAATTTAACTTCAGCTCCCACACGTTCTTTTTTTTCCGACCTGGTGAGTCTGGGTGTCTCTCACAGCAGGTTCAGGAGACTCTCTGCAATCTTTCGTCTTCTTGTTTGGCTGCTAATAACCGGAAAAATTGACCAAGCGAAATGGTGAAGAAGTTGAGCCAGCAGTTGCCACAGTGACAGTTGTCCAATATAAATATCTTACAACTCTTCTGTTTATCATCTGTTTTCAGGGCAGTTTAAGCTGCTGGAACAAGACCGAGATATTAAGGAGCCAGTGCAGTATTTTAACAGTGTGGAGGAGGTGGCTAAAGCATTTCCTGAACGAGTTTACGTCATGGAGGAAATAACATTCAACGTTAAGGTAGTCCCTGAATAAATATTTATCCCTGTCTAAATGATTAACTGTTACAACCTTTATATACACGGCAAGTGAGCAACGGCACTGTGTGGGAAGTGTGATTTTTGAGACAAATGAGCCTTTAGTCTTCTGCATTCAGTGATGGTGCTCTTCGGGATTGTTTTTGCAGTCTTAAATCAACATGTCCTCCAAGGGCTCTCCTGTCCTATGGCACTTTGGGGAGCAGTCCTGATGATCCATCCAATAATTCATCTAATTAGGATGCTTCTGCCAGATTTTGAACAAATGTTGTTTGTTGCCCCCTTTCCCCTCCCCCTCCATCAGTCTGAATTTTATTCTCTGCTAAGCAGCAGCTGCTCAAATCCCTGTCCAGAAAGACTTATTCTCAGAGAGCACGCAGGGTGAAATGATGGGCTTGCTTGTCTCAAAATTACTGCAGCTAAATAGCATTGTGAATAAAACAAAAAAAAAAAAGAAAACCAGAACAAAAGACACACTTGTTCTCTGCGTGTGTGTGTTCGTGTGCATGTGCACGCCTCTTGGGCTCATCAGAGGGTCAGCGATCCCATGAGTGTAAGAGGGCTTGCTGTCACCAAACACGCTGCAGGGCAGTGGCATGACACAGTGAAGACAGAACTTGTTCTTCGTTGTCCTACCTATATGTCCTACCTATGTGTGTGACACTACACAAGGTAGGTCAGCTCTGCCAACAGAGCAGAGTGGTCTTTGGGTTCACCTGGTTTGCAACCACCCTGGTTGCTGGACTGGTTCCAGAGCATCCTAGAGCTTGGGATGCAATGGCGCAGATCCACGTCATGTACCCTACAGGGGAAACTGGTTGATCCTGCTGGTGCAAAACCAATATAGAGTTTCCTGGTGCCATGTGTAGTGACATGGGGTTTTTATAACAGCCTTTTAATGGCTTATTTCTCTTTCTCGCACTGCTAGAGTTGAGGGTCACCAGCTAGGCTGCAATTTTTATAGGTGTGAGGCAAGATTGCTGAAGACTGCTGTAAGTGCCAGAGCTCATCAGTTAATTAATTTAGCAACACAGACTCATGCCTTTCAAGACAGTAGGTTATTTCCATTTCTGCTCTCCGTTAACCTAAACCCATAAACAGAGCCTTTCATGAATGAAGGCTACATGAGAAAGTTGGAACACTTTTGTATGTTTAGAATGTAGTTGGGCAAATCAAGACAACAAGAAAATTCCATTTCTACCAGGGAATATCAGTATTCCCTTGGCACTGCTAGCCTTATCCAGTGCTGTGCTGTTATTTTTCAGTTGATCAATGACCAAATCAGGAAAGTGGCACAGGAAAATGTGCAGCTTTGATTTTATAGGGAGAAAAATATTTGTCTGCAGGCTTGTTTAAATGTAAAATGTTGTGTCTTGAGTTTAATATGAATGTTCGTGAAACTCTTTGTCATATTTAGCAAACTAAGAATTAAGCAGAGATTACTGTTAGATATCAAATTGATTTAAAAAAGATATTATAGTATACTCCTTAATGTAAATAACAGTAATAATAATCCAGGTTTAACCTAGTTACACAGTTATCTTGGCAGCATTTCTCTTGGCAGTTTTTCCAGTTTCATAGAAGTCTGTTCCAAGGTTATCATCTTCCAAAAAATAAATGAACTTAACAGGATTTATTAAAGTGTTTAATAACCCTTTACATGCAAGAGAATTATGTATGCTAAAATTTTAATACATGGGAGATCCTGTCAAACTGATTAGAGCAAAGGGAGGAAAACTAAGTATGGTTGATTTCTGTCCAATGCGGTGTGCCCCTTTAAATTCAGAAGGTAGCTAATCCGATATAAAAAGAAAAAAAATGCCTACAATATCTGATGAAGCATTTAAGATGAGGAGGAACTCTGGGAATTCTTTCTCGTCTCAAACACTCAGGTCTTTCATGGCTAATTTTTGGAGAAAGAGGCTGTAGAGTTACACCAGACGGTCACTGCGTGGTTTTGTCTGTGCTTATTGAGGTCTGCCTGCGTGTGCCGATATGCCACGGTTATGGTTCGACTTGGTGCAAACCTTCCTCCTCCGTGTAAATCCTTTTGCTGCTGCGGCAGGATTTTACAGCTAGTGCTGCTGTTCAGAGAACTGCCTTCGGGCTGTGACGGGCCATGGGATCTTCTCCAAAGAGGGGGGGGATTTACTTTATTTTTACTTTGTGTAAGGCGGGCTGTTAACACATGCCATCAAGCAGAGCTGGGAGTGGAAGGTGGAGTCACTTTTCACAGAGTAGCAAATAAAAATTTTAGATTAATCCAAATTTTCGTAATGGCTAAAACTGCTTCTGGTAATTTCTTTGGACATACGTGTGTGTCAGTACTGCGCTTGTGTACCCAGTCAATTGCGTCAGGTACCTCAGGTGGCCAGCAGCATTTACAGGCACAGCAATTTAGAAACTTCTGGAGATAAGCTATTTCACTCAGTAAAAAGGTATTTAATCGGTTCCTAACTGAAAATTAGAGGCGTTCTGTCTTTTCCTCACTGACCAAATAGGTGATAACCTTTTTTTGGTATTAATATTCAGCACACAATTGCAGAGAATTTTGCTTAGGTAACAGCATTACACTACAAAAATGAGGGGTTTTTTGATTCTCTATGCTAGGAAGAAAAATATTAAGGAAGTGGAGCTACCCCAGGGCCTAGCTTTTTGTTGATTTTTTTTTGCTGAACCAAGAGCAGTAGGTTTCTGCAGTCGGATGCTCTGGTCCCATACAGATGATGGTCTGCACAAATACCCAGGAAGCTATTTGCATTAAGACTCAGAAACAAAACCAGGAACAGAAACCCCACAAAAAGTTCTCTTAAAAAACAACAATTTTATCTGAAAGATTGAGCATTGGACGAGCCATGAATTCCTGCACTCTAAAAAACAGCCCACTTAGTGTTGCACAACCCTTCAGATCTTCCGGGATGTCATTTTTGTCGTGAAGATATCACTCTGTCGCCCTGGAGAGGCTGTGAAGCTGTTTGCCAAGCCTTTCCAGGGTGGAAAGGTGGGTTAGTTAATTAGCCCTATAAGGATTCTTTTCTTTCTTATCAAAGACATTGTTTGGCTGGTGTGAGCTTTTGATACCTGATTTTTTTATTTTTTTTTTTAACATAATCCTCTGTTCACAGTGGTTTAACTCTGTTGGCCCATACAGTGTGCATTTTGGCAGAAATAAATCTATTGTGAAAACTTTTCTCTTTTCTCCCTTCCCTTCCCTTCCCTTCCCTTCCCTTCCCTTCCCTTCCCTTCCCTTCCCTTCCCTTCCCTTCCCTTCCCTTCCCTTCCCTTCCCCTTCCCCTTCCCCTTCCCCTTCCCCTTCCCCTTCCCCTTCCCCTTCCCCTTCCCCTTCCCCTTCCCCTTCCCCTTCCCCTTCCCCTTCCCCTTCCCCTTCCCCTTCCCCTTCCCCTTCCCCTTCCCCCAAATGTTAGTGCAGTACAGTGGAGCAAAATTGATCTCCTGATTTCCTTGCAGTTCTGCTTGCAGTTCTGTTGGCTCTGGTAAACTTTCCGTGAGTTTCCAAAACGCACATATGTGGAAGGTTTTAACCAACACTGGCATTTTTATACGTTGCAATAGAGACTTTCTTTAAATCAGTTCGTGTGTAGATTTTAGCTCCAAACTTGCAGGCAATTCATAGTACTTCACCTTGAGAATTAGTGCTTTAAGTCCTCTCGTTGCCTCGTGCCTTGATGCCAGCCTTATAAGGCTGCAAGCCTCAGCTCCAAGAAGGTTTTTTCTTCTTCTCTTCCCCATCTCTCCCCATTACACACAGGCTGTGGCACGTTGGTGTCTTGCCTTGGCAGCGCCGTGCTGTGGCTGCCCCTTTCCTCCAGCATCTGGTGCACAGCTCAAGCGAGAGAGAAGCTTAGACCTGCTGCTTCGTGCCTACATCCATGTGCCTGCTGGAATGTTTCTGCTCCGAAAGGAGCCTGGATAGCGAGCGCCATTGCCTCTCAGTGGCTTCATGACCTGGCCTTCCTGACATCCCACGTAAAGAGATCATAGAATAGAATCATAGAATCATTTAGGTTGGAAAAGACCCTTGAGATCATCGAGTCCAACCATCAACCCCACTCTACAAAGTTCTCCCTTACACCATATCCCTTAACACCACATCTAAATGACTCTTAAACACATTCAGGGATGGTGACTCCACCACTTCCCTGGGCAGCCTATTCCAGTGTCTCACCACTCTTTCTGTGAAGAATTTTTTCCTAATGTCCAGCCTAAACCTACCCTGCTGCAGCCTGAAGCCATTCCCTCTTGTTCTATCGCTAATTACCTGTGAGAAGAGACCAGCACCAACCTCTCTACAATGTCCTTTCAAGTAGTTGTAGAGAGTGATGAGGTCTCCCCTCAGCCTCCTCTTCCTCAAAGTAAACAGTCCCAGCTCCTTCAATCGCTCCTCATAAGATTTATTCTCCAGGCCCTTCACCAGCTTCGTTGCCCTCCTCTGCACTCGCTCCAGCACCTCGACATCTCTCTCGTATCGAGGTGCCCAAAACTGGACACAATACTCAAGGTGTGGCCTCACCAGTGCTGAGTACAGGGGGACAATCACCTCCCTACTTTTGCTGGTCACACTATTTCTAATACAAGCCAGGATGCCATTGGCCCTCTTGGCCACCTGGGCACACTGCTGGCTGATGTTCAGCCGCTTGTCAATTAGAACGCCCAGGTCCTTTTCTGCCAGGCAGCTCTCCAGCCACACTTCCCCAAGCCTGTAGCGATGCATGGGGTTGTTGTGGCCCAAGTGCAGGACCTGGCACTTGGCCTTGTTGAAGCTCCTACCGTTAGCATTGGCCCATCGGTCCAATCTATCCGAGTCTCTCTATAGAGCCTCCCTATCCTCATGTAGATCAACACTCCCGCTTAGCTTGGTGTCATCTGCGAACTTGCTGATGATACACTCTATGTCCTTATCAAGGTCATCAATAAAAACGTTAAACAGAAATGGTCCCATGCTTTGTGTTAGAGCTCTCTGGTATTACCTGCCACGTTTTGGGTCATTTTTGGAATACTTTGATTTATTTGAGACGTGCCTAAACAGCACTGAAGTCAGCTTTTAACGTAGCAATCAGGGCAAAGTCCCTCTCAGTTGAGAGGGAAATGAACATATAATAATATGAAGAGTTGTAGCTGCTGATACTTGGGAGATAGACCTTTATAAAAGAAAAATGGGATAGTGAAATGGGTCACTGAATTTAGTGTACTTCCTTGAAAAAGTTTGCTTATTTTTTCTGCTAATAGCTGGTCTGCAAACTCTTTGGTTTATACTTGAAAAAATCTTTATCCGTTTTTTCTGACCTGTAAAAAAAAATAATGTGTATAGGATATATTATATATATATGTAGTGCTGTGATTGGCCCCTTGGCTTTAATAGTAAAAACCATATGCAGTAACTATGAATCAGAGACCTCACAGTTGAGAAGAGCTCTACCAAAAAAAAATCCTAACTGTGTATTTTTAAAGTGAATGCAATGCTTGCGTTACTCTAATAAAATCTAGCAGGTATAACAAGCAATATAAAGCCACAAATCATTTTTATAAGGAGTTCACCTGTGTCCAAGTGATTAAAGACTTCTACGTCAAACTGTAACAAATTAGAACAATTGGAGTCCAAGATGGGATATTGACTCAGGTGTTATCAAAACCTATTTGTCTGAGTTAACCTTTCCTTAAGCAGAAGAAACAATGTACTTGAGCTTTCCCAAAAGAACATGTTTCCCAAATAATCATTCATCACTTTCCTGATGCCTGTCACCTGCAGTAGGTATAATTGGCTTCTGGATGTTATTGAATTGCAGGAGTCTTAAAATTTAAAACATTACAGTGACTTAGCCCACTGCTGTTCTGGGATGTGTCTGTAAGCCAGTAATCTTTGTGGTCAGCTTCCTGGCATCAATAGCGAGTGGTTAGTATGGATCAACATCTGGCAGTAGGGAGGTAGAGGGCAAGTACAGCATGGAGTAGGTTCTGGTGCTGTGGGTCCTCTGCGTTAGGAGTTGTTCAGTTTGAACATCTGCTAGTGATTTCTAGAAGGCTTTGGAGTATAGTGTGGCAAGCACTGCCTCTTCCACAGAGCTAGAAGCACTGATTATTCTCACCAGAAAGTGAAAACTTACTGATTGTTCTCACCAGAAAGTGAAAACTGGCTGGGAAAGGCAAAAGAGGGGCAAGAGGAAAGTAAAACTGCAGGAGTAATTGTTTTAATGCATAAAGCATCATTGTTATAATGTGTAAAACAGGGCAACCATGACGATAAATGTGTTTGGGGAAGGAGTTATTTCAGGATGCTCCCAAGGCTAATAGTTTGATAACTGGGGGAGACTTTGTGTTTATAAGGTAATGACAGCAACTGGAGGTATGGTGGTTACTGCTGCACGTTGTTGCACTAGAATTGTCCAGTGAAGAATTCCTTTTTTTAAATAGACGATGTGAGGGGGTGGTACACACAAAAAATGAAAACATGAGGGCACAGTCCCACTGTGGAGATGTTTGAGGAAAATGTGATGTCCTACCTTCCTTCGCCCCATTCCTTCAGCTGGTCTCAGCTTCCTACCAGCAAGGTCTTCACACCTGAAGGTTCGAAACCAAACCTGGGAGAAGTCCCAAAGGAGGCAAGAGCATTGCTCGAGTGTGGACAAAACAGGAGGAGGGGAGTGAGCTGGAAGTGTGGGGCAGAGTGGAGCTGGACTGGGACCGGAGTCAGCCCTGCCCAGGAACATTACACAGCTGACTGAAGGCTTCTCAGGTGCTTTCAGCCTTCTGTAGCATTACCCAATTTCCAAAAACATGAGGACATTCTAACAGCTTGCCACAAAAATATATGGTTACACCTGGTCAGTCTGTGTTCTGGACCACCTTAACTCTGTCACTCGGAGACAGTGCGCTGCTGTCCTTTTCTTCGTCGTAACCAGTGATATGCCGTGTCACACGCGTGGGCTGGGACATGCCACTAGCAGGTCCGAGTGTCTGAAATAGCGTAGGGCTCTGCTACACCCTACCAGTGACTGCGTAGCAGGAAGCAGAGGGTGCACGGGGCAAGCTCTCAGCAGGGGTGTGAAGGAACATAGGGGTGCCTGAAGGCGCAAATCCTGTTGGGTCAGTGCTGGAAGCTTAGAGGGTAGAGGGAGACAAGTCTAGCGTGGGTTATCTATTCTGCCTTTTAGGAATAATTTATGGTATGCACTTTCTCCTGGATCGTGTTGTCTTTAGGTGTATTATTTAGCATGAATGAAATCTGTTCTGGGGAGCTGCTGTGCTTGACTGATTTCCTGGGCCAGTGGGAGCCCTGTGAAGTTTACCAAAAGCACAGGCAAAGCCCAGCACCTGGGATGCAACACGCTGACGGGCTAGAAAGTGGCTCTGTTGAAAAAGTCTGAGGGGTACTTGGTGAGACAGCAGCGGTGGTGTTGCAAAAGCGGCCAACAGCATATAGGGCTGTATAAGCAAGAGTGCAGCCAGCAGGTCGCAGTTGGTGATTATTCCCCATCATTCAGCACTCATGATGCTACAGCTGGAGTATTGCTTCCAGTTTGGGAAACAGCTTTTTTTCCAGTGGGAGCAATTCCAGTGTACCAAGATGGTCAGGGGGCTGTAGCAAATTATGTGCTAGGAGAGGCAGGGAGAACTGGGTTTATTCAGCGTTGAGAGGGCTGAGGGGAGATTTCTCTGCTGTGCATACCTATCTAATGGGAGGGTGTAAAGAAGACCAACAGATTCATCTGAGGTGCCCAGTGGGAGGACAAGAGGCAACAGGCACAAGTTGGAACAGGAGAATTCTGCTTCAGTATAAGAAAAAAAAATATTCTAACATGAGGGTAGTCGAACAAAGAAAGAGGTTGCTCAGAGAAAGTGTGGATTCTCCGAATGTGGAAAAACTAAAAATTTAATTGGACATGGCCCTAGGCAGCCTGCCATAACTAGACCTGCTTTGAGGAGCAGGTTGCACTAGATGACTCTGGGGGTCCTGTCCAACCTGGAGGATTCTACAAGTCTCACCTGATGTCCTGTGCTAAAGTCCACGGTCCTTTGTTGATGTTTCTATAAGTTTTGTGACCATTGACCCTTGTTTGAGTGAACAAGATGGAGCAAGTTTGATTTTCATAGATTATTGCTACGAGGACAAAGTGAAGATCATTTAGCTATGTAATCTGAGAAACAAAAACTTAGAGATATCTGGGCATGAGTTTCTAGATGATTTTAGAGTGATTGCTATGTATGGCATGATATATATCGATATTGATATGATATGTATGGTATGTATTTGTTGCTAATATCCTGGAACACATATTTACCTACCATCTATGCTTTACAGATGTTAACTAACACATGGTAATGAATGAATTAACCTAACACAAGAAGAGAGGAGTTAGCTTTCTTCACTTTCAGAACTTAAATTTTAAAATATGCACCAGCAGCCTTAACTTCACCATAGTAAGGTTTAGTGGGTAGGAATAAAGTTGTGCAGTCTTAGACTTTTCATTTCATTTTTTCAGTTTTTTATTACAATTTTGGACAGCAGCTGATACCTTATATTTATGTTCAGAAGGAAGAGTGCAGAACAGTATTTTTCTCAGCGTGCCAAACTAGAACTGTGGCATGATTTTAATTCTGTTCCAGCACAGTAAGATTTAGCCTTATTTCACCTATTATTATCCCGTGACTATAAAAAAAATACTTCCAAATTTTTTAATTGAGAATAATTTTGCCTTTAAACGTGCCTGGGGAATATAAAAATCCATTTGCTATTTGGCTGGTGGAAATGGATGCCATTAATAAGCAGCTGCTTCATGAGACCTTTGTTGTGAAGCTCGGCCAGTTAGTTACCCCTGTGGTTTCACATCTGACCCGCCATTTCCTTCTACAGCGGCTTGTTTGTTTGCGAATCACCAGGGAACTGCGAGTTGGCCAAGAAGCAGCTCCCACAGCCGTAGGTGGTGACACCTCCCTCGCTCCGGCCGGTGTCCCCGCAGGAAGCAAGAAAAAGCTGTATCCATACTGTCTCAAGTTAAAATTTCTGGTAGCGTAGCTCATGTTGTCCGAAGAAGCCATTTGTGGGGACTTGTTGATGCTAGAAACCGATATTTTTACAGAACGTGCCCTTTCAAAAAGAGAAGGGGGAGACGTGCACCAGAGCCCTGTGTGTCCTCAGCTCCTGTCAGCTCCACCGAAGGCAGGGCTACGTGGCCACCCCCAGCTCTGCGGCAGTTTTGAGGAGAAACCAGCAAAGAGCATCCCACCGGTGTTATCAGCAAAAAACCCGAGTGCTTTCCTTTCATGTTGCGGTGTTTCAAAAATGTTGTCTGGCCAGCGGTGTGAACTGTGAATGAGTATTACGTACCATAAAACCTAGCAGTTTCCTGGATTAGACCAATTAGTGTTTGTTTAGATAATTCAGGGCTTGAATGACTTCCTCTCCGGAAGCCCCAGGACTGAAGTGCAAAGGCGGCACACCTCGGCGGAGCTGCCTGTGCCTTTGCTCTGAAGGGCTTGCGGAAGATAATCACAGCTTTACAAATACGGGTGAGCTGCAGATCACGTCTTACAAGAGGAAGCATTATTCACAGCGCTTCTCAGTTATTAACTGATGGGAGTTACAGCCTTGATTCCATGCAATGGCCATTCTGTGATGACACCCGAATTTGAAGCCCAGAATTTGAACTTCACACAGCTCCATGTTCAGGGATTGTGGGGTTTTAGGGGTTGTGGAGGTGAGGAAGGGATATACTATATCAGTGTATGTTTTCCTTTGCATTTTTTTTAGTATATTCCATATTTCTGAATAAAATGGTCTATACATGTTAGTAGCATTTATCTGATGCACCATCCTTTATGATGAGGTATCTGATGATGATGATGAAGAGCTGAGTGGGTTCCGTTAGGTCCTTGGAAAGGGCTTTTCAAGTTAAACCATTCAAATACGAAACAGAGCAATCTTGTCTATAAAGAGTTATTCCAGTCTTAAGGAAATAACTTCAGGAACAAATGAGCTTTGGACATCTGTTTTGTCTTTTTTTTTTCTTTCCAGTACAATTTCCATACTAGAAAAGCACACACATGGCTGTGCATATGTTGTTTAATCTCTTAATTGCAATTATGATCAAAAAATGAGGAAGGAAGTCTATGACTAGGAGAGCAAGGCAGAGGGGGAGTTAGGCATATGGGATAGACCGATATTCTTGACTTCTCCTTAAGGGAATAGATGTCATCTGTCATTCCCCCTAGCCTGGAAGAGATTATATCAAAGGGATATGCTTCATCCATAATGATGAGATCACCTTTTCTGCTCCTCAGGGAGCTGAAGATGGTGAAAGAAGTTTGCTTCCCTCAAGAGCTTGGCAAATAAGTTCTAGCAAACAGCAAAAACAAAGGGGTGGGAAAGAGATACCCGAGGGAACCAGATATGCTCTGTCATTGCTGCATGACGCAGGTAGCTATTTGAATTGCTGGGATATGTGGATCTGTCCTTTCTTTAAGAACTGGTTATGTTTGTTCTCTTGCCTTCTTTGGCAATTTCAGGTGGCTGTTTCCCCTCACAGAAGATGCAGGAATGTGCAGAACAGTAACAAAGGTTACTTGGCCAACCTTCAGGTTACACACCTTGCACTTGACTACTCAGCTGTTCAAATAAAGTTAGTTTAGTTTCTCCCAGTGTATAGTCAGTTCAGTCTCAATAGACTTGATATGATTTGAAGTATTATCTCCAGTGGGCGAAACCCACATTTTTTGTTATTATTTTGCAGGTGGCTTCAGGTGAATGCAATGAAGACACTGAGGTTTACAACATTACCCTTAGTACTGGGGATGAGCTCACTTTAATGGGGCAAGCAGAAATCCTGTATGCAAAATCTTCTAAGGAGAAGTCACGACTGAACACCATCTTCAAAAAAATTGGGAAACTTAATTCAATTAGTAAACTAGGCAGAGGCAAAATGCCCTGCCTCATCTGCATGAACCACAGGACCAACGAAAGCATCAGTCTCCCTTTCCAGTGTAAGGGCAAGTTTAGCACCCGCAGCCCATTGGAGGTGCAGATGCAAGAAGGTGAGCACACGATTCGCAATATAGTAGAAAAAACCAGGCTGCCCGTTAACGTGACTGTGCCGAGTCCTACACCAAGAAACCCTTATGACCTGCATTTTATCCGTGAAGGGCACAGGTACAAGTTTGTCAACATTCAAACCAAGACTGTGGTGGTTTGTTGCGTGCTTCGTGGCAACAAAATTATTCCCATGCATTTTCCCTTGCACTTGACACTTCCGAAATTTATTCTACCTGACAGTCTGGTGAAGGGGGAGCTATGGCACGAATCCCTCATCCAGCACTGGTTTAATATATGCCAGGAACAGTTTGACATAGATGAGTATTCCCGTGCCGTGCGAGATGTGAAAGCTGACTGGAACGAAGACTGCAAGAGCCCGAAGAAGAGCCGATGCACGGGGCACAGCCACGTGCCGAACTCCCTCAGCTATGCACGGGACGAACTTACTCAGTCCTTCCACCGGCTTTCGGTGTGCGTCTATGGAAACAACTTGCATGGCAATAGTGAAGTGAACCTCCACGGCTGCAGGGACTTGTGTAACGAGTGGGCCCTGTTCTCTCATGATGCTCTTCAGTACCAGGAGTCTGGTGACAGCAGCAGCGATTACCTTTTTCCTGAGGTTAGCGAAGAATCGATGTTTCTGCCTACAAAACCCGAACTTCCTTACGAAGAGCTGTGGTTGGACCAAGGGTCTGGAAAGGCTGGTGACCAGCCTCTCACTCGCTCGCTAAGTGAGAAGAACAAATGTGACAACTACAGAGGGTCTTTCCGATCAAAGTGTGGTACCGCATCTCTTCCTGTGCCTGCGGCTGTCGGAGCAACCACAAAGTCTTCAGATGTTTCCCTACCTCCACCTCCAGTGCCTCCCAAATCAGAAGCAGTAAGTGAGGGTTATTTATGTTGGTTTGTTTCTTTTTTCAGCTGGTGCAGAATTTGCTTGGGGATTTTTTTAAGGGAAGACTTGAGGGGGGCGCACACAGAGGGGAAGGAAACAGGGAGACTGTGAGATGTGCAACTTCAACTAGTTTCCTACCAAGTGTGAATTATATCCTAAGAATCACCGTAGTATATTTAATATATCTGATCTAGTAACTTAATCCTGATACTTTCAGGTGATATTATTGGGGGTTTTTGCTCCCACCAACAAGGTCTAAGAATTGCTAGGTCACTTCCTTCCCTTGCTTTCCCCATCATCTCTCCATGTGGCCTCCATGTTTTCTCATATTTTCTGTGGCTCTATTCTGTGGCGTGACTCCACTTGGAACTGCCTCGGATCACCCAAGTGTGTGCGTCTTCAACTGATAGGCCCTGATAATGAGGACAGCTAGGATTTTTATGGATTTGAAGTGTTCGTTAATGAGATATTTTCTTCTTGGTTATGAGTCTATGGCAGATTTTGAAGAATATTAAGTGTCATTGACCTTAAGGAAACTTTATCAAGCTAGACCTGAACTAATCGCTCTGTGCCGCTTATTGAAAGAAAACATGTTTAAATAGAAACTCTGCTGAGTTGACAAATGAGCTTTCTAGAGGTCTCAATTTTAAACAGAGCATGTTTCCTGTCCTAGGTTTTCTAATGAAAACTCATGGGAGAAATCACTTCTCCAAACCTGAAACGTCATGGAGACTTCAGAGGCAAAAATACAAGTGTATTTTATCAACTGGAGCTTATGTGGACTGGGTGGAAAATCCAGCCATTACGTGGTCTCTTGACATAGCCCTAAACATTATTTTTTAAAAAACACAAAAGAAAAAAGAAAACTTCCCCCAGGAAAGAGTGCCTAGGAATCTTTAGCAAAATTTAAATGATACATACTTATGTCATGTGATTCTTGACAGATATTATGATTTAACAAATTAGTTTTGCAGAGTTTTTGCTGGAATTTAAATAAATAAAATACTGTTCCATTTGCAAGTCCAGTGATATTTTCAAGAGCGTGGCTGCACAGTAAGGTGAGACTAATCTAAGGCCAAACTGCAGCAAACCATGGTGATCCCGTCCCTTTCCTATTCCCCTTTTACAGTCCAGCCGTGTTGGCCGTAGCCTTTCCATCCTGTATTTATTGTTGCATTTATTTGTGCTGGGTTAGCCTGCAGTGGGTCGCTGTTCGGATCCCCCTGGCCTGGCTCTGCAGCTGCTGGGGAGGTGCGATGAGGAGAGGGGAGGACAATGCCAGTGCAGGCATGGAACACACAACGGCAGCCCTTGGACTGTGCCGCCAAAACTTCCTCGAAAAGCAGCCACAGCAAAGGCAGGAAAGTCAAGACATTACGTCTTCTTAGCAAAGAGTGTTTATGTGTAACGTCTAGGTGCAGGAACCCGAGAGCACTTCCTTGCCTCCGAGGTCAGGTACGTGCTGACACGTTGTCCAGACTCCCTTGGACAAGTGCCCAGCAGCACCGTATCGGGATGAGGTTCCCTGGCAGCCTATGCTGATGTAAACCCATGTGGGGCTGGTCCCTCCCTCCTCCTCCTCCTCCTCCTTTCCCAGCCACATGGTCCTGGCTCCTCTTTTGTGCTGGCTCTGGCACTCCTGCTCCTGGGCAGGCAGCCAGGTCTGGATCTGGAAAATGATTAGTTTCCTGCTGATTTCTGCAAGCTGAACTGCTTCAGCGCGGGGTCAAAGGAGTACCGGAGCCAGTGCCGGGGAGCGGGTGGGAGGGCAAGGCGGGGAGGCGGGGGAAGGCTGACCCTGTGGCGGGGTGAGGGCAGCCGTCCTGGCAGGGGGTTGCTGGCCCCCACCCCTGGTCATGCCGGAGGCGTGGGTGTCTCATCTCACACCTGTGACATGGGTTTTGGGATGGTGGGAGAGCCATGGAGCACCTGCACAGCATTGGTGTGGACCCTCGTGCTTGGGGATCCCTTGTGGCATAGCGACTCCCTTCTGGGGGCGGCAGGGCAGCCTTTGGGATACCTACATATGTTGCCTTTTAAGGTCACTTTGAAAAGTTGTCGATTTTGTCATGTGTGTCTTACGTTACTGAGGTAATGTGTGAGCGCTGTCAGCAATTTTGGTATTACTTTCTAGCCGTGCAGGAGAACTAATTTCTGCTAAAGATATTAGCTTGCATTTAGAGGCGGGCAGGGGGTGTAACCCCATAAGAAATAAAACAAAATAAAAAAACCCTGCGTCTCTGTAGATGATAATCATTTAGACTTGGTTTTGTGGCTTCCTGGAACAGCTTTGGAATGAGTATCAGTGATCTACCGAATTCATCAGTGGGCTGGGGCCAAGGCGATGTTTGCATGGTTTCCATGTAGGGTATTTATAGAATAAGTAGATCTCAGGAGCTGCTGATGAACATGCGGTTTAGTTCATGAACAACGCTACATGATATTCTGTAGCGTTTCTGCATAAAGGTTGGCTGGCAATTGTATTTTTGCATGCACTAAATTTAAAATGTGTGTACAGGAGCTGGTTGTAGGAGAGAGACAAGGACATTCGGGTGTTTCAGAAGCTGTTCTGGTTTTCTCCTCAGCAGGAGGATGAAGCATTCAGATATATAATGCTTATTTTCTCAACAACCTTTCAGAAAATCAAAGTAGCATGAAGGCAGAAGGCAAGGGGGGGCGGGGTGACCTCTGAATTAAGGCCTGTAAATTTCAAATTGCTTCAGTCCCCAAACGCTAATTTGCATAAAATCAGAGCCTGTTTTCCTGATTGATTTAAAGCACATCCCCGATGGAGCGTGCCGGCAGTGCAGGCTCCGGTTGGCAAGGAGCGTTGAACCTTGCTTTATGCCCACGGTCATGCCGACGATGGGGGGTGTTTTACCCTGGTGGCCTCAGAAGTGGTCACTGCGATGGGCACCTGCGATGCCCAGATTTGTGAGTGATACCCCAGGGCACAGGGGGTGGTGGCAGGGCTTGGGCTGGCACCCAGGAAAAGGAGCAGAGCTCTATAAAATCCACCTCACGCCGTCGGAAAGGGGTCACCATCCCCAGGTCACGGGAAGGAGTGCTGGAGCATGGGAAGGCTCCGACATGCACTTTGTCTGTATCTGGCAGCCGCTTGGCATCTAGTGCTTCTGGGCGAAAGAGTATGTCCTTGTAACAGCAGCAGCCATCGCAGTCATCGTGTCGCACGGCAGCTGTTCCCCTCCTCTCCTGCGTGGATTTCGTTGCTCTTCGCTTGGACCTAACGAGGGTAGCTCTCCTCTGAAGCATTCCCTTGCTCTTGCAAGATCTCTCCTTTCTGTTCCTCTGCTGGGTTTCCCGAGGGCTGTGTCTGGCAGCTGTAATCGCGGTCTTGTGACGAGGGACCAACTGGGACTGCAAACCGGTATTATTTATGGCCTCGTTCTGATCTGCAATCTAGGTCAGCAAGGGAGCTTGGCATAGTTGGGTATGCCAGCACCTTTGAATGCCGGCAGTCTTCCCAGGAAAGAATTCCTTTTAACCCCTTGACCGTCTGCTGTGCTCCAAGAGCTCCCCTGAATGGTCTCTCTAACCCCATGAGTATATATTCAGTAGCATGCAGTATTAACTTTGCCTAGTCTGACTTGGGGAAAAGAAGAAAATATAAAAATGAAGTCCTTAGGCATCCTTGGGGCACGGCACTAAAATGGTTGAAGAGTTTTATGCCTGAATTCAATAACAAACATGAATAAAATTGATTCTTTTTTTTTTTTTCTTGAAAGAGCAAATAAGAACCCTTAGAGCAAGATTTATTTCAGTGTTTTATGCTGTCGGGCATTTCCTGTAATTTTGACTTGTTTTGAATTAGGGAAAAAATGTACTATAATGTCCTAGTCCCCAATTTTCCATTTCACAAAAGTACTAAATGGGTTGTTGCATTCTGAAAGCACTGAAGATTGCAAAAGGTTCCACATTTATTTTGTTTTTAAATAAATTAAATCACTTTAATTGCTAATTGTGTGTTGCAGAACTGCTAAGATAACTTTTAGTTCTGCAGTGTTGTTGAATTTAAAAATAAACTATAACTTTCAAACACAAAGAGAATTTCCCTTTTCTGCTGCATCTAAGACTGTTTCAGACAAGGAGAACATAGAGGTCTGCTCCTGCCCAGGGGGAGGTGGTGAGTCCTTAAAAATCCTGACTGGCAGCCTACTTCTCAGTAGCCTTGCTCACCTCTAGGCCTACTAAATAAAGTTGCTCTTCCAAATATAGGATCATAGAATGGATGGGGCTGGAAGGGACCTTAAAGACCATCTAGTTCCAACCACCCTGCCATGGGCAGGGACACCTCCCACTAGGCCAGGTTCCTCAAAGCCCCATCCTTGAACACTTCCAGGGACAGGGCATCCACAGCCTCCCTGGGCAACCTGTTCCAGTGCCTCACCGCCCTCAGAGTAAAGAATTGCCTCCTGATATCTAATCTAAATCTCCCCTCTTTCAGTTTAAAACTGTTAGCCCTTGTCCTGTCGCTACATTCCCTGATAAAGACTCCCTCCCTGTATGTACTGATGAGATGAAGGTTTTAATTCCGTCAGTTTTTCTGTGGGGAGTACAGTGCTATAGTTGGGTGTTTTAAGCTGCAAAGTTGGCTGGCTGCAAAAAGGTAGACCCATTGGCTGGGTGCGTTACTTGAACAGGGTCTTCTGCCCACACCTTTCAACTTGTACATTACGTAGTTAACCTTATCCTGGGCTGCTTTGGCAGCTACAGAAGGACTGAAGCTCCAGGTCTGAATCCCAGCATCTGGTAAACACAGGATACATGTACTATCCCTGGGGGAGGAAGGCTGGGAATTATCCTAGAGCTGGACGGCTGAGTATCACTGGTGAAGTCAGGAAACATCAAAGTCTGTTGATATCTTTTCATTACGTAAGCCTGGTTCATTACATCTAAATAAACAACGCTAATGAAGTTTAAGCCTAATGAATTGCTCCTTACAAAATGTAAAATTTCTGGAACAGTCGGTCTGATTTCGTATGTTACTGGAAGGTTCTTTTACATTGTTTCATTGCTGCTCCTTTTTAAATGAGTGGATATCAAACTACTGAAAGGCACCCTAAAAAAGATTGCCAGTAGCTCTACTGGTAGCAAGGCATTCTTTTGGGCTTCTTTATGACAGCCGCATACTGTTGCAAATGTATATACTTAGGATCATTTTTCTCTTCTCCTCCCTTTTTAATTATTTCCTTTCACAGAATAAGGCAGAACCAGATGTGTTTCATCTGGCTAAGAGTGCTGTTGCCCAGATTTTCTCACTGCTTACTTACATGTGCTTCTTTTTGTACAGGTAAAAGAGGAATGCAGGCTCCTGAATGCTCCCCCCGTCCCACCACGGAGTTCAAAGCCATCCTCCACCAGTCCTTCCATCCCTCCTCGTACAGTCAAACCGGCACGACAGCAGACCCGCTCTCCTAGCCCTACTCTGTCCTACTACTCTTCGGGACTCCACAACATGTACGTGTTCGAGCTGTCAGAGCCGTGTGCTAGCACTTTTTGAGAAAGTTAAATTTAGCAGTATTCTTTTTGAAGGCGCTTGTGTATAGAGGCGTGGTACTGTGTCGGAGTTGCTGACTTTTTGTGAAATGGGCTAATCTGTCAAGTTACTTTTAAAGAATCAAGGGGAAGCAAAGCTCCAGCAGAAACTATGTTTTACTAGATAGGATGTAGCATTTTACATTAAATACCTGCACATATTGCTATAGGTAGTCTCACTGTAAAGTGGCACAGGCTGTCTAAATGGAAAATCCTGTACAGTTCTGTATAATTTTTGCAAGACTTGAATCTTCAAACCAGAACATCTCAAAGCTAGTTTTCGAGTGGGATTTCAGTGCTACATGCATGCAGTGCAGCCAGCTCTGATAAGTGGGGGCACAAAAGGGGTGTAGTAATCCAGAAATGTGTTGTGCCATCTATATGGGAACCAACGGGGTGGGTGTGATGGAGAACAGAGAGGCCAGCAGACACCACTGAGTGCAAAGTGAGGTGTAGCGGAAGGGGGCCAGACAGCTTCCAGATCAAACCCACTTCAGCACAAACCTAGCCCACAAACTGGAAAATCCACTCAGGTTAGTCAAAAGTAGATTTTGGATTATGTGGCTGCAAACCTTTTCGTAGCAATGCGGTGTTCTTCCTTTGGCTTTAGAAAGTGTATAGCTTTTGAAGTCTCACCTTCTTTTTGACTTTATTGTCTTGTTGCCATTATTTTTGGTATCTATTCAATGACAAGATACTACCTGTCTGGATATTACAAATTGATCTGAAATGCCACTGAAATCATTTCAGCCTAGATGCCATTGGTATAATAACTTATGCTGGAATTGCCTTTCTAAGCCATACTGCACATTTGCAGCTTAGTGTTGTGTATCTGGCAATGATCACTCTAGATCAAGGCTGCTCGTTTGTTTTTATGAAAGCCTGTTGGGTAGTTCTGTCAAGGTCTACTCCACAGGAGGCACCAGACCTCCCAGCATTTGAGGCCCACCAAATGCTGCTTTCTCTCTTTGTAGCTAAGAATACATCTGCCTCCCAAGAAACCAGGAAAACAATGAGAAGTGAAGTTTCTCAGGAATACAGGTGGTATTATTTGCCCTGAACTTCACAATATTTGCATGAAATTCATCTCCAGCTTGAGTCCAGACCAGATATCTCCATCTTGGTAGAATTGACTGAGTGCTGCAGAGGATGCTGCTAAAAAAATGGCAATGTGTGGAGTAACCAGGTTGCTAGTGAGGTTGCTTTTCATGTCTTCCCATTTTTATCAATGATCTTATTTTCTGGATTGTAAAGGGTTGCAGCCAATATTTTAAACCCAAACAAAACCAATATGATTTGTCCTTATCTGCCTATAAAAATGTCTGATGTCTGACTTCAGCTGTATTTGATGTTTCTCTTGCATCCTTTGGCACTGAGTCCCAGTGAGTTAATTTTGGTGGAGGATGAATAAGGAAGCACTTTGAAAATGTTACTTTATCAGTTTCCAGTAATTCCGTTAATCTTTTAAATCATTAAATGTTCCCATTTCTAATATTGAATTAGAGAACAGAAATACGATCAATCCCTTTAATTCCTCTGTATTGCTTACGACACCTCACTGACTGTCTTCTCTGAATTGAACAGCCCAATGGCTAGATTTGTGAAAAATGCTTTGCACTGTGTACGTTACAGCAGTTGGCCTTTAAACAGCCAGAAATGACCGCATGACGGTGTATTCTTGTTGAGGAGGGAAAAAAAATAATCATAGAATGGTTTAGATTGGAAGGGACCTTAAAGATTGTCTAGTTCCAACCCCCGTGCCATGGCCAGCGACACCTTCCACTAGACCAGGCTGCTCAAAGCCCCATCCAGCCTGGCCTTGAACACTTCCAGGGATGGAACATCCACAACTTCCCTGGACAGCCTGTTCCTGTGCCTCACCACCCTCATAGTGAAAAATTTCTTCCTTATATCTAATCTAAGTCTACCCTTTTCCAATTTGAAGCCATTACCCCTCGTCCTATCACTACATGCCCTTGTAAAAAGTCCCTCCCCAGCTTTCTTGTAGGCCCCCTTTAGGTGCTGGAAGGCTGCTGTGAGGTCTTCCCGGAGCCTTGTCTTCTTCAGGCTGAACAACCCCAACGCTTTCAGCCTTGTAAACTGCTATTGTAAACATCCAGCTGCTTTAACTTGCAGACTTGTATTTGTGACGTAAACAGTAAAAAATAAAAGTTTGGAGGGCATGGAGTGGAGAGCGAGGGATGGTTAGACAGAGAGGGGAAACTGCATCTCTTAGGGCTGTTTTCTAACTTATAAAATTAGTTTTATAACTCACTTTCAGTCATATAGATTAGAGCTGCTTTTACGCATCTGCTCTTTGTGTTTGAGCTGGGCAAGTCCAGGTTGGCTGCCTCTCTGACTTACGGTAAGCACACAGGGGTCTATTTTTTGTGTCAATCCATTCAGAACTATGCTGGTTTTTTGAAAGCTGCTGCCCTCCTCAAGCGGTTCTCACTGAGCTGTCACAAAATGACTACCTAGTTTCTTTCTTGAGTTAGTTAGTTTCCAGAAGAGGGAGGTGAGTAATTAAAACAATTATTTCAACTGTTGGTTTCCCTCTGTTTTGTTAGATGAGGATTTTGTAAATCTGCTAATTGTTTTTCCAGTGTTCTGGCTTAATTGGCCAGAATTCCAGATTCTGTAATTCCCAGTCCTTCAGACTTTCTAAAAGAAAGTGGCGTAAAAGCAGCAAGCATTTGCTTTTGATAACAGATTACATGCTTTTGTTGGCGTCTCTGCCTCTCAGGAACACCTGGATATAAACCATCAGTTCCCTCAGACAGGCTGAGCTTAGTTTACCACCTGGAAGTAGGTCAGGGTGACTTTCTTTACGTGCCTTTGAAAAGCAAGCGTTTCTCATCATAGCTTTTGAAGGATATGGACGAAAAACTAAGTTACTGCGGGGTAAGCTTAAAACCTGATACTTCAGCACACGCAGCTAGGTCTGCTTACACTTCCAGGTAAAACTCTTCCGTTGGCAGTAAGCATTAACTTATTCTGTGTTATTATACTGTGCACTGGTGCAGTTTTTGCACCGGTGACTGGTGGGGAAGGATTGTGTGCACGTGCAAGTGCCGTAACAAATGAAAACGTTGGCTCCAAAAGAGCTTTAGGTCATCTCTTACGTCAGTCAAGCTTGGGTCTGGTGCAATGATGACCTGCTCCTGTTACGAGCTTTTGCATGCCATGACACATCTGCGGTATATAAATATAAAATACAGGATTAGAACATCTTCTAGTGTATGTGAGGCTGTTCCTTTTCCATGGTGGCGTCCCTCAGGAATTTGCCAGTGGAAAAACTGAGTGTTCAGGAGATGATACAGAATTGAATTGAGACATCTACTTTTTTACAAGCTTGAAAAACCAAGACGTGAGGCCTTTGGGTATATCAGCATCTTGTCAGGCTCGTAGAAGGAGTAAAAGAACTGTCAATGCATTATTCAGACGTGTTGTTAATTCAAATCTGAAAAGTTCTGCCAGAGGAAAGAAGATTCTTTCCTTGTGACAGCCACCCTCTGACTCTATCAGATGATTTATTAATTTATTCAAATGCCACATTTTTTTGTACTAACAACATCCTTTCTGCTTTGTTCCTTAAGCAATGTCACAGAGAGCGACAACACCAACCCAACTGAGAGCACACCTGTTTCCTGCTACCCTTGTAACATGATGAAATCCGAGTCCAAAGAGCCCGAGAGCACGATGCCTTTGGGAAGCCCCTCAACTGAAGCCCTGCCTTCGAGGTTATCTTGGCCAAACCATTTTTCGGGGACTGCTGAAGGCCAGAATAGAAGTGATTTCCTGCTCGATCCAAGCAAGAGCTACAGTTACCCCAGACAGAAGACTCCAGGTACGCCAAAGAGAAACTGTCCAGCACCTTTGACTTTTGACTTCGATGGGTGTGAGCTCCCGGCGGGGTACTCCCCGCTGACCCCAGCAGAGTTCACGAACACCATCTCTAACTGTCCAAAGTCGGCAAGTTACTCTCTAGACTGCACTGATGAGAAAACTCTGGGAGTCAGCAACACAAAGCAGAGCCATTCGTGTCCTGCCTTACCTCCTCGGGCACCGAAGTCAAGTGAAGAGAAAACAGTTACAGACATGTGTCCCTTGCCACTGAAAATAGATGGTGCCGAGGAGGAGTTGAAAACTGGTTCTCCAGACCTCTTGGAAGATCAGTATCTCGTTAAAAAGGGCATACAGGATACATTCTCTGTGTCTTATCCCTTCTCATCTCCCCTCCATCTCCAGTTAGCACCAAGATCTTGTGGGGATGGCTCTCCCTGGCAGCCACCTACGGACCTTTCTGGACTCTCCATAGAGGAAGTGTCTAAATCGCTGAGGTTTATTGGTCTGTCAGAAGACGTCATATCGTTTTTTGTTACAGAGAAGATTGATGGCAATTTACTGGTTCAGCTTACAGAAGAAATCCTGTCAGAAGACTTTAAGCTAAGCAAATTGCAGGTTAAGAAAATACTACAGTTCATTAATGGCTGGCGGCCCAAGATGTGATGCCGACTAGTTATTAGAGAAACTGTACGCGATGTGCTTGATGCACTTCAGCTAATACATCACTTCCTGTTTTTTGCACTAAAAGCCCTTCCTGTAAATAGTAGTAGAAAAATTCTTACTATGCAGATAAACGTTTTCGAGTGGTGGATGGATATTTTTTTTTGTTTTGGTTTGTCAATAATAAAGGTAGAGAATCTGCAGAGGTGTGCCTTGTGCATCCCTGAACGTTCAACAGCTGCTAAAAACTGGACACTAAGGGAACTTTTACTTCGTAGTCTGTTAAGACTTAGTTGTATTTATTACTGAACAATTTGATGCTGAAAGACACACACCAATCCAGTTTACAGTTTTGTGTTAACTGCAAAAAAAAAATGTATTTCTTACGGGATTATTTCTGTTCAAATAATATTTGGCAACATGCTGTGACTTTCTTCCGTTTCTGTTAACAAGGAGCACGTTCAGATATACAAAAACATCATTTTGACACTACATCTGAAAATGTTAAGAGTTGCTGTGAAGTGCCACTAATACACTACTCTTGCAGCCTATTTTTACTAACAGTATCTTCCTGACTACCTGTAATGTGGATACACTTTCCGTGCGACTTTGGGCAAAAAGAGTTAAATGTTTTCAAAACAAGAGTCTTGCTCAGCTCATTGCCCAGAGGGGAGGGAGAAGGGGGATTTTCCTACTGAGCCACTCTGCCCTGGCCAATTAAAAGTTTATGACCTGTAGATTTCAAAAGTTGCTTTTGTAGTCGGATGGCTGGAGCAAGTAGCATGACTTCTGGTCGTGCAGCTTTCTCATGGGAAAAGCAGTTCAGCACACAGACTCTTCTCTCGGCAGATCCTGCTAGCGCAGCCCCTGCAATGGCCTTGCTCTGGCGAAAGGCAACCCCTCCTATTTCCTCTGCTGCTGTTACCATCCTCTGAAAATGCGCTTGATGTGCTATCCTATTCCTGCGGTCGGATCTGTGTGGGAAGGTGATAGTACTCCTGTAGGATGCCTTTGAAATAAAGCATTAGCGAGGTGGGAGCAGAAACAGCGCCTTACATGCTGGTAAGAAGGGGCCAAGTGAGGGTTTGGGCCATGCCTTGGGAAGTGCTTGTGATGTTTGAGTTCACCTGTCCTGTTTGCAGTGGATGCAGGAGGATGCGTGTGTCAAAGTGGGAGGAACCGTAGCATCGTAAGATGTGCTAATTCAGTTGCCCAGCTGCAAAAACTCACTGCAATAGATGTCACATGGAGGCAGCAGTCAAAAGGGAGCACAGAAATGGGAAGGGGACATTAGGCTGCCCCTGGAGACCTTTCAAATTTAACTGTTTTGAAGGCTAGAAATAGGATTAACTTTTGTTAGTCTGTTAGCTGATGTCTTGTGCTTGGTAGAGCTCTCTGAATTATGTCTAAATAACCCCAGGATCCTCTACTTTTGTAGTACCGATTGCAGGGATTCAGAAAACAGTCTGTGGTGTCCATCCTCAGCAACCGTGCGTGCCCAGGATCCTCAGGTGGTCAGAGCCAGGGATGCTGGAGCAGCTTCACCTTCATCCGCTGCTGAGCAGAGCCCTGGACAGGGTGACACCATCACCTGCTTTTCTTACCTTTTTGAAGTACAAAAAATCTCACTTTTTCCATTGTAGAGCACGTAGTGGGAGCATCAAGACGAAATACAGAGGAGGGACAAAATGAGAGGCTGCTGTTGCCTGTTCTCTCAACCATATTGACTCATTAAAAAGAATTTCCTGCAAATGGAGTTTTCTGTTGCCCGGGCAAATTTCATGTCATGTCTCCATGCGGAAGTCAAGATGCATCATTTGTCTTGCAATAATTCAAACCACCGGTTCCCAACCAGAGAGCAAAGCCCAATTGACGTGGGTACTAGAAAGCAGTGAGCCAAAAACCATCCCAATAGAAAAACCCCAAGAGTTCATAATCCTACTCTTTTTCTTAATGTATTGACTTTTAGCAACAGATCAATAGCTTTCTCCGGGTGCATTTTAATTAGCGTCCTAACATATTTTAGCTGCAAGTAAGACTAAATCAAATCCAAGTACTGTTCAGATGTGTATGCTTGTTGGTAGGCATGTGCAAGTTGAAGTCAACTGCATTTATCCCTCACTATGTCCAATGAGCATTCAGATTTGAAAGGACCAAGTTTTAAATGTCAGGTACTTCTGTTTGTTTTACTTGGCTTGTTAATTCCAGGTAAAGTAAGTAAAAAATTCCAGGTAAAATAAGTCAAATAGCTCTCTCTCTCAAAAAAAAAAAAAAAAGGCAGTCTTGTAATATTAACATTAAATATTTCGGATGCCCCTAGGATATTAACATCCTCAAGAAAATAACGTTGTTTGACTGCGGATGGATACCTGTTCTGTTATCTCTGTTTACCTGCTTGGAATGTTTTTTCTGGCCATCACCCTGGTGGAATTTGCAAATTTGCATTCATGAGCGTGCTGCATTAAGATGGCGTATGCATAGACCAAAATAAAACTGGCCTGTTGAAAGGCCCAGAAATGTGCAATGATTTCAGAAGCAGATCCTGTGTGCAAAAGTACAGCTAAAGCCTCTAATTGCAAACTTGCTATTGATGTCCTTCCAGTTGTCTTGCTCTGGCTTGGCACTGCTTACTCATTTTTATGCATAATATGTTAGCATTTCACTTTTCTTTTGCCCTTAGCAGCTCATCATCTTAATTTTCCAAGCCATTTTTTGCAATTTAGGTGTTCCTAACCTTTGTGTTGTGTGAATTAGATGACTGCGGCGTCGAGCCACCTGCTGTGATGTCCAAGCTGAACTGAAGCATCTGCTCTGGTGAAATCAGGAGACGGAGTAGAATCATAGAATCATAGAATCATAGAATCATAGAATTGCTGAGGTTGGAAGGGACCTTTAAGATCATCAAGTCCAACCTTTAACCTACCCTGACAAAAGCCACTTCTAAACCATGTCCCTAAGTGCCCCATCTACCCTTTTTTTAAACACCTCCAGGGATGGTGAATCCACCACCTCCCTGGGCAGCCTATTCCAATGTTTAATAACCCTTTCAGTGAAAAAATGTTTCCTAATATCCAATCTAAACCTCCCCTGACATAACTTGAACCTGTTTCCTCTCGTCCTATCACTTGTCACCAGGGAGAAGAGGTCAGCCCTCATCTGAGTATGGTGGCTCGGCCTCTCCACCGCTGTGTAGGTAGCCAGGCTATGGCAACACTGATGCCCATGGGATCTAATTTATTTGCTTTCCTCTTGAGCTTTGTTGCCGTGGTGTTCAGGGGGTCAGGACCATCCTCAGCGCTGTAGAAGGAAGGCTGAACAAGGCAGACCAATGTGAATGTGTCGATCTCATGGAAAGTCCCTGGCAATAAATGGATGTTGGCACCTTTGAAATGGGGCAGGAGCTAAGTCCTTCAGGCCTTAGCAGAGAACCACACAGTCCCTTTAGAAGGATGGGGTGTAAAACCTGGCGACTTTAATCTGTTAAATGTTACAAAATGCTGCATTGCTTATTGTACTTTGAGATGGAGGGTAACTTTAATGTTCCCACTGTGATTAGGAAGTATCTGAAAACTCTGGGGAATATCCCTGTGATATGAACTTTTTACCAGCTGATGTGAATAGGAGGAGACAGCACTCAGGGTTTGATAGGACTTGCAAACCGCCCTAGCAAACCGAGCAGCGCCGGGCACTCTCTTGTGGGAGTCCCTTGCTGCTGAGAAGCTGACATGAGGTCTTGCCTGATTTGGTGCAACCCAACTGGCCTGTGCAATGAGTGATCCCAGGCAGCTCCCAAGCACGGCTCGGAGGTTAGCAATGGGGAAAGCAGCCTGGTTTTGAAGAGAAGTGGAGTTCACCCATGTTGATACGAGCTCTGTTGTTTGTCCTTGGGGCCTGAGAGAAGGCTCTGGCCCATTTTATCTGCTAACAGAGATGTAGCTATTGAGTTCAGACAACACGTGTCATGCCAGAGTGGACCTAGAGTCTTCTACTTTTTCACGGCACTCTGCTAAAATAGCCCAACCCTAACCTTGGACTTCTTTCCTCAGATTAAATAAATGTAAGGCCTCTGGTGCTTATTTAGTGATCGATGTCTGAAGTTGTGTGTCATCCTTGGGGGTTTTGTTTGTCTGGGGGTTTTGGTAGCAAAAAAATCTGGTGTGTCATTCTGTATGGAGCCGTCTCTTTGTCCTGCACCAAGAGACACATCCTTTCTATGCAACAGTTGCATGGCAGCGCAAGGACTGATGCTGCCTTCAGCGGCGAAAGCTGGATTCTGACATGGGGGCTTTTCTGGAGGTGGACACGGAATCGACCAGGGGAGGAATGGGGAGGAAACTTGAGGGGAAATGCTGGTTTCCTTTAAATGCTCGTTGTGCCTAGGATTAAGACTCTTTGTGTTGCTGCCTGGCTGGCTAACCAAAGCTGTATTGAAATCAAGTGCATATTTGCGTTCTTATTCTTGCCATTTTGTAAAAATTGCCTACGGCTAGAAATTTAGAGACAGAAAACATTTGGTCCATCCAAAATTGGAAGGAAAATGTATTTTGAAGTGTTCTTTGCAGCTAGAAGCAAGGGTTGAAGTAACTGCAAATTGCACAGTTTTTTCCAATACAACAATTTTACTTGCCACTTTAATTGACTTTATTCCACAACAACAGCTTCAAGAGAAACAGCGTGAATAGCGATGTTTGTCGCAAAAAACCACCATGTTTCAAATCTGTCTGTAAATACTTGAAGTGTTTTCCCCTATCTTTTCTTCTTGAGTCAACTCCTTGATTGGGTCCCCGCTACATAAAGTGTGCTGGCACCAGTTCCTTGCGTGCTGCCCGGGGGGTGCCTGCCTGCGGGCCAGGCGGGGGGGTACACCACACTACCTAAAAGCCAAACACCAGCCCTGTGTGAAAGGACAAGGGCTTCGCCCAGCTCTCCTGGCTCCTCTTTTTGATGCTGTGAAATTGCAGCTTTCCCGTGTATGAGCTAGAAGGTACGAATGAAATCCTAATAGAAGTGAGGGATTGTCCATTTTCTTCATGGTATTAGGGGTGGCAGGGCAGTAGGGAAACGCAGGCCCCTTGTTGAGACCTAGCAATAAATGACTCTTCATTTGTTACGTCTTAAACTCCTAATAGTCCAGGAGTTGTTCAGACTTTACCATTTCTGTGCGTAATAACCAAATTTTCAGCGTGCAAATCTGCAGAGTGATTCTCTTGACTTGGACAATCTTCTGAATTGTATTCAAAATATCTGTTAGTTCTTAGCTCTTTAGGTTCACTTTGGGTAGGTCAAAAAAGTACATTTCCGTTATAAAACGAAGCATGGGTTTTGTGGAATTCTGTGCTGTTTTGGGCTTTTGTGTAAAAGGCTGAAGGCAGATTATTATTTAAACCAGGTGCAAATAAATATCCCTGTAATGTATATGAACAAATTTAAACCGCATATTGTAAGTATATAAACTGTATATTAAAGACACTATTTTCATGATATTTCAAACGTGTACAGAATTTGTTGTACGGAATTGGTTGGGTTGCTTGTATTATATAAAATGGTTTTTGTTCAGTAATTTCACTGACTTATCCTCTTGCTCATCTCGGTATAATTTGGAAGTAAGCACTTCTCAAATAGTGAATTCACAAAGTAAGATTGGGATAATCGAGAGGAGTGATCAGACTTTTGCATTTAACCTCTTAAGACACATTACTTTTCCCTGTCTTGTAATTTCACGTGGTCCCCTTCAGCAAGAGCATCGAACTGTGTGTTCCCCACAGAATTTGTTGCCAGATAGCTTTCCTGTCTCCAGGAGATATTCACCTAAAACACTATTTTCCCAGGCCCTCAGCCGATTATCTTTGTTTTAGAGAAATGCAGTCAATTATAATTTGGATATGCTTTCAAGTGCAAAGACCACGCGCAAGTATTTCTGCTTTGCAAAATGTCGCTGAAGCATTTATTGGGTGGGGAGAAAATAAGAGACAAAACAACGTTGTGCTCTGGATTGTCTGCTCACGTTCCCTCCAATATTGGCAACAGGGGGAAATGTCAGCTCTACAACCACCCACACGTCATGCAGGTAAGGTGCTGTTGTGCCAAATTCCCCTTGGGCTGAACCTTCTTTCGCTCATACTAGGCCAAAAGAAAGTTGTGGAGGGTTTTATGGAGGGACTGGTATGTTTATGAGAAATAAAGCAGGGCAGAATCTGCAACAATGGTTGCCATTGGATTTGAGACAGATGGGGTTTACTTGCCTCCAACCCTCACATCTGGGAGAGGGGAGAAGCGTGTCTGGAGGCAGGATGTGCATCGTGTGGGTTGGGGAACAGAGAGAAGCAGAGTTGCTTTCACAAGTTAAGAAAAATCTCTTCTGCCATGAGCAGGGCTGTCTAGGGCACATCTCTGCTCCGCTCTCCAAGGAGGGGAAAGGAAAATAATTAATTTTCTGAATGCTCTGGTCAGTTGGTTCCAGGTTAGGCAAAAGGGTCTACAGGAAAGCATTCAGTGCAGGAAGGGGAAGGGAAGGGCTATAGCCCAAGCCAAAATGTGGCCATCCCCCTATCAGGGAAGAGCTCTTCTAAGACAGGTGTTTTCTGTTTACGTGTGTGTGTTATAGTAGTCATCAAGCCTGACATAAATCTCCTGTCTGACTCTAATCACCATGGCTACCTGTAAATGTGAATAAGGAATGCAGGCAGGGGAGGGACCTGAAAACACAGCTCTCTTTGGGAAGTGCAAGCTTAACACTTGTGGACATGCTGCTCCTCTTGGTATCACAAATTTGCTAATTAGACCTCCCCTAGATCTGTTAGGTGTGTATGTACCCTGTTCTCGCTCTCGCTGGGGCTCCTGTCCTTGAGTCGAGTTGCTATGGGATTCAGGATATTGAGAGAGCCTGACGTCCTGTCTCATGTTGCCAGTGACTAATCACTGAAGTCCTTAGTTGCAGTAGACTGTGCTAGCTCAGGTCATCACTAGCTCGGGGCACTCTGCACCATGCTCTGTTGCCCAGATATAAACATGCTTTATGTCATCAGATGCACATGTCCTGTGCAACCACTTTCTCCTGTGCACAGGGTGACCAAAAGCTGCAAACCTGGGCGAAGTTCTCCTGTTCTCCCTTTGTTTCACGTCACGAGCAGATGGTGGGATTTGCCATTGAAGAATGAACAGAAAATCAGGGCTGCTTGGGCAGCTGCCCTCAGTGATTTTGCCCAGGCCCTCGATGCTGCTGGACCATCTCCGTAGCAGCCTTGCTCCCATGGCAGCAAGATTTTTAAGGGTTCCCTTGGCACCCGTTGCTAACCACTGCCTCTGCCTCTATGGGCAGCTGTTGGAATGGCAGCTCTGGGGGTTATGCAAAAACTCAAGATTAATTGTATTCTGTACATAGATTATTTTTTTTCTTCTCTTGCCTTTGGTTATCATGCTCAGTGAAGATCAACTTTTGTTGAAAGTTGATGGTATTTATATTTTTATTCAGTTGCCTGGATCCAGTGTTTCTCCTTTCCCAGGATAAAAGCATCGCTATTCATTTTCATTCAGCACAATGAAAAGCTGACACGAAGAGCGGCTTTGAGAAGAAGGTGTCTTCTCCCTGTTCTCACCATCAAATTCCAAAGGTGGGAAGCTCAAGATGGATAACCAGGCCGCCACAATGTGAGCATAGAAATATGACCCAATTCTTTCTTTATTGCTCAATGAGACCTCAAAATGCCCTTGACTCCTGGGCGGGACAAAAGGAATGTGGTGCCAAACACGCTTGGATTAAATGAAAACCATTCCTCACAGGGAGTCTGGGGTAGGAGGGAGAAGAATGAAAAGAAAGAAAACAGGGAGAAAGGAGACAGCATATTTGAGGTGCCAAGTCTAAGGACCTGGCAATGAAGCAGAGGGATGTGTCCTCTTGCTTTGTGTGGCGGTGGCTGCTGTAGTACTTGTACGTGCCACACAGCGTCAGACTGGCACACGGCCGCCGACAGATGAAACCAGCTGGAGGGGCTGCAGAGGGTGATAGATGGGCTCATGGATCTCATTAGGACTCTCTGCCAATCCCATAAAAGCTCTGCCACAAGAAGGAGCTGCTTTAATTGCGCTGCTGCTATTCCATTATACAGTATCAACAATTATTCTTAATGAATATGGGGGTCAGTGAAGCAGGTCTCCAGGGCTGGGTTTCCGGTGGATTAGTGCAAACAGAAAGCAGGAGGAAGCTCTAATGGGTCGACGCTGTTCAGAACTGGCAGAGCCCTGAAGAACTGCATGTATCTTGGCTAATCTTATTTATTTAACTGCAGCTCTGGAAGTGGGAGAAATGTATGACAGCTAGAAACTATCCTAAATGCTAGTTCCAGATAGCCTTTGCTCCTGAATAATGAAGCACAGGCCATCCTGTAAGCAGTCCACCAGTTTCCTCCTGAAGACAATGTGTATTTTTATCCTTCAAAAAGAACCATAGAATGGTTTGGGTTGGAAGGGACCATTAAAGATCATCTAGTTCCAACTAGATCTGCCATGGGCAGGGACACCTCCCACTAGACCAGGCTGCTCAAAGCCCCATCCAGCCTGGCCTTGAACATTTCCAATGACGGGGCATCCACAACTCCTCTGGGCAACCTGTACCTGTGTCCCCCCAACCTCATCATAAAAAATGTCATCTTTATATCCAATCTAAATCTACCCTCTTAAGTTTAAAACCATTGTCTCTTGTCCTGTCACTACATGCCTTGGTAAAAAGCCTCTCTCCATCTTCCTTATGAGCCCCCTTTACATATTGAAAGGACGCTATAAGGTCCACAGCCTTCTCTTCTCCAGGCCTTACAACCCTAACTCTCTCAGCCTTTCTTCAAGGGAGAGGTGTTCCAGCCCTCTGACCATTTTCATGGCCCTGAAATTTCTCCTTTTACTAACAAATCAGTGAAACTGCAGTAGAGATGGGAATGGCCCTCTGTCTACATCTGTCCCACATAGGTCTGTGTAACCACAGACTCTTGCCGTGTTACTCTTGCCTTACTATTAATTTCTCAAAAGTTTTTGTCTTCTGCTTCCTGTAATGAAAGGCAGTGGTAGTTAAACACTTCTCTCTCACCTATCTAGTAAGCTTTCCAATAACCCTTCCTTCCTGACTTCAAAAAAAAAAAAAAGTAAGGGCACATATTGTTTCTTCTTTTTTTTTTTTGAGTCTTCTCTGCTGCAGCTGGTTTATTGAAACAAGGAAGTGTCATTTCACAGGGTCTCCGACGTTAACTTTGGCTTTTTTTTCTTGTGCAATGCTAAAAACTAGGACTTGGCAACTGAGCCTCCAGCGGGAGCGCAGCAGGCCAAGGATAAAAAGCCCACTAATTAAAGAAGCGACAAACAGAACAAATCCAGCTTTCCCAGCTTGACCTACAAACCCGAAACAGCATATCGTTTCATTTTGTCACCCTCCTCTGCTACCTTTTGGCCTGCAGAGACTGACTGGGTGCCTCTTGTCACGGGTGACGGGGCGGTTGCAGCGGGTGGGTGGCTGTCTCTGCCTCTGGTCCCACACGGAGCCCTGCTAGTATGTGCAGGCAAAGCAGCCCATCCTTTTCCTGCCCTGCTCCTGCCGGCTGCATCCCTCTTGTGCTGAGAGCTTTAACCTCTGAGCTTCCATTGCAGACTAACTTGCTGTAGGGTGATATCCCTTATAAAAGCACGTAACTAACGTTTACAAAATAACCCACAGCTGTTGAGCGCAGGGAACTGTTTTAAGGACCACAAAGCTTTCAGTTGACAGAGCTTCTTTCATTCTTCTTCCCTGGGGTCTTCATGTGTAAAATGAACCCGTCACCAAGCCCAGTGTATGGCACAATATTTCTGCTCCTACTGGCCTGAAAGCGGGTTGGTTACTTCCTCACCTTCCTGTGGAGGAATACATTCCTGAGTATTTCCGAGATACCTTCAGCTACTGTTTAGTTGCTTCCTAAGCATATATAATGTGACTGATATTTGATAACTAGCAGCTGGAATTTGAGTTTTGTAGCTTATCCAAATGGCTTGTGTTCATATTTCCTTAACCCAGTGTTTTTACAAGAAAATCAAAATACCTACCTAAAGCAAAACTATATAGATGATTCATGAAAATTGGTGCCATCTTATTCCTACTGATGGCTTTAAACAGAAAAAACAGAGAAGGGCAAAGCACAAGTAAAAGGAGTTATATTTAGGCTGCAGGTTCTTACTCTTAAAGTTGAAATCTCAGAGCTGACCGTGAACCTGCCTGGAGCCGTGAATTTCCATATACAAGATGCAGCTTTGAAATCTTTTTCAAAGTCTTACTTTTGAACTGTGGAAAACCAGAGATGAGAAGGCAGTTTCTAAAAGACAGAGGAGAGGCCTCTCTGACACACTGTGCCTTTCATCTCCAAACACAAAGGACCAACATAGAGATGAAGAGCCAGCGTAAGCTGAGCCGCAGTGGCTCAGCCTGAGGTTGCAGCTCGGTATCGCCTCCCTCACAGCAGCCCCAAGCAAAGAGCATGGCAAAGGAATGGGAACAGGACACACCGGGACATTTCTTGGGACTGCTTTCCCCGTCTCCAGGGATTTACATCTTAGGAGCTTTCAGGGACAGAAGTAGTATTTTGTATTTAAAAGTCACTGTCTTCACTAATGAATTTCAAAGTTTCATGCTAAAATGCAAAATTTTACCTGAAACTTATGTTGGGTTTTATTCAGAAGCACGAGGCAAAAATGAAGATTTTAGGAACAGATGAATTTAAAGCCCCCTGAGCCACCACTAAAACAATATCAGCCCGTTGTGTTTGTAAACCATCTGTGACTCTGCTGCTGGTATTTTTGTTCTTGCATGCTTTTCCAAGGTGTTACAACTTTCTGTTGGTACTTACGGAGCTTGAGATTCATGCAATAACCTGTGGAGCACCTTGAATTAGGGGACGCTTCTTTCTGACTGGGTTAAAAAAAAAAAAGCCCTCCCAATTCTCAAGGGATGCAGTTTGCACCTGCTCATTCATGGGGATCTAAAGGAAACATGCCCAAATACCAAGGAACAAAGTAAATGTTGCCTTGGACCCTAAACCTTAGCATTTCTCAAGTTCTGTGTGAAACCAACCTTACTGCATGGGCTTCTGCATTTATTTCTCAGACAAAATTCATCCTGAAATGAAATAATACGATTTTTAGAAGCCAGAGGGGATTTCAGCCAAGAAACTAAGACAACATTCATCAGCAAAATTTGACCCAAGGTGTTATTGAGCCTCTTACGCCTGTGTTATATATCAGAAAAATTCTTCCCAGAGAGCCATCCTCCATAAGAGCCACTGCTTATTGCTCTGCATTTTGCAATAAGCCAAGTTCATAAATGCATTTTTAATTGATGTAATGGAAGACTTGGAATTTTTTTTTGGGAAAAAAAGGACTATAATTCCTTCAATTATACTGAAATATATCAGGTCATTTTAAATGGGTGTCTTCTGGAAGGCTTTGCTGTTTCTTCATTTTTAATACTTACCATAAGCTATTTCAGATGGGAGCTCTTTAAAAGTGAGAGCATCAATAAAAGGTTGTTAAAAGCAGGCTAGCCTCTGATTAGCTCGGTCTTTTGCTAAAACTGGGTTATATTACTGAATGCAGGTGCATGTATGCACCTGTGTGTCTGTGTATATATGCATGTAACTTACAAAAAAGGCATGAATAAAAAAATCGTCTGCTGCTTACTGTACAGCTTAAGTGCTTCTGTGATGCTGAAAACACGAATTTTTCCAGCATGTGAGAACAAGCAAGTGAACTTGCCTGACAGACAGGAAGCAAAATCTGTTTGTGAAGACAGACTGACGCTTCAAGTGCAGGGAAATGGGAAAAGGGTAATCCAGGCTCCCTTTTAAGTTCGCTTAATAATAAGGTTTTCTTCTCTGCTGAGAAAATCAAAGATTACATTCACACAGGTAAAGGGCTTTTTTAGTTTGATTGTTTTAGCTGCGTTTCTTTATGCAATTTTCCATTTGATTTAATTCTATTTAGTATGATAAATGCTGTTTAATCTGAAATTCTTTTTCTTCATTTTCAAGTATGAAAAACAGAGATGAAAGATTAGCTTCTAGTGACCCACATCAAAATATAATTTGGCTGGAAATGAAATGAATTTGGATTTAGTTGTATCTCTTGGATAGTTTTGCTGCAACAACAAATCTTCATAAAGTTAAGCTGCCTCTGCTCAAGGAATGGAAGAGGTGTGTTCAGCTGAGCTGTGAGAAGCTCCTGCGGTCTCTGCCCTGTCTGTGTGTGTCTGACTGGAGTCAATGCCATCAGATCCTCAAAATGTAAAGGAATTTAGGATTTTAAAGTAAGATTACTGCAGCAGCTTTTCATGGTTTAATTATTTTATATTGGAGGCTGCTGAATGATGCGTTCGGTGAGCTGATTGCTTTTCAGAGAGCATTAAAAGATTTAGTTGCTCCCTGTTTCAAACATTTGGAAATTTTCATGCTGGGATTGAAGGGAGCTGTGGAGCAAATCGTGTCTCTCCCCGGGTGCTGGCAGCTCGCTTCCTTGGTAGCTTGGGCTGTGTGGAAGGAATTGTGACAAAATGTAATTATTTTGGATTTAAGCTTTTTTGTAACTTGGTCTGTGTTTTGTCTCTCAGCTGTATAAAAGGCAATATGCACTGGTTGTTGGGTTTTCTTAATCGCTAAGTATTAATGGCAAGTATTAATACAGCATTTTTCCCCTGCTCTGCTGGTGGCACTGGTCTCGTTGGGTGCCCACTGCCTGTGCTGGTCCTGGGCGTGTGGCTGCGGTGGGGAGCTGGCACCTCTCGGTCAATGCAGAGCGAGCACCTCCAGGCAGACGTCTCTTCAGGTCTGGATGTCCTGATTTACCTCAAGGTGTTATCTGAATTATTTCAGCATAATTGAAGGAATTATAGTCCTTTTTTTCCCCAAAAAAAATTCCAAGTCTTCCATTACATCAATTAAAAATGCATTTATGAACTTGGCTTATTGCAAAATGCAGAGCAATACGCAGTGGCTCTTATGGAGGATGGCTCTCTGGGAAGAATTTTTCTGATATATAACACAGGCGTAAGAGGCTCAATAACACCTTGGGTCAAATTTTGCTGATGAATGTTGTCTTAGTTTCTTGGCTGAAATCCCCTCTGGCTTCTAAAAATCGTATTATTTCATTTCAGGATGAATTTTGTCTGAGAAATAAATGCAGAAGCCCATGCAGTAAGGTTGGTTTCACTTAAGGGCAGCTTATGTGCCATTGCGTGCTCCTTTCCTCACTGTACCATGGTGGGAGTGTTGCTGCTGGGGTTGCCATCCATCCTCCTCCTCAGTGGGGAAATACCCGAAAATCGCGTATCCCAAGAGCGAACAGTTCTGCTTACAACACTGCAAGTATCGCATGAAAGCTGTTTACAGAAAAATTAGTTTCTTTTGGACGGTGTGCAGGAGGAATAAGCGGTCATAAAAATCTCTTTGCACCAAGGTCCCTTTGCCCAGCACCCCCTCCCCAGGGGGCTGCCGGCCGGCCGCACGGTTGGGCCCGGCAGCAATGGAGGCTGTCAGGGCTGGCTCGGAGTGAACGTGATATCAAATCGTAGGGATTGTTTTTTACCGTGAACAGTTTAAAACTTCTCGTCAGCATGGTTGCGCGTGCTATGAATTCTAATCGTAATTTTCTTCTGTACTGATTACAATAAAGATGCCGTTTTTTTAGAGCCAGAGTCAGGGCTCGCCTGTGGTGGCTGTGGCCTGCCGCTCCCCGTGGCCAGCGGGGACGCCTGTCGCATCGCCTGTGGAGCTGAGGACAACCATGTCCACCCATCCTCCTCTCCTCATTGCCAAATTTCCCCACTTTGTCTGGCCTGGCCTCGGACCCTGCCCCATGACAGCTGAACGCCCCCTGGGCTGTCTCCCTGCTCCTCCATGAGCCCTCGGCCTGGGCGGCTGTGGTGGATCCGCAGCTCAGCCCCGGCCTGGGCAGGGCCCGACCGGGCAGCTGGGAGAGCTCTGCCTGACTGCAATGGCTGAGGCAGGCTCAGCAAACACAGAAGCTTGTTGGGAGCCTACAGAGGCAGCCCGAGCTGGAATTGGATTCCTTTTTGATTTAGTTTCTGTTCGAGTCCTCTTACCTGGGAGACGCAGCCATGCCCTGGGGGGGTGCTCATGTTGCTCACGCGCAGATCTTGGGCTGCCTTCGCTCCTTTCTCTAGACGGTTTATATCAATTGCACTCTCCCCTCGCCAAAGCATTTTATCACGGCCCTTCTGAAGGGTCATCTGTCTCACTAGCACGTCCCTGCAAAGCCTGTAAACTTACAAAAGATCAATAGGTTCATAAAGTAGAAGTTAAGGCGATGTTGCCCTGCTTCCTGCTTTAAAATTTAGGTTTCTGAGATGATTGCTTTTTCTCACCCTGTGGGGTTTTCAAGGCTTGTCTGATCGGTGTTTAGGAGAAGCTCAAGTGTCTGACAAGCCTTTTGAAAACAAAGCAAAACCTGAGTTGTCCTCTCTCCTTCCTTCAAAGGAAGCCCTAACATCAGAGTATGTTCTTGGAGATGTCCCCTGCTCCACGCCATACAGATAGCTCACCCATTATCACGGGGCAAGGAAGAAACAAAATCCCCGGTGCTATACAGCTGTACAACGTAGTTCTAGTTCTTTTGAATTCTCATGTTGGAAATTCTTTAAATCCTCTTTTGGTGTGGATTTCACTTGCTAAGCCATAATAAAATGGATAAATCTAATAATTTCTTTGAATTTGATTCCACTTGCACTTTCTCTTTCCTAAGCAGCTTTTTGTGTCATGAAAACAAGGGTCCAGTTTGTATTTAATAGTTCATCTGTTTAATAGTTAATCTCATGACATTTCTCTGCATCTGGAGGAAAACACCCGGGACAATAACGCTGGCTAATAATATCAAACTGATGAGCAAAGAAATAGCACCCACATTCTCAGCTGATGATGTGGCAAAGATCAAGAAATTCTGCAAAGCTCAAACTAAAGTAAGTTATAAATTGCACTAATACTGGCTAATGGATAATGAGATTCCATTCTAATGTTGGTAATGTGCAATGTAAGTGTTTGCTGTTTCTTAAATAGGATATCTTTGACCATTTAAGCAAGTCTTTAGCACCAAACGTTCATGGCCATGAGTATATTAAAAAAGCCATTTTGTGTATGCTACTGCGGGGTAATGAGAAAGTTCTCAACAATGGGACACGCATTAAAGGAGACATCAATATCTTATTATTAGGTAAGAGCATGTAGAGTTAATAGTGCATTGATAAGTTATTTTATTATCCCCCCTCCTATCATGCCAATGGAGTTCTGTTATACAATATTAGCAAGAAAATAAAAGCCAACTCAGTACAAAGACTCATTTCGTCTTATACAAGAATGTTTGTTAGTGTCTTAGGATCAATTTATTTTATCCTTGGGCACATTTTTACAATTATTTCTGTTTCGTCCCACACTTCCCTATTTACTTGACATCTGTTCTATGTTTCTGACTAGTGCCGGCATGATGAGCAATCGAGTCTAATCCTGCACTGCTCATTCGGGCGAGACACCCACTGATTTCACGAATGGGCTTCAGTTTATCGCTCAAGTTGATGGAACTATTCTACTTCTGTCACTTGTAGGCACGGTGGTTGTTCAGTTGTGACTTCATTTCTAGATGCTTTGTTTTCAGTACCCGTAATTAAGTTGCATTAGCCTGACAATGCTAACCTGCTACTTAACAGCTCCTGGCAGAGGTGTCAGCTTCCTTGCATAAATCAAGCTCTTTGTTTCTCTACAAAGCTTCAATCAAATATTTGATAACTTGCTTTAAAAATGGATTAACCTAAAACAATAATCCTATTCAAATCTTTCTGTTTGAGTATGTCCTTTCTCTCCTGAAGAGGGCAACTTGCGTGCTGACTTATTGGCACTATTGAAACCATGCTTCATCCACACCACACTCCTGGCATTTTAACCATGTCAGTACAGATGGGATCTGTTATCCAACAAACCCCTTGTCAAAAGTGCTTGCCCAGCACATGAATTACCTTGCTGTGTATCCAAATATAGCACATGTGAAGCCATGAAAATTCAAAGTATTTCTATAATGGCACTCAATGACATGTTAATGCATCTGCTGGGCTTTGCAATCCAAAGGACTGCCTACTAAAGCTTTAATAAAGCCAAAAGCTGGTCCCTTAATAAAATGTAAAGCTAGGTTGGACATAGGCATACTTCCTCGAAATTTGGAATGACATCTTAAATTAAAAAAAAGAAGAAAAGATTTATTCTGGGAGGATTCTGAAGCAAGAACTCTAAGAAAGAAAGTGTAGTTTGAGCAGTTCTATCTCATTTTAATGAAACAGCAAGATTTCTGAAGATGTTTTTGGTACCTACCTGTGTTGCAGTAATGTCTGGTGGGGTGTTAGGTATGTGGTTTCTTTTTATTTATTTATATATATATAGATACAAATTTATATTTATAAAAATTTACACACCTGACCTTAGAAATGCCAGCTTCTCTTTCTTTTCTTTCCAGTTTGAGGCTGAAATGAGAAACTGTAATTCTTCTTATACACCAATACTCTTGGTGTAATCTTACAACTCTTAAAACTGTCTAAAGCAATTTAGAAGCTAATCAGTGGTGCAAGATTTCCAAGTTTGCTAAGACTCAGGAACATTGTGGAGGGGAAATGCTGGGAAAAAAAAAACCCAAAACTAAAATCCTAAAACGTGGAGGATTTCTTACCAGAGTCCCTCAACTTTGTGAACTTGAAGGCTCAAGAACTTGTCTCTGTTATCACAGAACCACAGAATGATAGGGGTTGGAAAGGACCTCTGGAGATCATCCAGTCCAACCCCCCTGACAAAGCAGGGTCACCTAGAGCAGGTTGGACAGGAACGCGGCCAGGCTGGTTTGAATGTCTCCAGAGACAGAAACTCCACCGCCTCTCTGGGCAGCCTGTTCCAGAGCTCTGCCACCCTCAAAGTAAAGAAGTTCCTCCTCATGTTTAGGTGGAACTTCCTATGCTCAAGTTTGTGCCCATTACCTCTTGTCCTGTCTCTGGGCACCACTGAAAAGAGCCTGTCCCCATCCTCCTGACACCCACCCTTTAAGTATTTATAACCATTGATAAGATCCCCCCTCAGCCGTCTTTTTTCCAGACTGAAGAGACCCAAGTCCCTCAACCTTTCTTCAAAAGAGAGGTGTTCCAGTCCCCTAATCATCTCGGTAGCCTTTTGCTGTCCCCTCTCCAGCAGTTCCCTGTCCTTCTTGAACCAGGGAGCCCAGAACTGGACACAGTACTCCAGATGCAGCCTCACCAGGGCAGAGTAGAAGGGGAGGATGACCTCCCTCAACCTCCTTGCCACACTCTTCTGGATGCACCCCAGGATGCCATTGTCCTTCTTGTTCACAAGGGCACATTGCTGGCTCATGGTCATCCTGTTGTCCACCAGGACACCAGGACAATGCTTTGTCTTCTTTCAGTTGCCTGAACTTGTGGTTTTGGAGATGCTGGTGAAGCATGGCAGATTCATGTACCTGGAATAACTATAACTGTTGATTTGATTTGCTCACAATTTTTTCCTGTTAAACTGAAGTTGAACATTACACCTCATGACATTTATATGGAAGCTGTGTTTCTGAATGACAAATTAAACAAAAGGCTGCAAGGTTACAAAAAAACATGTACTGATGGTGTTTCAAGGTACTTAGAAGGTTTAAGTGAACGTTTTAAACTTTGGAAGCTTTGATCTTCGTTACTTGAAAAGAGGAAGCACTTTGCTACTTCTCAATAGCCATCTCAAGATACTCACAACATACTTGCGGCACTGTCAGAGGCATCTTCTGCATTTTACTGTGAAGGAACTTAGAAACACTGAATAAAAAATACTTACTACGGAGATCAAGTGGTAGCTTATAAAAGCTGGATGTAACCACCCTTCAGATGCCCGGCAAACTCTGTTTTTTGAGGCCACAGCCCCAGGCTCCCCTGGAGTTAGCAATAGCAGGGTTAGCATCCCCTGATCCATCAGTGAGGATTCTTGGCTCTCCAGCTCCCACCACCTTCATCCCAGGTATTGAGGGCTGTCTGCCAACAGTGACGAAGCCGATGGCTGTCAGGTTTTGGGGGCCAAGGAGGAAGAAGTATCTTGGTGACGATTGTGGCCGCAGCAGACCAGCACTGCCAGAGGTCCTGGGTTTGCACCAACCGAGTGCTGTGTCCCTGCTTGTGGCTGCTGGACTAAACGGCACCATCGAGGCAGCAAAGCATCACACCAACAAACAGGTACCATTGGGTTGCCTTTTCTCAATCTGATTTGGCAGCGATTTACTCTGTGCTCTTACTTAAGCCTCCTAATAGTCCCAATTTAACTGCCTTTCCAATAAATTGAGGAAACTGATTTCCCATTTCCCAGGAGTATTTGGTCAATTAATTGTAAAAATACACTGTAAGTGCAAGAACATTTATCTCATTCAAGTTCATTCCTGCCAAAGCTTGAAAGTACCAAGATTCAAGTTTACTGGAACAATTAGCCCCCAACATCATCAGCAAATATATAATGACTATCCCTAACACCCAGCTCAGAGGTCTGGGCCTGCATCCAGCAGTCCCTGGATCTGAAAGGCGTGACCGTGATGCTCCTCCTGCCCTCATTTCTTTTGCACATCCATGGAGAGGAGTTGGGGCTCTGACTGCTGGGACCCACGACATTTCCCCTTCCGTAAAAGTTTTGTACAGCACACATCTGTATTTGCATGGGGTTGACATATTTTTAAACATAACTGAAGTTTGAGGTTTAATGACCAATAAGCCCAGCTGCAGCTGGGAAAAGACAAGGGTAATCCTGATAATGTGTGGCTCCATCTGAGATGATCCAGACCCTTAGAAGTGTGTGGCTATGTCTTACACAGTGACTCTTGGGTGGGATGTGCGAAAAATATTCTGACTTCACTGGTAGCTATTTAAATTTCAAATACTTTCATCACCCCTTGTGACAAAAGCCAAAAGTGGTGGGGACGGAGAGGATGCTTACTGCACTCCTGTTTGATAAACTAAAGGAAGTCATGCTATCACGGATACTGTACAAGTTATTCAGCACAAATTAATCATTCATAAATATATACTGAACAAAATGGTAGTAAAGAAAGGTTAGGATTTCTCTACTGCTTATTAGGCTATTTAATTTTTTCCACTGCTCGAAAACCAGTCTGCAAAAGGCTTTGGCCCTACAGCTGAAAGATGGCAAAGTGCTCTGCTTTCCCCTTTAAGAGGTGATCTTCGTATTGCAAAATATTCCCTAAAGTGCTTCCACCATCAGCGGGGAGTCACCAGGAAGGCAGTTTGACAGCAGCTGTAACTGCTGATTAAGAAAATGATGCTCAGCCGTGCATTTCCAAAGATACCGAACTTCCCGTCTTTCGAGCTCTAAAACCCTCCTGTTGTGCAAGGGGCCCCGCGCGCCCGGCTGCACGCTGCGCACCTGTGTGCGCATCAGCCCACGTAATGGAGCTCCTGCACCCCAGCCCCAGCCAAAAAATCCCAGGTTTTTTTGATAACAAAGTTTTGAAATCATCTTGATGCCACCTAATAAGAAATGGGAAAGTCTTTTGTGGAATGGACAAAAAAAAAAAAAAAATCATCTTTCGCCTGCCCAGTCCTATTCCACCAGATGACTGAGGTGCTGTGGGAAACAAGACAGAAAGAAAATATGTAAATAAGCCCAACTACAGCTGATCTGAGGGTGATCTGAAACGCCTGCGAAGTAGTTTTGTGCAATAGGGGTATAAACCAAGGCAAGTGAAAGCCAAGATAACTTGCTCTTAGGAGAGCAAGTGGCACCGCTTAGTCGAGGCACTCAGGCATGATTATGGTGTAAATGAAAGCATTTCTGTGACTTTGCTAGCACAAAGGGCAGAGCGGCTTGCTCATTTGAACCCCAGGGGAAAAAAGGTAAACAAACTTGAGGGGGAAAAGGGGTAAATAAACCACTATTCCTCCTTTCCCCACATTTAATTTCAGAAATACCTCTGAGGTTGCTGGGACCGCATTCAAAATGAATGCATCTGTGGCTATTTGTATTTCTCAGAAATTCAAATTTGTTCCAATGCTTAAGATTCACTCTTCGGGGGAAGGCGGTTGACAGCCAGGCAACTCTGCAGGTCTTTTTTGGACAGGGGTGTAGCCAGTGGGGATGTTTGATGTCAACCAAATGGCTACACAGTCACTCCCACCGTGTGACCGCTCGGGCACCTGGCCAGGAAAGCCAACATGAGGCAGAGCTCTGGGATGGGGCAGCCACAGCTTTTCCTGGCAAGGGGGATTGAGTGTGCGACAGACACTTCCCTCCCAAGGGAGGAGGGCAAATATTTATATCTGGTCTTCCGTGGCTCTGTGAAACAAAGCGTTGGTCTCCAACAGTTCCTCCAGCAAATCTTCCAAGGCAAGAACGACTCTTATGTATTGCCCCCAGCAGCAGGCTATGCAGGGATGACCTCTCCGTAGGGACAACAGAGACAGCACCACAGGGTACCACCACTGGCTTTGTCCCCAGCAGAGGCCATGGAAGGGGTTACACTTCCAAGTTTTTCTTCAGGCTTCCAGCTTCCAGTGACAAAGTATGTTTTATGTGATCCCTGTGCCAGGGCAGCCTTCGCATCTCCCTGGCTGCCACTTTCTTAGACCTCCCCGAGGAGAGGGCTGCTGCGGCTGGGGCAGCGGGGGGTCTCATGGTGCTTGCAAGTGAGACGTGTGCATTGCTATAAGCTAATGGAAATAGGTTTAAAAAGAACGTAAGTAGTGGCAATTGATCTTGCTGTGAGGTGGGAACCTATGAAAAGCAGAGCAAACACAAGGGGTGCTGAGCAGGAGGAATTGTTCAGGCTTCATGTCGCAAAAGAGCATCGATCTGCTTGGGAGACGTGGCCTGTGGACTATCATGCAGTGGCCCATGGTGGGTTTTCACTATCTCAATTTAATTTTCTTTTTTACCTTAGAGCTTTTTTTCCCTTAAGGAAGTTAATATTTTCTTATCCCAGCAGCTTTTCTTTTTCCATTCCTCCCGATCACACACACTAACGCTTAAACATGATCACCATTCCTTTTGGCCAAGGCGAACCTGCAGTTGTCCTGAGTGCCTGCAGGGGATGTTCCTTAACCAGATGAGATGAGAGATACTTTCATTTTTTTTCTCTCCTTTCAGTTTACTCTGACAAATCTTTTCTGGTGACAAAGGCATGACACCAGCAGTCAGAATGAAACCTGACTCTTCTAAGAGGAAACAGAGACTCCTACCAAAGTTAAAAAACTGAAGTTTATTAAACAACTTAATAACTACCAAACTTAATAAACTAATAGCTTACTTAACAAACTCAACTGAAGTTGCAGTGTTATTTTATGCAATTCACAATGCTCTGTGCTGAACGAGTAAACATCATTTACGTGAGTGAAAGCTGCCTCCAAACCCAAGTGTTCACAACATGATGAGAGGTATGAAAAAAAAAAGCAGCAATCCCAGATGAAGAGGGAGACGTGCTGCTGACAAGATTTGATCTGGCTTTTTGTAGCATAGACTGCATGGATCCAGATGGTGTTAAAAAAAAAAAATCAAGGGCAAATGCACGTACACAGAGCTCTAGCAGCACAGGATGGCTGGTTCTAGTTACATATTAGTAGCCGCTAAGCAGAAAAGGTATCATTAAGAAGTTAATCAAAATGTTCCATCAAGTTTAGAGATAAGGTTTAAATCTGATAAAAAGCACACGTTCTTTTTTTTCCCATGAGTATTGCACTGGAAGAGCAATCATGTTTATTGTATGATTAAGCATTGCAACCTTGGGAAACAATGAAATTTGATTTTGTTCTTTTAAGTTCCAGACATTCAGGTTAAACTTCTTAGATGCTGTTTTGTTTTCACAGTAGGTGAAGTCAAAGGCAGAGATCAAGCATAGACTGTTTCATCTCAAGTGGAAGTTTAGGAATTTGCGAGCAAATGAAGACGAAAACTGGAATGGAAACCTGTCTGCAAGCTTTATGATACCAGTTATAGTGTACATGTTCTAAGTAATGAACTTTGGGGGGAAAAAAAGAAAAAGGCATTCCATGAAAAAAAGAAAAAGGTGGCAACGGTGATGGTTTTAAAGTTTAATACAAAGGAGACCTATCCATATACACTCCAGAAAATTATTACTTTGGGTGTAGGAGGGGTGACCAGTCGGGATTGCTGTGGTCTTTTCTTTTCCCTCAGTTCATTCTGTTGATGCTCAGAAAGGGGAGAGGACAAGGAGAGAAGCCACGTGGAATCTATCTGCTGCAAAAAATTCATAATCTTCTTGCACAAAATGAATTACTAAAACTTGACTTTAGAGATGTCTTTTGTAATAAACTAGAATATATAAAAGAAGTGGGGAAATGAGATCACCATATATTTAATTTCTTCATAATTTCATAGCACAATCCGGGCAAAATACAGATATTTTGCCCTTACTGGCTCAAATACTACAAAAGTCTCTAAGCAACAACTCCAGATTTAACAAACAGCAATAGACTGCATGACTGTTCAGAAAATGCGGTTTATTTAGTGGTTATCATCTCCTTTTGAGACATGAATCTCTGTACTACCGGCACTTGAAGATAGCTTGAAAATGCAGTCCAAGTAGATGGGGGAATTAAGATCCCATTTATGAGAATCAAAGGTACTTTAACTGACACGTGGCGTCTGTGTCTCAGCAAAAGCCCCTGAGCTCTAATAACAGTGGAAAAGGAGAGCTGTGGGGAAAAAAAAATGAAGAAATACAACTTTGTTCTCATCTGCACCTAAAAAAATGACAACTCATGGACTCCTACCTTGCACTCTGGAGCTGAGTCTGCCTGGCGTGGGTGGTACGAGACACCTGACATGCTTAGCTGAAAGGAGAGAGCGAGTGTCTAGGATCGGTCCCCTTTTTGCATTTAGACAATACAGCGCCAGCCAGACTATTAGACATTATGATTCAGCTATTTGCTACTTGTGCAGAAGCTAGACTGAGCGAGCTGATCCGTGTGATGCAAATAGCAATGAAATTGGTCTAGTTTGCCTAAATCAGGAATATGAGGCTGTGTGTACTGTTTAGCATAGATATTAGGTGGCATGCCTAAAAGATTTTCTGCAATGCTGAGTTTCTTGAAGACAGACAGATAAGTAGCTAGAATAACAACCTACCTTTTTTTTTTTTTTTTTTTTTACTTCAAACCCGAGCCACTGACTTAAATGCTGGGGTTATGTTATTTTATTTTTAAGCCCATGCTGTGACTCCCGATAGACTCAGCGGTGGGGAATGAGTCATGCACAGAGCTTTGAAGACAATGTGCACATACTTTGCTGGGTCCAGCTGTACAGCTAGTCCAGAGCCCAGAAAAGGAGGAGCAGAGAAGACAACATTCGCTTAAGCCTCTGGGTCTTTGCTAGAGGGGCAGCCACCGGGTACCAGCAGAGACCCACACTTGAACGAAGGACAGGAACAAGGCAGTTGACCTGAGGAGTCAACTTCCACAGCCCAAGCGCTTGTTCTGCATGTTGTGGGAACCCAATAATAGGCTTTTTACTGCGGTCCTGATTGTAGAGAGTGAAGCATGCCTGATGCACATGGCTCCAGCAATGCAGTCAGAGCATAGTCTTGAAAATTTTAACCTGTGAGAAGGACCAGAAAGAGAAGTGGAACTTTGGGCAGATTTTACACTGGCGGGTTTTACTATCATATTGGTATCTCAGTGATTTCATACAGAGAAGCTTACATTAAAGATTTTTAGTAAAACTTTCTGTGAATAAATCTGCTTTAGGAAAGCCAGGTAAACGCCCAGTCTTTCTGCGAAGCACCGCAACCCCATGTACGGCTCTCCAACTGACCAATGCACTATCTGATTGGTGATGAATGTCCACATTATCTGTAAATGTGTCAAATGTATGTCTCCAAAATTAAGCTGTTTCATTAAAAATAATAGATGCAGTCCTAGTAACCGTATAGAAAAATCTTTGTGAATCAGGGAAGTCAGCTGCAGAGGAAAGCCATAGGACCTGGGCTGATGAATCTTCAATGCTGTTTTGACAAGCGGTGACCATTACCAAGACATTGCAACTTCAACCAATTAAATTACAAATCCAAGGAAAGCATCTACTCATAAAGAAGAAAACTCCAGTTGAAATGTTTCATTTCCTAAACCACATGTGTATTTTTAATCTCTCACCTCCTTTATTAACAGAAAAATACCACCACCGTAAGTCAGTTGTGGTGCAGCTTTTGTAAGAAAAATGTGTTTGTTCAGAAACTTGAGCTAGTAGTATAAATTTTGTGATATACAATAAAGTGCAGTATTGAATCTGATGTTGGACTTCCTGAGTAATTTTTCTGCATTGAAAATTGAAAAAAAAGTATTTTCCTCTTGAGTATTTTTAGGTTTGTTAACGACATTAATAAAACCCCAGTTTCTTTTGACTCCGTGGAACCTACACACCACTGAAAAGTGAGTAGTTCTTATTCACCAATTCACTTTTAAATTGTGCTCCTCAGTGATTCCTGTTCGTAATGAATAAGCAGAAACTTGAGGGTTTTTCCCCATGGAAGTTTACCATTTCAGTATATCCACTACGGAGTTTGTATCTTGCACAATGTATTGTAATATATTGCTCTACTTATTAAGCTTTCTTCTAGTGAAAGCACAAAAGAGTTTACAATTCAGGTGGTATTTATGCCATTTTGTGTAACCTTGATTTCAAAAAATGTAAATGGTCTCTGCAGTCACAAATCCAGTAGTTCACGTTTGAAATTATGAAATGCTCACTGTTTATGATATTAAGTATTTTAGCCAGCGTTGAATTTATGAACGGTCTCGTTTGTGTCTTCTTAACTCCATGTAAATCTATGTGCATATCTTAATTGAAGGCGCATTTGGAGGATTATTTGCATGAAAAGTGCTGATCAAGACATGTCAAAATAGGAAAGTTATTTTAAGACAGCGTTAGTAGGGTATCTTCCGATCCAGAGTGTTTGTTAGCTCTGACAAATCTTTGTTAATTTTGTCTGGCTGTTTTCATGAATCTTTGGGTTCCAACAAAAGCTAATAAAACCAGCTATGAATGCTTTAAATATAACTACATTTCAGAGAATATTAATCAGAGGAGGACTACATTTGTAATGTTGGTACAGAAGCATACACATTTGTTGCATTGTGCCGAGCAGTAGCATTCAGAGGAAGACCGGTTCCCTCATCAAATTTCCATACATTTGAAATGCTCTTGCCCAGACTTAGGGTAAATTGCACGACAAATGTTATGATCATCAACATCCATTCCCGGGAATCAAAGTAGCTGCTGACCTTTAAATGTGAACATATTCACATACCAGTCTACCAACCATCTGGTGTGACCTGACATTTCTATTACTGGCACTCCTGTCTCTTGCAGCCCCCTCCAAAACACTGCAAATGTGGTGATCTGTGCCCATGGTGATTGCCGTCTTCCTCTGCAAGGTGTCCTCAGGGAAGCACACTTTGCTTCCTCTGGCCTTTCTCCTATTTCCACTCTGTTCTCCAAATCCCACAGAATTGTAGCCCTACTCGTCAAGGCTGTTAAGGGAGCCACCAAAGCCAGCAGATCCGGCATCCCTCCTCCTCAGGCAATGTGCCCAGCCAGGAGAGGTCCCGGGTGATCTTTCCATCCCAGTGCCAGGGATGCAGCTGCTGCTCTTCCTGCCTGCAGGTCTGTCCTGTAGCAAGGTTGAATGTGCATCCAAGGGACACTCACACACATAGAGAGGTCCCTAACGCGTCTGGCTGCACAAACTGCTGCACACACAGAGAGCAGCGTGGAGTGGGTAGCAGCAGCTGCCTATAACGCTACTCAAACACACACAAGTGCAGACAGCCCCATCCTCTTCCTCCCCTCCAGCCGATCACAATGGAGGTTCTCTGGTGAAAACACATGCGCCCTCATTCTCCACATCCATAAGCACACCCACATTCGCACCCCCTTGAACATTAGCACAGCCTCCAAACCTGTTTAATATCCATGCTTGGACTTGGGGGCTTTTAACTTGGTATGCAGGTCACCTCCTACTTGCCAGATAGAACAATGTGATGCTTGATACTGGAACAGATGCTTGCGCTCACACACTGATCCCATAAGCGTTCCCACAGTCACAGATCCCTTGAATCTTAGCACGGAGCTCTCAGGCTGCCCAATATCCATGCCTGGACCCGGGGCTCCCTTATCCAATCACTGGATCAGACCGAGTCTAGGAGATGTGGAAATGTTTCCTCCAACTCACCAGCTAGTCCAGCTTGAAGTTTGCTAGTGAATTATACATGCACACACAGAGGATTAAATTTGCTGAAGAAATATAAATGCACGCAGGTCTCTCCAGTTGCCAGCACTTTGACCTCTTACACATCCACATACAACCTGATCCCATCAGTTGCTGTCACCAAGACCTACAGTTCTGGTGCCCATGGGTCTCTTCTCCAGTTGCTGGCGATTGGACCTTCCAACACACATACAACCTACGCACACACCAGACCCTCCAGTCACTGGCATTTAGACCTACAAGTCCTACAGCCCATGCCAGTCCCTTCATGTGCTCATATCTAAACCCACTGGCCCTAAGACCTGTGGTGTCCTCTCTGGTCATTGTCACAGAGATCTCTGTTGCAGGCCAGTCTTTCCAGTTGCTGGCACCATTTTCCCACAGTAGTTCCTCTCCGATCGACCGTGATCCTTCACCTTTCCTTTGGATCCTTTGGCCCTTCCCCTATACATCTCATAGTCATTTTTTATACAAGTCCACAAGCATCTTCTGATACCCATATCCCAAGCTGCCTCAAGTATCCCATAATACTCATGTTAATCATGTTTCCACCTTTCTATCAGTTAAAGATTGACATTCTTGAAGGCTCTGCCTGAGTAGTTCCTTTAATGGCCCATCAATCAGCAGCTGAAGTGTTCTGGGTCCTCATTATTGTGTCTGTTGTTACTTCCTCATTAGTGTTCGTGTGTCTGTGTGGTTAATTTACCACTTACCTCATTACTTGTTATTTCTTTTATAGTGAGTAGATCACA